>NC_137607.1:46157239-46674739 GCF_963280865.1 Gymnoscopelus braueri | reverse complement strand
GTAGAAGTAAAGTATTGAAAATTCTAAATACTGAAGAACGTAAACAATACCTCAAAATTGTACTTCAATAGAGTACTTGAGTACATGTATTTACACCACTGCACATTATGGTATATAGGCTACCTCCATAAATGGCATAATATCTCTCTCAAGTATGTGAGAGAGGTCTATCTACCATGCACAGTGCTGTCTTGTCCCTGACAATTTCACAGCTGCAAGCTTCATAATTTAATGCTTCTCGGTTGCCAAGACAACACATGCTTTCTCCTAGCATATAAAATTGATAGTTTGAGGCACACGGAAATAAACATGTCATCTAAATCATCTGTAGGAAAATGGCCACATTCATGGGATAATTCTCTAAAGCTGTTTTACCTGGATGACATCGAGATGACAGCCGTTAAGGTCGTAGCCACACAACTTGAAAATAATTGCAGGATTAATCTTTGATTGTTGTTTCCTCTGCTGTCCTACAAGAAAGAACATTTTGATTTGATTTATTTGATTTGCACAACAGAATGTATAATATATTATGCATAATATTTTAGTTCTTTCCATGGGAAAGGTGACATATAGTTGTTGTGCCGGTGAGGTAAGAAATCCTAGGGGGGCTTAAACGTGAACCTCACCGTTTACATTACATACAATTTGAATTTATTAATATAAAAAAAAAAGACAAAAAATAGATGATAAGTAAAAGAAAAATAGGACAACAAAAAATATAAAAGTACATTTTGAGCTGAAAAGACAAAAAACTTTTTTAAATTGTTTTTTTCCGTGAACACAATGACACAAATGCTTTTGTTAATTTGAGAATTGATTGCTACGATGCAGCACTTTCCTGCTGGTTCCGAATTAGAGATGAAGCCTATACCGATAAAATGTTTTCCTTCCCGATACTGATACCCATAACTTGCGTATCGGTCGATACCGAGTACCGATCCAATACCAGTGAGTAATTAAAAAAGGATCTAGGACAGTGGTTCTCAACCCCCAGGGTTCCTTGAGGGGGTTCCAAATGGATCTCTAACTCTGAGAGTGCACAAATGTACACTCTCAGAGTTATCTAGGTCCTTGAAATCAAAAAGTTTGAGAACCACTGATCTAGGAATAAATAGAAATGCCATTAATAATATTTAAAGTGCAGTAAATAGTACAGTAAAACAGTGGTGCAACATCAACTGAGGCATTCAAAATGCAGAATAATTAATTACTAAATTACATAATTATCATCATGTGACAAATTCTGTGGTATGGCATAGACAGGCATACTTGCAGTTACCGATACCAACATTTAGGCAGTATCGGCAGCTTTTCCGATACTGTATCTGTATCGGAAATAAGTAGGTCGGGAAGTGGCTTATTGTCGGTATCAGCCGAGTAACACGGAAATGCCCCCCCCCCCCCCCCTTATTCAAAAACCCAACAGCCACAGTACTACCCCAGAACATTCATTAATTACCCTGCATGCTCTTAGCCTCTTGTGTCTGGGCTTCCTGTAAATAAGAATATTGATCGTAAAGCCCTCCTTATAACTTATAAAGTGTTACATGGCCTGGTCCTGTGACCAGTGGTTCTCAAACTTTTTCATGTCAAGGACCCCCAGATTGTCACTTATTAGCCTGCGGACCCCCCATTTGAAAAGATATGCCAGGGATCCCCATAAGAGAATATTTTTACGGCTCTACAGCAGCGATTCTCAACCATTTTAAGTTCAAGGACCCCCTGTTTGACATGCATTAGACTACGGACCCCCATTTAATGGCATTTCTATCTCTGGGACCCCAATTTATATTGTAAAATCAATGTTGATGTAACTCTGAGAGTGTACAAATGGAACCAAATGGACCTCTCAGACCCATAAGGGTCTGGTTCCTGATCTATCATTTAGCTGGGGATCCCCTGGAACAATGTCAAGGACCCCTGGGGGTCCCCGGACCCCACTTTGAGAACCAATGCTGTAATAGATTCCTTCGACTCATGTGACCTCCTATCCATTCCCAACAGTGTTCATTTTGACAGCGAATTTTGATTTAGTTTTAGTCATAGTCTTTTGAATACAATTCCATTTAGTTTTAGTCATATTTTAGTCATCTGAAATGTTTCAGTTGACTTAAATATCATAAGATTTTAGTCAACTAAATCTACAGTTGATCCGCAATTTTCGGAGCACGACACCAGTGCACCACCAAGAAATGACTTGTCTTAGTTCAGCTGGTTCTCTCCACTAGTCCCCCACTAACATTTTGTACTAATATATTTAGTCATAGGTTGTGTCATCATTGTCACGGTCCGCTCCTCGGGCCGTGGACTTTGACTGCATTTCTCAGCCCTTGGACCTTTTTGGCCCTTTTAAGGTCATGGACTTATAGGACTATTCTGTTGTATTGTTCCTATTGTGTTCTGTTACTTTGTTGTTGCCTTTTCCCTGCTTTTGTGTTCCTTTATTTTGTAGTAGTGTTTCCTGTTCTGCTTAGTTACTGTTACCTGTCTTGTCTCTCCTACCTTGTGATTAGTCATGTTCTCCTCCTGTGTCCTCTTAGTCCCCCAGCCTATCCCATTGTTGATTGTCTGTCGAGTTCACCTGTGTCTTATTATTTCCCTGTCTATTTAAGCCCTGTGTTTACACCTTGTTCATTATCTGCTGTTGCGTGTAGTAGCCTATGTCTTGGTTTTCAGTTCCTGTTTGTAGTCCTACCTTATGAGTTAATCAACCCTTTAAACCGACCTGTTCAGCCTCTGTCTCTCCTGCACTTGGGCCCTACATTCTGCCCTGACTCAGACCGTGACAATCATAGCTTAGTTTTTATTTAGTCTTTATTTAGTTTTCGTCTGTGAAAAAAGGTAGCCGGCGAGTCGTCATCGTCACTACACACACACTCACGGTACCCCACCCCTGACCCTCTCAAACCATGGCCCCTCCATTTTAGATTCACCATGGCTCGCTGCGGGGAAGATGATCGGTCGGGTGGGTCATGAGGCACCGCGTTTAAGGAGAAATGAAAATAGTAGATCTACAAGCTTGCGTAGATCTGCTATTTTCACTAGTTTGGGGCAAGCGTCAAATGTTTTGTGTGTCTGCTCACCAGATGCTCCTAAAAAGCAGACAGGGCATATTGCTGGCATAATCAAGGGAATGAACGCCGGCGAAGGCTGATGAATCACCTTGGAACAGATGAAAATGTGATGCTCTATTAAATAATGATGCAGGAGGCAACTAACTAGACTGTTATATTACATGGTCGTACACACAGCAGAGCAAGGGTTAGAGGTTCCAGCTTCTCTTCTGCGTTCTTTCTATAGACCAAGGGTTCCTAAAACCTTTCAGGCCGTGACCCCCCAAAATAATCACATTTGAACTGGGGACCCCCCACCCTGACTGGCAGTTGGAATCGTAGTCGTTACATTTAATTTGACTCGGTTCCACAGATAAATATTGTGAAAATAGCCGAACTACAACCTCACAACGACTCGCACAAAAGCGCAATGGAGAAATCTTTTGGAGAGAATTAAGCGCTATAAAATGCAGTCCATTTACCATTCAGAGGTTCTCAAAGGGGGATCCAAGGGACCCTCCTTGAGGGAGTTCCAAATTGATTACAGGCCTGTAACTCGTTGAAATCCTTTAAATTAGAAAGAAGTTTGACTTAATCGTTGGTGGTAAAAGTACTCACAGTTTGTACATAAGTAAAAGTACCAATACTGCAATATAAAAATATTCTGTTGCAAATAAAAATTTACTTGAGTAGAAATCAAAAGTATTCGCATTAAAATATACTTAAGTGCTGAAAGTAAAAGTACTAATTTTGCGGAATGTCCCCAATGCACAAGTTTCCAAATGTATAAAAATGCTCTGAAAATTGCAGATCTACAAGCTCACAAAGCGTCGCTTTGCGCCGCATTGTGAGCAAAAATATACAAAGTAACTAAAGTTGTAAAATAATTGTAGTGGAGTAAAAAGTACAATATTTGCCTCTGAGATGTAGTGGAGTAGAAGTAAAAGTACTGAACATTGGTAATACTCAAGTCAAGTAAAAGTACCTAAAAAATTGCACTAAGTACAGTACTTGAATAAATGTTCTTAGTTACTTTCCACCACTGGACTTAATCCATGTTTTATATACTGGCACTTCTCTCAATGCGTGTGTTCTGCAACAAGAAAGTTGCAGAACAGTTGGCCTTGTGTTTTCTGGCCATGTTCTGCACAGCGACCATCAAACCCCGATAGTCAAGCATTCAAAGCCCCATGTTGAGTGCTCAGTCATTCAGTTCTTCACTTCACTCGGCTGCCTCTCCCTTTTCTCTTCCATTTGCTTGGCCAGAGGCCCGCAGCAGAGCAGACTCTCACACCAAAACATGTCCTCAGAGAACAGGAACATTTTTTCAACAGGAGGGAAAAGTGTTTCCTTTTTAATTGCCTTTAATTATCTCCAAATTGGGATGGGGGCGAGGGATCGCCGTGTGCTGCACCACTCCCCGCTATCGGGGGGCCCCTGTCACGTCTCAGAGAAGCGCGCACACGAGCGCGCGCGCAGCGCGCACGCACGCACGCACGCACGCACGCACGCACGCACGCACACACACACACACACACACACACACACACACACACACACACACACACACACACACACACACACACACACACACACACACACACACACACACACACACACACACACACACACATTTGTATTACTTGTGAGGACAAGTTTTGGACGGCGATTCTATGAATGCCATTTTTACTGTTTTTGGGGCATTTTATTCGTGAGACTAAAGCCGGGAAATAGCAGATCTACAAGCTCACAACGCGTCGCAGTTGTGAGCTTGTAGATCGGCTATTTTCCGGTGACCAACGCGGTCATGTGACATAAGTATGAATCAGGCATAACTCCAAACCTAACCCCAAAGCTAAATTCTAAATGTAAACGACTAACCCCAACCTGAATTGTAAAACGTATCTTTAAAAAAAAAAGTCAACCATAAAACAACCACCACGGTCCTCACAACGTCTATTTCTCATATTCTACTATACTTGAGGGGACATTTGGTCCTCAAAAGTATACACACACACACACACACACACACACACACACACACACACACACACACACACACACACATGGCTCTGGGCCTAAACCAACACATCACATCACAGGACAGCAGAAGGCCCTGAGCTGGAGCTAAATGACTTAGAACGTGTGTTTGAGGGTCGATTGAGCAGACATGGGTTTAGCTCTGACTGGGTACACTGCGTCAGACATGTTTGACCACAGCGCACCTACAATGGACCATCCAGAAGCCTTACCAACCGTGATGTTTTCCCACTGAAAGGAGGCGATTCAAAAAAAGGCAACAATACCGGGCTAAGGGTTGAAAAGTCCAGCTGGCAAACTGCATTCATAACACTATAGATGAAAAAAAAAATCTGTCAATGTAATTGACTGCATTGACTGCAAATAAGAGTACGAAAACAATCAAATTGTCAACGTATAATCAGAACCCGCATGAAAAGATAACATCAGCTCAAATAACAAATAACAGGCAAAAAAAACCCAATAAAAGTTAAATCTTGAATTGCGCCAAAACCATAACGTCGAAAATACCGCCTTGAATCTCAACAACACCCATTTCAAAACAAAGAAAGAACAAAAAAAACCAAAGACAGATAGCGCGGATGTGATGCGTGACCGTCGAGAAAATTGATACATAAGTATCAGGAATCATCCTCCATTTTCCAATCCATCACTCAGTGGGGAAGGAAGAAAAACAGACTCCAGCAGCATGGAGGAGATCACAGATCAGATCACAGGCAGGTTGCTGCCGTGTCAGCCAGCCAGCCGTGCTGGGTTCAGTGGAGCTATCTCCACTGACCCTGGGATGCTCCCTCCATCCATCTTCACAGGGACATCAAATGGACCGGGACAGAGGAGGCCAAGGCGATTGGACTCGCCCGTCATGATGGATCCACTGGCGGTTGCTCCATGGGTTACAGTTGTTTTTTCTTCTTCTTCTTCCTTCTTCTTCTTCTCCTCCCCCTCCTCCTTCTTTTTGGGGTCTGTGGGCAGGAGATATGGGAGACGATGGTGGAATGGAGCGAGGTTTGTTTGTTTGTTTCTTGTTTTCCTATGTGTAGGAAATAGTTTTTGTGCGTTTGCGTACGTGCAAGTCAGAGAGATGGTGAGAGAGAGAGAGAGACAGAGAGTCTCTGTGTGTCTGTGTGAAACTTTGTGTGATGGTGCATGTGTGTGTGTAAATAAATGGATGCATGTGTGGGCTGCGTGGTATTGAACTTATTAGTGATGAAGAAGTGTGTCTGTTTCATGATACCGCACGTCTGATCAGACACACGCACGCACACACGTACGCACAAACCCACCCACACACACACACACCCACCCACCCACCGACAGACACTGATAAAGAGAAAAGCCGTCCTCTAAACAAGGTCAAGCCTGTGACTCTGCAACGATCACGGCCCATTAAGATCCAGCGGAGATCCATTGGCCTCCATATTGTCTCAGACAGTCCCTGTGAGCCCGGCCGTCTGCGGGCCCTTCAGGCCTGTCAGTTCCATCCCCATACAGCCACACACAGCTGAGGGACATGTGCAGGGCAGGCCAACCACCACACACTGGTTTCCATTTCCCACGTCGGGCCCAGCTAGCGTTCCGCTGTCCGACATGTAATCAAACGAGACGACCGACACAAGGACAGATAGATGGAAAGATGGATGGATGGATGGATGAACGGAAAGATGGATGGATGAATGGATGGATCGATGGGAGGGATGGGCATAATAAGCAGATCTGACCGCAAGCACAGACTAACCCCAGTGGGAACCATCCTAGCCTGGGATCAATACCGTTTTGGGTTTTCTGATCCGGTCTGGAGCGGAAATAACTTAACGCCATCGGGCGGCCGGAACACACGACCGGAACCAAGCGCTTGGTGGTGTGGTATAGTCGTTCTGTTTCTTTTTGGTATAATAATCGTTTGGTAGGTCCATCTTTTATCCTAACTCGTAGCGTGACTAGCAAGACTAAACTAATTGATTCGTATTATGTGGGGAAAAAAACTATGTGACGCCAACAGAAGCCCACCACCAAAACCCAATTCCCCCCCCCCCACCCTTTTCTATAAACCGGATCACACGCCTCAGTTTTAGAATGAATACCAGGCTTTCCTCTGTGGTGGAAAACCTGGTGACGCAAGGTTAGTTGGGAACACTGCACCATGGATAGGAGACATCCAATACAAAAGCAATGAGAATGGTGTGAGGGAGACAAAGCAGTCAATACAGTATAGGTAAGTGGTATAGGCAGCTGGAGAGGTCATGAGACAGAACCGTAGAACACAGCGAGACAGCGGAGACATGGACTGACACCGAGAGGGATGGATGAGTTGTATAGCGGAGTCTGTGTGTGTGTGTGTGGAGGGGGGGGGGGGGGGCTGGACTGTGAGTAATGGCCTCTGTCTGACAGGGCCCTGGGAAACGGAGTCGAAGTAATCGATACGTTATAATGTTAACAACGATCCCTCCTCCTCCCATTGTGGTGCCGCTCTGAGACAAATCTATTACAGATTTGAATCATCGGACTGGACTCTCGGAGGCATCCTGCCATCCTCTGCCAACCGAGAGAGAGAGAGAGAGAGAGAGAAAGAGAGTGAGAGAGAGAGAGAGAGAGAGAGGACGGACACAACAACGAGGTAGTAATTTTCGCTTAAGCTTCAGGGCTGCTCTCTGTTGAATAGCGGATCAAATTGTGTCACAAAACGCTCCTTCGCTGCAAGCTTTCTATACCACCAGAACAAGGGGTTTCTGCCATTAAATAACCGGCTAATCTCTTTGGTCGATTTGTGGCTCCTTGGAATGTGTCTCCTCCGACCCTCTGTAGGTTATTTTACTGTCTGCCACATTGATTGGCCATTAACGGCGGGTATTGACAAACTCATTTCGACGTCTCTGGGATGGTTTTCAGAAGGCATTAAGATGACACTTCTCACAAAGACACAAGTCGCCCCATGTCTTTAAGATAAAGAAAACCCTTGATCATTTTTATGTATTATTTTTCTTTTAAAAAAATCTTTAAAAAAGGCTTCAGTTTGTTTTAAATGGCCTCGCTTTACATCGAACTGTGCAAGTCACAGCTTTAAGCATTATTGGCAAGCACTGGTGAGAATTATTGTGTCAGGTTTTTGAAGGGAGGGGGGATGAGCGCATGGTGCCATTAAATGTTGCCATTGTCTGGGAGAGTGTGCTTAAACAGTCCAACATGTCAAGCCCTCCCTGGAGGAAGACGAGGGGATGAATATGTTGTCATTTTTCCTCCAGGGGGTTTTGTGCGTGTGTTTATACGAGTCCTCTTCTGTGTGTTGACATATATATCGACGCGCGCGCATGTGTGTGTTCCCGCGAGTGTGTATTCCTGTGCATGTGCATCCTCCTGCGGCTGTGTGCAACTGAGTGTAACGCTCTAGTTATACTTGGCTGCGCGCGGGTGTCGCACACTGAAAATAGCCAATCTACAAGCTCACAATCCTTTAGGATTTTAACGATTCCGACGGTTCCCTTTAACGGTTCCTATAGGGGGTTCCAAATGGACCCTAACAGAGTTATTGTGGTCCTTGGAATTAAAAAGTTTGAGAACCACCGGTATTGCAATTGAATTCCACATACCAGCTCTGACAGTGTGATAAAAACCGGTTCCAGAAGCTGTTCCAAAAGTGATGGAACCAATTCTGGTTCTTCAATGTTGCATCGGTTAACTTCGACTTTTCCGGTTCCGGATCCCAACCCCAGCATTGTGTGAGCTTGTAGATCGGCTATTTTCAGCGACACCTATATAAAGGCACAACCAAGCATAAATCAGGCACAACAGTAGTGCGCCTCAGACCAGGATGAATGAGTGCTGGCCGGTGAAGACAAGCTCGCGGCAGTAGCATCTTGATGTGGCACATGTGGAATTTTCATTACGGCGAAAAGTCAAGCGGTCACACGTAGCTCGCTCCAACGACCCCTCTCTGCATGACAAGGATGAATGGGGGAGATATGGTCCACTAAAGGCTGGCCGAGACGTGGGGTCAAGGTCATAGCTCTGCCCCAAAGACCCCCAGCCACCCACCCACACCCACCCGTATATATAACGCATAAACATTTACACAGATTCTCCCATGCGGTGAAACATTACCGGCGTTGTTTCTCATCATAGACGCGCTGTGGGAAAAGCAGAGGGGTATTATTCACACTTTATGAGGACAGTTACACTCTGAGACGGCAAACACACACTGACACACACTGACAACACCACACTAAATAGAACTGCTGTATATGTGCGCTCACACGCATATCGCGTACACACACACATGCTCTATGCATATAATATATTGTTGCTGTTGGGCAGAAACGTCTTATCTCCATATTTTAACTTTTTGTGTGTTTTCGTAAATTAACGCCCCTACTTGGTCATTCTACAGCGTCACACAAAAGCATTAAAAGTAGCAGATCTGCAAGCTCGAAACACGGTGCGAATTTGCGGTTTTGAGCTTGTAGATCTGCTACTTGTGATACTTTTGAATTTGGATCCTGAAAAGTAACAGTTTTGGACATACAGTATGAGGTTCCCAAAGGACAGAGATGTTATGTGTGCTCAGACGCATATTTTATGATACATAGTATAACACACATAAACAAGCACAGACATTTCGGCACACTGACGGAGAGCATTTCCAATAAAATAATCGATGAATAATCTATCCCTATTTTGGGATTATTATAGGTGAAATGTTAAAAAAAATTGCAAAAAAAAACATTGGCTATTTTTACTATGTTTGCACGACGTTGATGTGAAAACAATGTGCTATTCGATTAATCGCAACAGTAATTTATAGAATAATCGCAAATAGAAAATAATCAATAGTTGCCGCCCTAGTTTACCCCCCCCCCCCCCCCCCCGGTCCACCAAAGCAGACAGAGTCCACCACGGAGACCCCCTGCAACCCAAGCAACTGTACATTCACATAATCGTCTGTCGGGTGGAAACCTCATATGTCCAAAACTGTTACTTTTCAGGCTTCAATTTCAAAAGTATCAAAAGTAGCAGATCTACAATCTCGAAACGCGGCGCGGCGGATCTACTACTTTTGATGCTTTTGTGTGACGCTGCAGTATGGACAAGTAGGGCGTTAATTCACGGGGGGGAAAAAAAGTTATAAGAATATGGAGATAAGAGGTCTCTGCCCGACAGCAACAGCATGCTTTACAGTCTTGACCTCATATGTAAGTGCCATAGAGCCACGCGGGGGGGTTGGGTGGGTGGGGGGTTGGTAAAGCTTAAGTGAAAGGGCCCCACTCTCTCTCGCCAAGGGCCCCCCAGGCTGTGGTCGCAGATCGGGTTGCCCCCCCCCCCTCCAGATGTGAGGTGGGGGATGGGGGGGGGCTGTGTTCATTGGGTGGTGCATGGGCAGCCAGCCTGGGCTCCGGGAGGGAGTGCTGTGAGAGAGAATGTGTGTGTGTGTGTGTGTGTGTGTGTGTGTGTGTGTGTGTGTGTGTGTGTGTGTGTGTGTGTGTGTGTGTGTGTGTGTGTGTGTGTGTGTGTGTGTGTGTGTGTGTGTGTGTGTGTGTAGGGCACACTCCACAGTGTCAGTTGCCCCCATGCATGCTCAGGAATGTCCCACTCTGCCGGCACTTGACGCCACCGACTTGTCAGGAAGACGGATATGCCCTCCGAAGATGCCAATGTGGTGGCTGTCGCGGGAAGGGGTGGGGGAAATGGGGGAAATGGGGGAGGGGGGAGTCTTGGTGTGAGGAGGGGGGCCACTGTGTGGATCCTCTTGCCCACATCAGCCCTATCTGACACCCACCTCACTCCTCTGTCAAAACCTAACTCACCCCAACTTCTATCTTTCTCTCTATACCTTGACACCCAATCCCCCTGCCCCGTATCCCAGCCGCCACAACCACCACCACTCGTCCCGTCGCAAGTTTCTCGGGACCCCACGGACCCCCCCCCACCACCCCAGTGATCCTTCACCTCGTAGAGGTCTTCATTAGCGGTTTTATTTTAAGCCGCAGCAGCGTCTGAACAGCACCTTGTTCCGTGTCAGCGTTACCCCCACCACCACGCCCCCTCCTCACAGCCATTCCCCAACGGTCAAATGGCAGATTGGATTCAGTTCAAACGGGTGCTAACCCCCTCCCCCCCGGGTGCTAACCCCCTCCCCCCCCCCCAGCATTACAAGTGAGGACACAAAAAGACTTATGAACCCCCTCGATCTTCCCCATCTTTCCTTGTTTGTGTGCCGTGCAGTCACACAACAACAGCTTGGGTTTATCCATTCCGTTGCAATTTCTGCCATGGTCATATTTCGTCTCCGCATAATGTCCAAAACTGTTTCTTTTCAGGATTCAAATTCAAAACGAGCCTGAAACGTGGCACGAAGAGAGCTTGTTGATCTGCTACTTTTGATGCTTTTGTGTGACGCTATGATCAAGTAGGACGTTATTTACGGAAAAAAAACACATAGTTAAAATATGCAGATAAGAGGTTTCTGTCTTGAGTGAGTAAGGTTGTCAGTCTGCAAACCCCCAGCCCCACCCAGACAAGGGGTGATACTATCAAAAAATCCATGCCTAAAGCATGAGCCTTAAGCCGGGCAATACGTCAATGTGAAGCCCTGAAGTGGCAACACTCTAGAAACCTTTCATCCCCTTCCCCGTTCCCACAAACCAACAAGCACTTGAATATTTAATACCTCGGTGTCCGGTGTTAGAGGGCTTCTCAAAATGGCCGCGGCGAGGAACTGTCATTACTTAGTATACGTGCCAAGTCCTACCCAGTGGCGGATTGGGTTCACACGTCTCCGGGTGTTAATTTATGTTAACAGCGCTGAGCCTGCGGTCAGATTCCAATCAATAAAGAATCCCCTTGGGGGGTAAGGGGGTGAGGATTTGACTTGTCCCCAGGAATCAATTTCATTTATCCTCAAATGGTTTGAGGGCTGCATGGTATGGTAGGGGGTTGGGGTTGGTTGGATGTGAGTGTCCTTGTGTACAGTACTGTTGTATTCCTCTTGATCTGTACAGGGCCTGACCCATGCCAGATTTTGCTGCTGTGGGGCATAAACCTCTTATCTCACTTTTTGTGTTTTTTTCGTAAATCAACACCCTACTTGATCATACTACAGTAGCACTCAAAAGTTGAAAATAGCAGATCTGCAAGCTCGAAACACGGCGCAAAGTGACGTGTTTCGAGCTTGTCGATCTGCCATTTTTTGCTATATTTTCATTTGAATCCTGAAAAGTAACAGTTTTGGATATGTGAGGTTTGAAGAGTCCTGCACCACCAATTACCGATGTTTTGACTGATATTTTGTAAAACAAAAACAGACAAAAAGCAAAACAAAAAAAGTATTGAAATTGAAAACGTTTTGATTAAAGGACATCTAACTTATATAAGCAAAAACATTACAATTTTTTTTTTTGAAATAATATAAATTAATTAATATGAATAAAAATGAATATGCATAATATAAACTTCAATATAAGAAAGTACTTTATACACAATGAACAATCAAACAACTACATTTTAATTACACTCATGAACAGAACCTTATTTTATTTGACCAGTAGCCCAAAAAAGAATACAAATAGCCGATCTATAAGCTCACAGAGCTTGTTAGATCTGCTGTTTTTGAAAATCTAGTGAAAAAAATCGAGACACTTGGGCTACAAAATGTAGATACCGATGTCGTCACAAAAGACAAATAATGGCCAATGTACAGTAGGCCAAAGTGACATCTTGGCTGGGCACTAGCATTCTGAACTAACGTGAACTCATTTGCTTTCAACTATCAACTGATACTCACAAATTCGATCCCTATTCCATATTTCTGCTCCGCAAACGTGGCGCGTATCCAAAAATTCGGAGGCGTGACGCGAGGCAATATCTTAACAGGCATTAACGTCTTAATCCGCGTAACGTCTGATTATACCGGGCTTTCATCCGCATCTCCGTAGCGTGTCGGTGGCCATTAATGGGGGAGAGAGAGTGCGCGCTGCGGTCGAGGTTTCTTTTTTGCCACGGGAGGAGATGTGCTATGGCTTCCAGCCCGTCATTTTTTCCATAAAACAAATCATTCCTTAGGAACTGGGAGAGCACGCATTCCACGCCACACCGAGACGAGGGCCGTGCCGGCCGCGCCAGGCAGACGAGACATGCCACAAGTTTCTTTACACGTGCGCACACACACACAGGATTGTATTACTATACTTGTGAGGACATCGACAGTTTTGGACGCCGATTTTATGAATGCCGTTTCTTTTTTTTCATGAGCCTAAAAGACAAAAATAGTAGATCTACAAGCTCACACGTTAGCTAGATCGGCTATCTTCGGCTGAGCAACACGGGCATGGAACCAAGTATAAATCAGGCGTTACTCCAAACCTAAACCCTGAAACCTAAATTCTAAATGTCTAATCCTAACCCCGACCTGAATCTTTTTTCAATTGTAAACGTTTCTCTAGAAATCTTTTTTCAACAGTAAAACAGCGATTTTTCTTGTGAGGCCCAGAAAAACGGTCCTCACAACGTCCATTTCTTGCATTCTACTATACTTAGGGGGCTTAGTGGACACTTGGTCCTCACAACTATAATATACACACGCACACGCACACACACACACACACACAGAGTGTGGAGATATTCAGACAAATGCACAGACAGACAGACAGAAAGACATGTGCACGGAACAGCCAAAATGGAGAGCCAAAAACGCTCTCGCTTAACGCACCCCAAGAGCTGCAGACACAGCCAGTCACATGCTTCCCACCGTCTGTCTCTATTAAACACTGCAGAATGGACCCCTCCCCGTATAGAAACCATTTCTCGCTGCATACAAATTAATGTTTATATGCCGCCATGGTCTCTGAGATCCACGTGCCGTCTGTCAAATTCAAACCGTTTTGGAAAGCTTTAGACAGTCTCAGCGTGCATGTATTAGTACTATGCTGACACAGACATGCGTGCACGCACACACGCACACAACTAAACTTTTACGGACAAATCACCACACAGGCAAATACTGTACACATGCACATGGACAGCCAACTTCCAGAAGTTATTTACACACGTGCCCTTAAAGGAGCATTTCACCCATTTATCAACCATATCTTCATATAATTGGCCCTCCTCACTAATGCTCATTATAAGATGCCACAGTTTCTGTCCGACATAATAATCAATAGGGATTCCAAGTTAATAGAAACTACAGCCTTTCTATTCCTGGAAAGTTAGCATGCGGAAATAGAAGCCCTTCTTCTTACATACAAATAAATAAAGAATATATAGTAACAAAAAAACTGTTTGAAACCTTGTACAGTTGAATTGAATACCTTGAATTGGATACCTTGAATTGACCATACAGTATCTGCCTACCAATGATGTCACTGGTAGGCAGGTTTCTGAACTGGCCCACAGCCCTCCTCCGATACACAGAGCGAGTAGAGTAGACATAAATAATGAGCATTAGTGAGGACCAATTATGTGAAGATGGGTTGAAAACGGGTGAAGTGGTCCTTTAAACACACACAAACTCACGGGGGCACGCACGCGCGCGCGCACACACACACACACACACACACACACACACACACACACACACACACACACACACACACACACACACACACACACACACACACACACACACACACACACACACACACACACACACACACACACACACACACACACACACACACACACACATTCCCGGGGGATCCACTTTCTCCCTGGGTGTACCTCTGTTGAGATGTATACACAAAAGGCAGACAAATGTGCCTATACAGTGCATACACACACACAGCAGAACACACATACTGTATATAAACATATGCTCTCCGGGTGGGTGACACAGCTATAGGGCTGCTAGACAGCTCTGGCATATTTCGAAGGGACCCGGCGTGCCAAGGAAACACTGAAAAATGCATCTGTGTCAAACTCTAAGTAGACAGTTGCGGTTGTCTTGCGGCCCGCTGCACCACACACACACACACACACACACACACACACACACACACACACACACACACACACACAGAGGGAGATGGCTGTGCCTCTTCGCATCACAGGGGCATTGCTAACGGGAGCTATTGGAGTCAAGGCTCAGTGATGTTTATAACCAGCCCTATGATTGGCACTTTGGTTCAGTGTCACACCCGATTCTCCGCTAGGCCAGGCACTACACTGTGACACTGTGATGGAAACAACACCTAGACATGAAACATTACCAGGTTTCTCAGACAAACAAACAAACACACACACAGGTACGTATGGCTTTGAAAAGGATGCAAGAAGAGTGGGCACCAAGCAAGAGTGGGCACCAAGCAAGAGTGGGCACCAAGCAAGAGTGGGCACCTCGATGTAAAATTGGCTATTTTGTCCAAAGCATTTTGAATGTAATGTATAGACAATTTGAACATGCACGGTACATAATTATCAGACCTACATTTGTCCTTCAACCTTTTGTTTATGCACAAAATGATTGGATAAACAGCTTTTGTAGCAATTTTTAGCAATTGTGGAAGTATGAGACCTTAATTGTTGAATGTTCATTTGGTCCTCACAAGTACAGTAACACACACACACACACACAGATCCTCGTCTTTTTAAAATGCATCTTTTACACCCCAGGTAAACAATAACACATGCGCCAAGGCCAGATACGGTTACACACGCATCAAAATTAAATTAGCCTGCACTATCTTGTTTCTCTTCAGAGCTGGCAGCGCCCAATCAGGCAAACATCAGCCACCTCTCTCTCTCTCTCTCTCTCTCTCTCTAAAACACCCGCAGGTGCCGGTTGTTCAAAGCGTTACGCCACCACTCCCCCTACCAGATTCAATAAGACGTTTGAATGAAAAAGCTTTTCATTTAGCGGTAGAAAATTACCTTTTTAATCCATAAAGCCTATCGCCCTGATTAAAATGTTTGGCTGTTTGCAGATTTGGCATTGAGTTTCTGCCAACATGCCCAGACAAAAGTTAGGGGGAGATGTTTTCTTTCTGTTTTTTTATCTCTTGGTTTTTATATTTTTTGTTGATGATTTTCCTCTATCTTGTTCTGGTCCTGTCAGATTGATGGACATTACTAAAGATTCAGGCATCCGAATGATGCTGTGGAAAAAAGTCAAGTGTCAAATGGAATATTTTATTCCATTTGACTCTTTTCTCCCCTTGTTCTATCTGACAGCCCACCCCCCACCCCCACTGAATCGGACCGATGTTCTCACAAACACAAAAACATCATCAACACATCATCTTCTATGTATGCACATATCGCGGAGAGCGACAACAACGACAAGGTACAAACAGCTGGCACAGATGGCTGTTACAATACAGAAACAATCTTTGAGACTTTATTATATGACTTCTGTCTTATTTTGTATTGTATTGACCTGCACAATCTTTTGTAATGTATTGTGTCGTCATTATTCATGCACATATTTTGTTGAGGAAAAAATGTGGCGCATCTATAGTCACACTCCATCTCTGCTAGGGATTAAAGAAAAAATCTGAAATCAAGGTTGTTTTTTTGTTGCTGTCGGGCAGAAACCTCTAGAAACCTGTCCAGATTCTAACTTTTTGTGTACAAAGGTATCAAGAGTAGCAGATATACAAGCTCGAAATGCTGTGATGCCTTTTGAGCTTTTGATCTGCTTATTTTGATATTTTTGAATTTCAATGAGGTTTCCACCCAACAGCAACGATATACAAGTAGGCTACAAGCAGCGTAATGTTGTTGGGACTTGTTAAAAGTTAGAGCAGAAATAATAATATAATAATAATATAAATTGAAAGCCTTGAATTCATGGAGATTTTTTTTTTTTGTCACATTCCTAAGCCAATAATTTGATGATCAGGGTCATCAGTCAGTAGAGACTCTACCGAAGACTCCGAAGGTCATCAAATGATTGGCCTAGGAATGTGACGAAAAACTAAAAAATCCAAGTCATTTTTTGGTAGTGATAGTATTTTTATTACATAGATTTCTAAATGTTATTTGATAACAATGAGCAATAAGGGGTACGACTAGACACATTTTAAACTTCATCCTACGCCCTTTTCCAGGACTTTAGAGTACAACATTTTCATATCTTTATTATTTTAAGTTTATTTTGTCTATTTTTTTTATTCTTTGTCTTTTATCAGTGTCCGAAATAAAGAAAATCATTAAAAAAAAACTAAAAGAGAATATAATTGTCAATGCGCCCAGACCAGTCTGTATGTTGGGCGCTACTCAAGTTTCGTCTAGCAATAACTTTGCTTGCATGGTCTAGAACAGTGCTTTTTTACATCACAAGGATTACCATCACTCCCAGAAATGTCCTTCTGGCACTTTCTTATTCTAGTTGGCAGAATATTACAGAGCAGCAAACGGTGCTTCGGCACAAAGCCTTCTTCAGCGTTATACCCATGACATGTAACACTGCATGCCGCCGTGCCAACTGAATAAAAGTGCCCGAAGGACATTTCCGTGACTGGTGATAATCCAACCCATATTGACAGAGAAAATGACCCTCAGTCTAGATAGTGTTGCATCAGTTTGTATGCCAAGGTGATGCTGGGTCATACCTTGTGTCCGTATTTTGGACATTTTTGAATTTTCAAAAATCAAAAAATATTAATATTATTATTATTATTTTTAGCTCACATTTCACAGCATGTTTCATCACGACGTGTTGGGAGCTTGTAGATCTGCTACAGTATTTTCGCTATTCATTATACAACCTATAAGTACTGTATACTGTAGGGCTTAAGTGGTTGAAGACGCTAACTTGGCTTTTCAGTCACGCCCCCGAGATATAGACCCACGCAGGTTGAAACCGCTCAGCGTCCTTGTAACCGTTTTATTTGTTATATTATGCCCTATAGATTTAAAGGCTTTCTAACCATAACATCCTTGGCTTAGTGAGTGTACTTGAAGTGAGCTTGAAGGGCTTCCCTGTTTTTCTGGACAAATAACACTCTAAGGACCAGAGAGAATAATACCTGGCCACTTCAGGAGAGACTACCCAAATAAAATACTGGAGCACTCAACTGGTCTGCACGTATTTATTATTTTGCTGGGGTTTCGACTTGTGTCTTCATCAAAAAAATAAAATAAAAAACTCAAGGGACCACAATGGAAATAAGCTCTCAAGCTTTAGTGTGTGTTTATCCTTTTGAGAGATAATTACGTTCAAATGTGTTTATGTATATTTTGTTAATAAACATGTCAGTGAATCAGTCAGTCAGTCAGTCAGTCAAGTCAATCAATTCAATCCTTCAATCAATCAATAATTGTGTTCTCTTGTCTCATTTCTTTTTGTGTAGCTCTATGGACCAGTGTCCGCTATCAATCAATCAATCAATCAATCAAAAACCTGTCAACTCTTCTGTTTTATAGTGTGTGTGTGTGTGTGTGTGTGTGTGTGTGTGTGTGTGTGTGTGTGTGTGTGTGTGTGTGTCCAACTGCTGTGGAGGTGGTGGTCTTGGCATAATTCATAGAAATCAATCTCAGAGAGAGTCTACAGCTTCTCCATCTTTGAAACTCTTAGGTTTTTAACGCAAGACCCTCATTGTATACAGTGTGTTCTAATTCAGTGGTTCCCAAACTGGGGTTTGGGACCACCAGGGGGGTCCCCAGATGATTAGCTTAATGTGCAACATTGTTAATGTGCAACGCCTTGCAGTGCGAGACGCTGTGAGTTTGTAGTTTGGCTATTTTCACAATATTTATCTGTGGAACCGAGTCAAACTAAATGTAATGCCTACAATTCCAAGTGCTTGTCAGGGTGGGGGGTTGCCAGTTCAAATATGATTATTTTGGGAGGTTGCGGCCTGAAAAGTTTGGAAACCCTTGTTCTACTTTACAGGCCTCCCAAACTTTGCTCAGGTTTTATAGAACAAATGTCAGAGCTTTTTATCAGTTATCAGAGTTATCATTGTTGGTAATGTTCATCCATGTTTGCTTCCCCTCTATCATCTGTTTTAGCAAACCGATTTTTATCAAACTCTACGTTTATCTATCGTTTCATCTTGTTCAGTCCATTACTGGTCGTGACTGGTCCTAGTCACGCTAAGGGGACACGCACCCGATCTGGTGTACTTTCATTTGGTCTTTTTCTCTGAATAATGTTGATATAATATAATTTCCTGTGATTTCCTGTGAGCTGTGATATTTCAGATTTCCCGTACCCTGCCCCCGAACCCCCTTACATCCTCCCGTTCTCGTTGCTTTTAATTCAAAGGTCCGCTAATCGTTTCCGTTAGGGTTCCGTGGCTCTGCTCCTTCCAACATCTCCGTTCAGTCTCAACCCCTGTATTCATTAATTATTTTGGATTTGAACAGGAACCTGCAGGCAATATGTCCCGGATCCTCACATGTCTTTCTGACATTAAGTGCTGGATGTCCCAGAACTCCCTCCAGCTAAACTGGTAAAAAAAATCTGAGATCCCTCCTATTTATGGGGGGAAATCCAAGTGTAGCAGAGTAGCTCAGCCTGAAGCCCAAAAGCCTGATATCTCCTCTGTCCAATGGAGGATTTCCTAGCGGTTTTCCCACGCAGTAGACCTGGGTTTTCGAGTCTTGGGTATTACATTGGTGCCGTGACCCTGGTCAGGTTTTCCGGTGGGGAGGGGAGGGGTCAAAGGCGGCTGAATGTAGTAGAGTAAGCCCAAAAGCTGATATTTCCATGGCCAAGGGGGATTCCCTCTTGTACTATGTTTGGATTCCCACGAGGGAGACCCGGGTTCGAATCAAGGGTGTTACACAAGCCTCTGCTTTTTTTCTCATTAGGTTAATTTTCTTTCTTTTTCTGAGCCTTTTATTTGATAGGTACAGAGTAGAGAGAGAGAGAGACAGAGAGAGAGAGAGAGAGAGAGAGAGAGAGAGAGAGAGAGAGAGAGAGAGAGAGAGAGAGAGAGAGAGAGAGAGAGAGAGAGAGAGAGAGAGAGAGAAATAGAAATAGAAATAGAAATAGAAATAGAAATAGAGAAAGAGAAAGAGAGAGAGAGAATCTTAGCAGGAAATAGCCGATCTACAAGCTCACAACACTTTCCAATGCATTGCCATGCGATGTAGATTGGCTATTTTCACTGAAAGTTCGTCTCCAAATAAGAATAGTTTTAACCTTAAATCCCTGTTTTGGGCACATTTTCAAAATATCTCACATTTTGTGATTTTCTTTTTATTTATTTTTAAAATAAAGAATAACCTGATGAGCCGCTCAAGAGGTTCTCTACTGGTTCTTCAGCTTAGTGTAGGCCCCAATAATGGTTCCATAGCATAATTTTATTTAATGTGTGCACCTTTCAGATACAGTAGTGCTAATAGAACCAAAAGAGGTTACCCTATAAGTATGAGCTAAATAACAAATGTTAGCGCTATATCCACAATTTTCAATTTAGGCATTTAGCAGACGTGCTTAATCCAGAGCAATTTAAAGTAAGCAAGTATAGTCATATAGGATCATAGCAGGTAAATCAAGAACCTACGTACAGTATCATCAGTCTACGTACAGTATCAAAATATATTATATATATATATATATATATATATATATATATATATATATATATATAATAATCTGTACATTGAAACTATACAAACTATAGGATGCCAGGTCAACAAAGGAACCTGGCATCTGTCCACATAACATGCTATCTAAATTGCATTTTAACCTTTGCATAAGCCTGCAAGGTTGTCAAGGCTAGGGCAAGTGCTGCGGGCTAAGGTTTTTAGATCGTTGCACCCCTACTTACTGTATACATCATTGGGTTTTATGGGTTTTCTCTTCCCCTTTATGTTCCTCCGCTACGTTAAGTTGTGCTTCCAGTGGTCAGGTCTGTGTTAAGCCAGGCCATTCCTAGTTAGTAAAAGCACTTTACTCTGTAGAACGGTGTCTCCTCCGGTATTTGTCCATGCTTTGATCTCCCTGCTGCTACAGTGCCTTAATTGCCCCTTAATTTGTGTGATCAGCGAACCCTGATGTCGAGGGAGGGAGGCACACTGCTCAGTTGGCTAAAAACAGTGGCCCACTATCATGCTCAACATGCTCTGTTAAGTCTGACTGGTACTTAGTTGCATGTGGGTGTCTGCAGGGCTTTCACCATCTAGTCGGCTAGTAAAACCACTTGTCGACCTTGTTGGTACTAGTCGAATAGTTCCTGAGTTTTTTTTGTTTTTGCATTGTTTTAATGCCATTGTGTCGCACAACCAAACATGCTTGTACGGTGCCAACGCGTTGTGAGCTTGTAGATCGGCTATTTCAGGTGTAACTCAGGCTTTAGCCACAGTGTGGTTTATACACAGTGGTGGAAGAAGTAGGCTACTGAAATTTCCTCCACATACTCGGTGCCGCGCTATGAGCTTGTATATCTGCTATGGCCAAAGAAATCGAAAGTGACACGGATGCGTTCCCGGATTGAATGGGTTAAAACTTGGCCACAAAAGCGCCGGCTCTCGCCTACAAACATGTGCGCACCAGCCAAACACGGATCCGTATAAACACGGCGCGCTCTGAAGACACCGGCAAAAAAAAGTGTAGTGACACTTAAGAGGCTCTGGCATGTTGTGGAAAACACAATGATGCACGCTAATGCGGGCCGTCACTCATTTTTGCATAGAAACAATGGACATATTGTCGGCACACATCTGTTTGCAAACACTGCAGTCCTGCAGCTGTACAAAAAGGGAAAATACGCATGAAATTGCAGGGGGATGTTTACAGTTAGTCATGCTATTGATCATGTCTATACAAGGTGTAATTAACAGTGACCACTGCTTCATGGAATTCTGTTCACGTCACTCTGATGCAGACCGTCCCTCTGATGGAGTGACAGAAGTGGGCTTTGTTACCGCAAAGGTAGTGGCTTTGAATCCCTCACCTGGTTAGGGATATGAAACTAAATTGAAACTGAATAAAGCAAGAGAAAAGGGAAAGAAAATAAGAAATAATGGCATAAGAAAGACGTTTATCGTTAAAAGGATTTCGGATTTGCTTAATGTGTTGGTTACAGAAAGGTTTGAGACCAAGCCACCAACTTGAATTGGATAAGGACCTTGAGCACTATATGGACATGTTGGAACCCTCACAGAGGATGAGGGTTATTAAAATACAGAAGTGGAGCAAAACTAGGAATGCCATTTGTAAACAATACTGCAGAATGGATTATATTTCAAAATGAAACATGAAAACTAACAATTATAACCTGAACCTTAAGTAAATTCTGTGTCCATTGTTCACTTAGCGCTAACAAATAACACATTTATGTAAAGACAACAAACAACCAGGTCATGAATACATGAAGCCAGTATAAAAGCCAGTATAAACAGCCAACCCACAATACATTGCTTTCAATGAAAGGTCAATGTCCCTGTCCTAAAATATCTCTTAACCACTATATACTATGACAAATAGTCAAAATAGTCTACTGTACAAGCTTTCTGATATTTTCTTCTTGAAAATTCTTGCCCATAATGACATGCCCAAAGTATCGACACCAGGTTGAAAAGGTGGTTAATCCGCAACGTTGAATAACGCTTAAATCTCCCTTCCTGAAAAATACAGCTGTGAAAAAAAACCTTGCACTCATTTTGTCGACGAGTGCTCAATGGAGCCTGTTACAGTTCTGCCCACTGAACGAGTGTTCAAACCATGTTGTGAGCTGCTGACAGTCGCTGTTGAGAGATCATGCCATTAAAGTGGAAAATAATATGCCTTCTGCTCCAAAAGCCGAAATAGAAACGGACAGGTAATGGGATATGGTCAAGAGGTATTCTCAAGGTTGGAAACTATTCAACATTATGTCGCAGGAGAGAGAATTCAAGGCCCCATTGAAGTAGCAAAAACGTAACTCTATTTTCTCTCTCAATTTTGGGGGTTGAGAAGCGAGAGAGAGAAAGATGTGAACTGCTGACATGAAATTGTTAGATTGTTCCCTGGTCGGGCATGCATTTCTGTGGGCTGACCTTGCATTGGGCCCCGAGGTGCAATCTAGAAGCCCTGGCTGAGCAGCGCAGGGACCAGGTTCAGAGGGATAGAGTTCAATTGTGTGCTTATAGCAGTCATATTATTTTAGTCCTGGTGTCATTTTTGGACAATGACGACAGACGGAGTCGTCGCAGAGCACCGTGGCAATGGCGTATAGGTGGAAAAATTGCACGCTTGCCACCTCACAGTTCTGTCCCCCTTGACGCGCTAAGTCCCGAGTCGAATTTGAGCCGAAGAAAAGCCCTTATTAATAGCTGTTTATGAGACGCTGAGTCACCTTAATAAATGCCCATGCCTGGTCAGCGGTACCAGACCCTTGCCTGGAAAAGCAAGAACTACGCCGGCACCTGTTTGTTTTGGACAGCGCAAAGGCTGAGAACCCTGGCCCATGGAGCCTGATATCCTGCGTCTCTCTCGGACCAGGTGAAGCTGAGAAACAGCAAAGGTTTTCCCAATTCCCACCAGCAATCTGCGGCTCGGGCCAAAATCAACTCCCCTGCTCCTCCGCCCCGTCCCGGGGCCTTTCCCGTGGCCCTCGTCAAAGCCTCCCCCTCTTCTTGACCATGCAGCACAGAAAACCAGGCCGTTCCGGCAGAAGAGGCCACCCCATCTGCTGTGAAGATGATGAGACTTTATTACGGCGGGGTGATATAGGGGAACAGATCACGGTGGACGACACAACCCCGTGGTGCTCATTCAACTTGTGGTAGTGCCATTAGACTCTGAGGCGTTCGGTCATACTCAGCCTGAGAAAAGCAATAACACAAAACAAAAAGCTCTCATTCGACCCCTGGAACGGCTTTGCCTCCATTTGTCCCCCCGTCGTACGACATTGGAGAAGCCGTCTGCATGTACTGCATGGCGTTGCAACACACATGCAGAGAGATATTTATGCGCTGTGAAAGCTCATGAGTGCGGGCTGTCAACTAACTAACCCTCGCGCGCCATAAACGTTCCTGACTGAATGCGAATGATGCTTTTGATTTAATTGTCCTTGATGCGCGCCGAGCCGAGCCGAGCCTGGCGGGGAGGTGGGGACGGCTTTTGTAACGCTCATCGTCACTCTCAGGTCTCGGCAGCTGCATTTGCAGTAAAAAGTAATTTTGCGTGTGTAACATTTATACACGCAGCATGAGAGCTTTTACGATGTGCCTCCCTACGCGTCCCTGTGGATCTTGACCCTTTCAACACCCACCTACCCTTCCCCTAGCCCATCCCAGATATGCACGCATGCACACACACACACACACACACACACACACACACACACACACACACACACACACACACACACACACACACACACACACACACACACACACACACACACACACACACACACACACACACACACACACACACACACACACACAGCACTGTGCTATCATGTGCTCGCCAGCCCATAAACACCGCAAAGCGGGGAGACTCGTTTATACCGTCTCTTTCTGTATGGATGCTAGAAAGATGCCACAGCTGTTGCCCGCTCCCCCCACTCTCCCTCCATAAATGCAGTTTAATACTCCATCATTAACGTTGATTGGGGTTAGGCCCATCATTCCCTCAACTACAACAACAGCAGCACTCACGCGGGACTATTTATTTGTATCTATGTGCTGTGATGCCATCCGCCTCAGACCACTTTAACGACACTCCGCTAGGCGGGAGGCAATTAACAGGGAGTTCGGTTATTTTTTGAAGTTGATCATAAAATACAAAAATGGACCCATATCGGTTCAGATATTTCAAATGCACAAAGTTGGGATTTCAGTCGTGTTATTTTTTTTATATGCTTATAAAGCTGTAACTCGGCAGGATAACGACTTCCTCCGCGTTCGGCTGCTTGCGTCACACACACACACACACGCACACGCACACACACACACACACACACACACACTCCTATCTCCCCCACGCCAGGGTCTATTATCCTGACACTGAAAATGTGAGTACTTAAAATGTAACAAGGCAATAGAGAAGCAGATAATATCCTCTCACGCAGCGCACAAAGTGGCATTACCGGAACACCCCCAGTGTTCCGGTAATGCCACTTGGGTGGGGGTGGGGAAGGGGGGCCGGCCGCAAGGAGCGACGGCGGCGAGCTGAAAGCTCTTGTACAGCCTGGTACTTTGTCGTACAAAGGTATTGTGCGCTGAAAATAGGCCCGATCTACAAGCTCATATCGTTTCGCAAAGTGACGCAAATCGAGCTTGTAGATCGGCTATTTTGCCCGTGCGACACCAACGTACAACAGAGTGTACATTAAGCATGAGGTTGTCTGACCAAGCCAATTACCAAGCCATTGGATTGCACATTCAATCTAACTCGGGCCATTTCCCACCTTCGCCCGGTGCTGTTGAACGGATGGCAGTTCTCCGCGCAACCCATTTCGTCTTAATTAATGGGGGATATTTGCAGCACTTCCATCACATCGTTACAGAGAGAGAGAGAGAGAGAGAGAGAGAGAGAGAGAGAGAGAGAGAGAGAGAGAGAGAGAGAGAGAGAATGTGAGAAACTGAGAATGAACGTGTGCCGTAAAGAGTGGTTATAAAACGATCCACGTCGCAGCTGTCGCTGTCCTTCCTGTAACAATGTTTTTTTTATTAGATCAATTGATGCAACAGATTGACCGCACGTGTCTGAGCTCCGGGCGCAGCTAGGGCCGCTGCCATGCCATGCCATGCCATGCCATGCCATGCGAGTGGCATCGCCCTCATCACGCCCTCACCACAAGCCTCTCTGCAGCAGAGCCAAGTTATAACGAACGGCATGGAGAAATTATGGCAGAGCCACGTTTTAAACGGATCAGGGTTCAGCTGCGCGTGCCGTGGGCAGCGGGCAGAATTAGAAGCAGAGAGAGAGAATCTGCTCAGCATGCCTGGTGGTGTGTGAGCTGTGGCATGCACTGATCAATACAAGCGGAGAGATCCAGCCGCGCGTAGGATTTTAACTCAAAGTCAAGCTAGGTCAGTGGAGTGTTGCAGTGGAAGACACAAAAAGTAAAAAAAAGGAGATAAGAGGTTTCTGCCCGGACAGCAACGATATCCAATTCACATACAGTATTATCGAACCTCATGTGTGCCAGCGTGGAAGATCACATGCACATCCTCTTGTTTTTGTTTGCGTTTTTCGGTAAGCGATTCAAGACGCAAAATCAGGACGAGTGCCAGCGGTTCGGGCCTTCTTCAAAGGAGTCACCACCAGTGACCTGAAATGACCAGTAGAGGAGGCAGCGCGGGGGAGCAGGCAGGGGGGTGGTGGGAGGCGGATAGGGGTGTGGAACGAGAGAGACAGCATCTGTCTGAGTCTCATTAGGAGCTCTACTGTCTTCACACTGGAAACAACCGGCCTCCTCTCCTCGCTCCTCCGGTGCCGTTTCCAGCGTGCCAAAAAAAAAAAAAAAAAAAAAAAGGCTATTCTAAGCAGGCAGGATATGAGAAATTATCCGAGGGCATGTTTTTAATAAGAGATGAAACGACGAAGAGGAGCCTGCTGTTTCCCTCGTCCCTCTCATCCCCACTTCCCATCTACAAGTGTGTCCATTGTGGACAGTGTTCTCTCCCTCCCTCTCTCACCCTCTCTCTCTCTCTCATGGGACCAAGATGGAGGACCCATCATTTGCCAGAAAACACCATATTCATCAGCTCCTAATGTCCTGGTTTGGTGAGAAACCAGGACATCATGGTCCGGCTTCCATGGAAAAGGGTAAAAAACGAATAATAAATTATAACAAGCCCTCGCTTTGATTTCAGCGGGATTCACGCCACGGCGCTACAAAGTCTGTGTTCCACTTTAGCAATCGAAAACTGAACATCTGTTTCGCCGAGCATGGGAACGCGGCAGGCTCTCGTAACCTCATTTCACCATTATTCACGACATCCACTAGTAGTTTACCATTTGGCACAAGTTTCCTTACAGCAGACTGCAGATGATGATTTGTTGGGATTTTTTTTCCCTTCTATTTTTTCCGTTATTGAAAACTCTCCACGATTTATTGCTCTCGTTCCTTTCCAATCTCTTGTTCTATTGTTTCATTTATTATTAGATTATTGAAAGAAAAAAAACAAGAAGATGACTGGAGCACAAGAGGAGACAGACCACACGGAATCAACGCCCCACCCCTTCCTCCCCATCTCTACGCCTGGTTCCTGTTCTGCACTGGGGAAGGCAAACTGCAAACAACTAATGTAAACAGATAGGGGCGGATGCTAATTGAATCGGGCTGCACTGACACAGAGCGTGACAGGGCTCTGCTTTCCTAAAAGGTGGATCTGGGCCGCAAGTTCTCTCTCTCTCCTCTCCTTTCCTTGGTGCCTCCCTCCTCCCATCTCCTCCCCTCCTCCTCCCATCTCCTCCCCTCCTCCTCCCCTCCTCCTCCTCCCCTCCCTTCCTGCATCTGTGGATCTGCCCAGGCTTATCGGGTGAGGATAAGGCTTGCATTGTGTTTGTAATGCATTAGACCGGGGGTCTTCGACGTTTTTCAGCCCAAGGACCCCTTAGCTGGGAGAGAGGTGAAGTAGGGACCCCCCCCCCACTACATACTGTATAACATTGTGTTGCAGATTAAACTTTTTCATAGATTTCATAGGTGACTTGTTTGACAGCACTGTGTTTTTTTTGTTTGTTGATCTTTTCTATCAATATGTTGGATTCATGTCAATGTGTATTTTCAGACTCAATTAAACCCTCAATACTTAGTAAACTTGACCTTTGACTCTGTACTTGGTCTGCTCTTTTTTCCCCTCCGACACCGAAAATAGCCGATCTATAAGCACACAGCGCACTGCAAGGCGCTGTGTGCTTGTAGCTCTGCTATTTTTGGCTGATGTTCCCCTCAGAATAGGGATGCGAGGGTTCAAGTGGTTAGTGTAACAAAAAGTTCCTATCACACAAAGATTTGCCGGCCCCCGTGTTTGTTACTCTGAGGACCCCCTAGGGGTCCCGGATCCCCTGTTGAAGACCCCTGCATTCGGGATGAAGACTATAGTGTGCGTGTGTGCGTGCGTGCGTGTGTGCGTTCGCACTTGTATGAGTGTTTGTTTGAGCAGGACACTTGTGTTTATTTGTTCAGTGTGAAACTACTGAAGTACTGTACGCCTGTGTAGAGGAGAAGTGCTTCCAATTAAAGCAGCTGCTGGGGGGAAAGGCTGGATTTTTGCAATGAAAAATAAGAACAACCACAGGCTGAAGTCTGTTCCATTGACAGTGATGCAGTTATTTAATGAAAAACGTATGCGTTTGGTCATTATATAATACAACCACTTCCATGGGCTACATGTGCAATAAACTCTATCCACTCTATCGGGTCGAATGCAGCATCAGATCGTCACTGTCGGTGGAAACCTTGTTTGTCCAAAACCGAAAAAAAGAACCAGTGTTATTTTTTAACGATGACCGCTGAACTCAATAACAGACCGCCGTCTAATCAGAGTGATGAAGACCCCGACGCGAGAAACACCCTGTCAGGGTTTATTTCTCAATAATGACCTGCTCCCCATCGATTATCCCTCGAATAAAACCCACATAACCACTTTCCACTTCCAAAATGTTAGACCCGAAACACCCGTTGACCCCAGGCTACAACACTGGTGATATGTCCCAGTTGCAACCATGTGATGTTTTTCTTTATAGCTCTACACTGTTATACAACAAAGTCGGGCATTTTTTTAAAGTTATTTTTTAAGTAGCAATAATAAAAAGTTTAAATATGGATGTACAAGGTTCCTGCCTGTCAGCAATGATATATTACCCAGCATTGCAGTATATTTCATGGTATACTCTCAAAGTTTATTTGTTTACTTCGTTTATCCATAATGAATGTGTTATTATTGGGTTAATTTCGCTATTGGATAATGAAGTTTACCTTGACGTTTACCTTGACGAGTTGCGTCAACAGGCGAGTGCATACCTAGGAGAAAATTAATCCCCCATGGTCTGGACTTAGTCCGATTTAGTTTAATATAAGGAAAACCAAAAAAAGTTAAGTGATGTGGACAGCCAAAGACCTTTCATTTTCACATGAACAAAAAGGAGATAAAACATAATATATTTGACTGGTAAATGGTAATCTGCTCTCTCTTGCTAAGGCCGTGCCGATTGTCTCCGTTCTATTCATGCCCTCGTTTATGTCTGTGTTAAGATGTCTCCAAGATTTAGCTATTAAGTTGCTATTTTACATTTAAATATTACTCAAATGGTAATGCCTAGCTTACACCAAGAGTTTCACTTGGTTTTAAAAGACTTGTTTTCTGCAAAACATGTGCATGGTCGCATATTTAGTAAACAGTGAAACATGTGTGATAGATAGGAGGGATGGAGACACAGAAGGAGGAGAGAGACACAGGGGAAGAGAGCTACGGAGAGAGAATGACAGAGGGAGGTAGAGAAGAGAGAAAGAGAGAGAGAGAGAGAGAGAGAGAGATAAAGTGAAAAGGAAAGTGTTGTAATTCTCAGAGAGCAAAGAGAAAACGGAAGAGAGAAACAGATGGAGAGCATGGAGAGAGTTGAGGAGTGTGAGAGAGAGAGAGGGATGGGGAGAAGAGGAGAAAGCAAGAGATGCAGCAGAGGGAGAGAAAAAGAAAGTGAGGAAACAGATACACAGATGTGGGTGAGAACAGCGTGAGTGATAGAGAGAAGGCGAGAGAGAGAGAAGGCGAGAGAGAGAGAGAGAGAGAGAGAGAGAGAGAGAGAGAGAGAGAGAGAGAGAGAGAGAGAGAGTACACTATAAGGACAAAATTCAAGAACGGGGAAATAAATACTGGAGCAGAGATATGGGAAAGAAAGAACGGAAGAGGGAGAGGAGAGAGGGAGAGGGAGAGACAGAAAGAGAGAAAGAGGGGGAGAAAGAGGCACAGGGGAGAGAGAAAGAATGAGAGAAATAGGAAAGGGGAGAGGAAAGTGAAGACAGTTTTGCGTGCGAGTGTCACGCACGGAAAATAGCTGATCTACAAGCTCACAATGCGTCGCGGCTGCGGCGCATTGTGAGCATTGTAGATCAGCTATTTTCCGTGCGCGACACTCGCACGCAACTAAGTATAAAAAAACAGGCTCCAGAGAGAGAGAGGTGGGGGAAATTGAGAGGCTGAGAGAGAAGGCGCTTTTCCTTCTGTGAGCTGACAGGACTGGATGCTTGACTAACAGGGCTGTTTTGACAGGTGTCAGATGGTCCGTATTACTATTTCACCGCCAGGCCCCTGGGATCCTGCATCACGGGTCCCACAACAGGAGGACCCGGCGGTGGCGGCCAGGCCAGGGTTGGATTGGGAAAAAAAATAAAAATAAAAAAACACATAAGGAAAAGTGGCATGGAGGCAGGAGAGTATAAAAAACATCACACTTGACTTGCTCACTTCGCACTCTGCTGGCTGGGCACCATGCACCACTCTCCCAGCTCCCACTGGCCGGGCATCTGCTGCATGTTAGATTAGGCTGGCATACGCTCTCTCTCTGTGTGTGTGTGAGTGTGTGTGTGTGTGTGTGTGTGTGTGTGTGTGTGTGTGTGTGTGTGTGTGTGTGTGTGTGTGTGTGTGTGTGTGTGTGTGTGTGTGTGTGTGTGTGTGTGTGTGTGTGTGTGTGTGTGTGTGTGTGTGTGTGTTTACTTGCACAAATATTGTATGTACTGTATAGGTATAGGCCCCCAGACCTATACCTAGGTCTTTTTATCTGTTGCATTTTAACATTGTATTTGCTGTCTAGATCTATACTGTGTGCTGTTTACTCACACAAACATGCCTTTATATTCCATTCCAATATGCATGGCAAGTTAGCGTTATTTTATGTGTGCGTGCATGGCAGCGTGCGAGCATGCAAATCTGTATGCACACAGGTACTTTGACTTTGGGAATCTGCATAGTTAGCTGTCTGTTTATCAATCTGTTTATACAATTATATGTGCGCGTTCACACAGCCTCAAGCGGTATGTATACGGTACATATGTGTGTATATTTGAACATGAACACATGTCAAGGCAAGCTACACAGGAGGAATGCTATTTCGGCGCATGGATCCTTGAAGAAGAGAGCCCAGGGCAGCAAGCGATTTGACGTGCAGAAAATCTAATTCATCTTCATCTACGGCCGATCTATCAATGTCACACTGCACACACAGCATTGATGAACAGCAAATCAGGCACTGTATGCAGTAAGGCCCCAAATCACATTATCCACTGTTACTCTTCAACCTGCAACACATGAAAAGGTTTCCTTAATGCGGTTAGGAGCATCTTCACAGGCAATAAAACAAATATCGATCCAGTGCCGTGTTTTCATGCCGGAATCCATTATCCGTGCATCAACTTCGCCGGCGAAGAAAAATGAGCCAAGTCAACGAAAGGTTATACGATTTGATTATCCTAGTGACTTTGTGCATCGGGCTATATCGACATCCGACGGCTCAACATCTAAGACGAGTTGAAGAGGTGGTAGGACCCCCAAACCAATATGCATTTGGCCGTGGACCCCCATCTGAAAAGTTTTTTTGCCATAAGAGAAGATTTATGTAAATGTCTAAATTATTCAATTTTATTTTTCAATTATTATTATTATTTATTTTGTATTAAATACATAAAAAAATACCGGATTTAGGCATTTAGCAGACGCTATTATTAGATCTACAGGCTCACAACAAGTCACATTGCGATGCGCTGTGAACTTGTAGATCTGCTGTCTTCGAATAGCCAAATGGGGTTACATTGGTTAACAACTGATTTTGAAGAACAACGCTATTTTGATGCATGATGCTAACTAATTTGGCTTGGGACCCCCTGGAGCCCCCTCAAGGACCCCTGGGGGTCTCCGGACCACACTTTGAGAACCACAAGCCTAGAAAAATACCAACATTTCACCAAACCCCCATCATTTGAGCTTCAAATGTGCTTTAAAAACCACTCGAGTGGGCTGACAACTCCCAAATGCACGCCGCCATAATTTGCAACAAGTTGGTAATTGTCCCTCGTTAAGTGTTTCGGAGTGTTTCATTTGAGCGACGGCGGGGGAGGAGCGGGGGTGGGGTACCACAACTATGGAGCTCAGAGACAGACGTGTCGCGGGTACTTTCTGGGCCATGTTTTATGGCTACCGCATGAAACGAGAGAAGCACCGCCGATGGTGCGCCGAGTGCTCTGGAGGGTGGATCTGATGCCGCGGCTGCAGCCTTTGAACAAAGGCCCGGTTCCTGACCAAAGGAATGGTCTGGTGGTGTGGGATGTCAGCTCAGAAGAACAGACAAACACGTCAAGAGAACTGTCTGCTCGGGATTAGCCGGTGGTTTTTTGGGGTGTAAAAAAGCAACTGTGTTGAAGTGAACAGGACGCTAAGAAAAATAAAGAGGAGAACTGGAGGCACTTCCATGGACGGGTTATTTTATCTGACACCCAGCCCACAAACATCACCTTTCGAAGAACCTTTGAGAATAGGGAGAAGCATCTAATGTCAATTTTCCTTCGCATAAGAGCTACCGCCCTACAGGTCTACTCTACTCAGTTTACTTTGGTTTTCCACTACACTGGACCCCCCTCATAGTACTGAAGTAGTGCTAAAGCAAATATTAATACAGCCCAACACAAAACTGTTTCTGCTAACATTAACCACATGAACCCTACAGTAGCATCCCATCTACCCTCAGCTCACTTGGAACCTGCATGTCAGGGATACAAAAAAAAGTACCTGCAAGCACCTGGTACCAGGTATTGTACTTTAGCTAAATGGAAACAAACAGAAAGAGCTTAGAGCTGTGACGTGCAGAGCCAGCACTATGGGAAAGCACCAAAAGAAAACTGTATACTGAAACCACTTGAAACCTTGAGGAGAAATGCAACCAAAAAATGCTTGTGATATTTCACCATCACAGCGGCGCCTACGTGAGTCTGGACACTTAATGCTCATTTGTTCCCCTTGGCTAGTGCAGGTGGTGGTGCCGCGAGGGGGGGGGTCGGTCTATCGGTGGGGGGACGGGGGCTTTCAACCTCTTCTCCCTTTCGCCTGTTGCACCGATGATGCCAACTGTTCCGAATTTCTTAAAATCCATAACCCCCGCTCTGCTGTGACCCATGAACCCCGCGCACCGCAGGGAGCGAGGACCACACGTACGCGTCAAATCCCATAAATATTGCCCACAGCCTCTAGGATTAAGCACAGTAATCTGATCTATCTGTCGAGGCAAGTTTATGAGATTACGTTACCAATGAAATGTCCTCCAACCCTGCATGACATCACCCTGTCCGTCCTACACTGACCCCTGTGTTTCTGTCTGTCCCTTTCTGTCCTTCTCTATCCCCTACCTTCTGTCTTTCTGTCCCCTTTGTGTCCTTCTCTACCTCCTACCTTCTCTCATATGACCTCATACGACTGTCCCATAATTAGATCAAAAGGCCATAGGTCGGCGCATCGGCCAGTCAACAGGGTCGGAGGCGGGGCTAAGTCTCCTTCCTGTCCCAGCAGTATCCAAGCAGACAAACACTAAAGATGGCGGCAGAAACAATGCAGGATCATGCTGTCGGCAAATATGGTAAATTTTTGTTTTTGTTTGTGTATATATATATATTTGTAACTGTCAATCATCGTAGTTGTTTTCTTATACTTGTTTGACTTTGTCTGTGTTGGGAAAATGTGTTTTCTGAACTGAACTGTTATTGACTAACATCATTATGCATTTGGTTATATTTAAATGACATTTGTGTTGCTTACTTGCTTTAATTTGATTGTATAAACCCTTCTGCTAAGCCCCCTGAGACAGACAGACAGACAGACAGACAGACAGACAGACAGACAGACAGACAGACAGACACACACACGCATGCAAGCACACACACTTTTACGGCAATGGAAAAAGCTCTCAAGCATTTTAGCGTTGATCCTTTTGACTGACATGTGGTACCGTACGTTATCTCTATTCTGTGTGAATAAAGAAGTCAATCAATATTTTTTGTCAATCAACATTTTTGCTAATCTCGTCGTTTCACGAGGCGGTAGCTACAGTACAAGCATCGGTAAGTGGAAACAGTGTCCCTGGAAACAATTTTATCACTCCATACAATTCAGCAGCGCTACTATGAAATGTAATAATAATAATAAATATGTCAGAAATTTTGATTTAGACGAGTCCCCCTTTAAAGAGATAGCAGCCGTCTTGTCTAGTTAGTCCTTATTACTGCCCGGGTGGCATTTCCAAGACGGAATGCCCGAGTGCCGACTTCTCTTAAAGAGACTTTGGAACAACTTCCAACATAGCAAGCCGTACGTGTTACAAAGAAACCTTGTACGGGGGTGTCACATTCCGATATAATAACTAATAATAAGTAACTACGGAGTGCGCCTGTGCTTGCGGTCTGCCTCCGCAAGCTGCAAGGACACAATTTATATCACCCCCCTGAGTCGCGGCGGTCTGAATCAGCTGGAAAAAAAATGTAAAAAAAGGACAATAAAATGCGGCTGAACTTTTCCTGTCCCCCTCTCTCTCCGTCTCTCGATCCGATACAAGCGGTCCCTTCACAAAGGCTCTGATTCAGTGCTCCCCTCATGAGTACACTAAAAACAAGGGAGGATTTTTTTTTCAGGCGGGTTTTTACGAGGTGTCCTGTTTTTCCAACCTACCTCCAGTGATTTAGGCGATATGCTTGAACTAAAGGGTTCTGAAGGGGTAAGAGGCAACTCAAGTTTTACTGTGCCCTCCTTAAAAAACGAAAATTAGAGGAAAGAAAAAAAAAGATATAATAAAGTGAAGCAAGACGAACAGCAGACTCCCAAAGATATGCATGCGGGGAAGCGGCCTTTCTTCACCCCGTACGGCACTGAGGGGAACGACGTCGACCGGAGTACTTTATTTTTTATTCTATCCTATAACTGCACGTTTTTGACAGTATATGCTTGCCTGATTTTCCAATTACAGCGTCTTCGGGTTTAGCCCATTAAAACCGGGAGAGCAGCTGTGTCATTTTAGATTTTTTGCGTTGGCTATTCAAAAAATAGCAGATATACAAGCTCACAGCGCGTCACTTTGTGCCGTGCTGCGAGCTTTGTACATCTGCTATTTTAGATAATTTTTTTTAAAATGTTGAAAGTGTGAGAACTAACTGATTTAGAGGGCATTTGTAGTATCAGCCTCCGGTCTTATTGGGTTAGAGAAAGTCACAGTTCCTTACCGGGGATCACATCTCCTCCTTCTATGCAATGTGGTAAACGGATAAGCCCCCCACCCCCTTTCCCAAACACCCTCCTACCCATGCATAAGAGTTCGGGGGGGGGGGGGGAGAGGGTGAGAATTTATGGAAGGGGTGTGCCGCCAGCCGGCTCACTCTGTGCTCTGGTGGGTCTCGCGGCACCTTGCCCTTTCCAAGTCAAATATTCTGGTCGAGTTTCCAGAGTGCTCAGATCCGTCTGTGGTTCGATCACGTCAGCTAAAAATGCAACACAAAGACGCTTTATGTCTCAAATCGAAATAGCATTTTCTCCATCATGCCTGTCTGTTTTCATTCATACCGTTTAGGAGACATGTTCAACGTTTCTCTTTATGCTATACGGTTGCCCCGAGACATTTATTTCCATGTGAACAATGTCATGTCAAGGAGTGTCATAACATAACATAATGAGATTATTTGGTTAAGTAGTAAATTCTCACTGCAGCCTCCAGTCATAGGGATCTCTAAAGGAGTCTGTAATATGGATTGCTTTCACTGAAACAGCATTATTGGCTTACGCATTGCGTTAGTGATTCGAATACAACTATCCCCACCAGGGTCATGATTTGGACTGGATTTAAATGGAGACTAATGAAAGAGCTGTAAGAAAACCTTGTAGCCAGTCTTTTGAGGTGAAAACCATCATTATTATGCAGTTAGGTGAGCCAGAAACAAAACAGAAAGAAATATATTTTCAATACTGCCCTTGTGTTTTAGTGCTTTTGCACTAAAAACTTTTCAGAGACCCAAAAGACAAATTTGGTGTCTTCCCGGGACATACAAACAGACATTTTTGAGAAATCGCTGATCTACAAGCTCACAACACGTTGCGTTGTGAAATCTTTGAATATAAAATCTTTGAATATAAAAAAATGTTTTTTTGTAGAAAGGTTACAAATTGGATATTTTCTCGGCGACCAATAAAATTGCATGTTTGGGAAACACTGTGATAGTCCATTCAGAATTAGAATCAGAATTTGTATTGTCACATCACAGGTTTACAGGTGTATAACAGTGGGTGAAATTTGTTTTTGTGCAAGCTCCATCGTTTTATTTTTTTCCATAAGAGAAGGGGAACTAGACGCGTCGCAATTCTGGGATATTGCAAAGTGTGGTTGCGCTGACGCTGGTCGCGGCCGCCGGGGCGCGAGGAATACGGCGGGAGGAATACCGTCGGAGGCAGCGCGACGTGCCATTCCAATTCGGTGCCGATCGGATCCCGCGCTCGTGACACGTGCGGTTTTGATTTTAGGAAATAGGCCCCTCCCACTAAAGAAATAGGCCCCTACCATAAATGTGACAGGGCAATTACGTTGTCACTTCACTCCTGAGATGACTTGTATTTCATTTTGAGAGGATTGATCCCCCCCAAAATCATGTTTTTGCATCAAACGGTTACATTTTGCGCATTTGTGGCGCCTCCTATGGATCAAAGTGGAAATGCTTTTGGAGATTCGTTGAATAAACCACCCTCGACATGTGATTCAAATTTGGGATTGATTGGACGTTTCGTTCGTAATTTTTGGCATTCTTTGTAAAACAGGCCCCTGACCACTAACTTTGGAAGCCAATTACGGATAAACGGTATGGACTATCAAAATTCCGCTTGGAGATGTTTATCGCATGGGTCCAGAGATCATGTGTACCGATTTTTCTGAAATTTGGACAAAATATGTGGGAAAAGGAGCTAAAATTGTGTTTAGAAGAAAATACAAAATGGCGGAAAATATATCCAGACGCAAATGGGCGTGGCCTATATAGGGAGTTGCGTCATGACCGAAGGAATCTAGGGGGGGAAATATTTTTATTCTATGACCTACGGTTCAAGAGTTATAGGCCAAAACGTAAAGTGGGCTTGTATAGCGCCACCATGTGGCCGAATGATATAATTATTTTTTTAATAATTTCGCACTAAATTATGAACCTCCCCTCCAAGTCTTGTAACTCTAGCCCTTACGGTTTCTAAGAAAAAAATACTTGAATTTGAGTTTTTTCATTTTCCCATTAAAGTGAATGGGGAAATTTAATGCACTAATAAATCAATATCAATTAACCCTCTAGAACCTGAACTATGAAGGAAAGGTCAGAAAATTCCAAAATTTTGAAAAGGGACACTTTATTGGGTCTTAAAACATTTTTGATTTTGTTTTATTTTTTTTAACATTCCTTTGTATCATTTATTTGTTGTATCATATTTGATACAAGGGGTATTAAAAGGGGTATTTCAAGTCGTTTTTTTTTTTTTTACTGCCTCCCCCCTGGCCAGCCGGGGCGCCTGATGGAGGGGAAAGGAACTGGTTGGAATAACGTGTTCCTTCCACGCGCTACGTCCAACCAGGGAAACTCTCCCCTGTCAGGTGATAAGAAGGTCAGTTAGCTCTCATGCATTGAAGGAGGCATGAGCTCGGCCCTGGCCTCCCTAGGTTGGCAGAGGGAGTGTAGTGCCCAGGATTACATAGAGATTGGCACTGGGTGTAAAAAATAGGGTTACAAAATCGTGGGATAAAATTTTGAAAAAAAATTAAAAATCAAGTCGGTTTTAACATTACAAAAACATTTATTTTAGACCTGTAGTATCAAATATGATACAAATCATAAAGGACTATAGACCTGTAGTATCAAATATGATACAAACACTTTTGACATCATAAAAAACAAACTCAAATGCTAAATGTTGAGAGCTCATAAGTGCATTCAAGTTATCCAACACTTATTTCAAAATATTAGTAAAGATATACTAGGAAAACGTACCCGAACTGCTTAAAAAATAATTGTTTGTTAGTAGTGCATCAACCTCTCCTGTTTAGTTGATGGCAGCCATTTTGGGTCAGACCACCTGAGGCTCTGTAACTACCTGCAGTGCAAATGGTATGGTCCAGGGGGAAGTGGGGATGTGTCAGATATGATACAACAGGTTCTTGGTCCAAGTATTCATTACACTGATTTATTAAAAAATCAGTGTAATGTGTGTATCATATATGATACGTTTGGTGACATAGGGTTAAACTATACAACCTATCTCTTAGCAAAGTACAAGCCCTGAAGTCCCGATGAAGCCGGTGATTTTGACATATGGCACAACATTGGGGAAACAAACTGTGGGAGGAGTAGCGCGACAAAATAAAGTTTATCTAGAATAAAGAAAAAAGTTTATAAAGTACTATAGTCGGGCAACCACACTAATAAGAAGAAGGGGGGGGCAATGGGTAAGAGAGATCAATAAAAACAAAAAAATGATCTACATATTTACACATAGTACCAGATATCTATCCGGTACGGTAAGTACCTGAGGTAAGACATAAAGGTGCGGTAAGTTACCTCCATTAACCTGTTCTTTTTGTAACTTTTCCTGGTCTATTGTGCATTCTCAGCCGGTCACAGGGAGAGACGACATGAAAGAGAGTCGAGTTTCTAATTCGGCAGCCATTTAACTTCCAGCCACGGCCTCGTATATCTCTCCATAGAGCGACCGCCTGCACCCCTACAGACATTTTATGCTCTGTATACATTTTACGCTGTTGTCTTTCTTACAAATTAGACCTGTAGCACGGGTGATTTGTCACATGGGGGCCCAAACAAGCGGCAGCTTGAAGAATTAAATAGGCTCTCTGGCACCCGTCCAGCCTGTGTGTTTTTATGGGGCTCTTTTGTCATTCTAAGTGTACAGTTTACAGTCTTTAACGACACTCTGGATTTTTTTACGGATTCCTCATTTCCCCCTCGTCTGCTAATGAGAGCGACGGAGACGCAGGCTTAAGCCAGGGGAAGGCGATAAAGCCGAGTTTGTAGCCGTGTTACACGCGCTGTTAAAAAAAGAAAACGAATAGAGAGCAAAGTGGTGGCTTTGAGTGGGTGTGCGTGGTATTGTCCAAACCAGCGGAACAAAGCACAAGTCCTGTGTGTGTGTGTGTTCGTTCGGTACAGGGCCGGCGGGCAAAAGAAATTAACTGCATCGCACACACACACACAGCGCTGCAGAGCTTCAAACATTCTACCTTACCAATTATAGAAACGGAAACGTGGGGGACTTTGTGAGCGGTCACGAGCCGTCATTTCTCGTTGAAGGGCTCCAGATTGAGGCCATATTATTGGCAGGATTTGAGCCCTAAAATCATGTCTAATTGAGACATGTCGCGAGGTATTGATGGCTGATGCGGGGGGGGGGACCAGCAGGGGGGGATCTTTTGAGACGGCGTAGTCAAGCCCGTCCATGAAAAGCACGCGAGTGATAATGAGGATTGGCTCAAAGTTTACCGTGACTTCATCGGGTCCTGTCATCATGTGGTCTCAGAGTGCAGGCTGTCCCAGATGCCTGTCTAGAAACCCTCTCAGCACATGTTCACACACAGAGTACTGTACATACATACAGAGACACATACAGAGACACGACACACACACGCACGCACGTACAAACGCATAGTTCTTGTTGAGTACACACACTGACATTTTTTCGAGCCGACATGGAAAGAGCGGACATGAAAAATGAACTGTTTTCCGCAAAAAAATAAATTGCTGTCTGCCTTTTGGCTCGGTGAGCTTTATTTTAATTTCCTGAACATGTAATTGCAGTGTGTGCAGAATTAAACAGCCAGATGGACACAGAGTCATTTCTCCTTCAAAACCAAATAACATGCCGGGGCGAAATGACCCACGCTCTCCCCGATAAATAACGTCAATATCATCGCACAGCTGCTTTAATGTTTGCATTTATGGCCGCTTCCATTTTAATAATTGAGTTTACCGCCGTAAAAAGACACAGTACCGATGAGGCCAAGTGTGTTTTTGCTGTCGTCTAGCTCTGGTTAATCATGCTATTAGTGTAGACTGCTGCTTCTGGTCTGAGAAGTGGGCCGAGGTGGATTAAAGTGATTCATAACAACTGACTGGGTGAGTTGTTGTGACTGCTGTCCGTAGCTATGATGATGAGAAAACAGTAATGAAAGAGCTGACGTTTTTATAGAGATGTGCACAGTGTGTGTGTGTGTGTGTGTGTGTGTGTGTGTGTGTGTGTGTGTGTGTGTGTGTGTGTGTGTGTGTGTGTGTGTGTGTGTGTGTGTGTGTGTGTGTTTTATGATGATGAGATAAAAACGAAGTACAGTATAGAAAGTTTACTCTGAGAGTGTGTGCGATAAAAGAAGGTTAGCCAATGGAATACAACCACTCTAAGGACTACTAACCATTGTGTTTCCTGCACTGCATCTGTACCGAGTGGACCTCTGACATAGAGGCTTTTTTGTATACTATTTAAATAGTTTGGGGAGAATGCTGCTACTTTTCCCAAAAGTGACTGAAAAGATGTCTGCTATTTGTTTCAAAAAAGCTGAGCCTACACTTGCCCGTGTGACATAGCTCTGTTTTTTTTTTTTTTTAACTCTGTTTAACACAATGCTGTACCCCCCCCACACACACACAACTGTACATACCTTCCCCATCTAAAAAAATTTATCTTTATTATGTTTTGACACTTGTAAACGTAACGTATGTTTTCTCATGCCAATAAAGCTCCTTGTGTGCATGTGTGCGTCTGGAGGTCTGTTCCTAAACTTCCTGTCGATGGAAGGCGATGTCACCAGTTCATGCTCCTCTGCGTCTCGCTCTACCTCATACAGTAGTAGTCTAGGTCTGGACAGATGAGTTGAGACGAAACAGGCATAACAGACAAAACTGCGTCCATTTCTCTATACTGCACACAGCTGCTGCCGGGGGCAGACCCTGACACGACTGACATGCACACGTTTTCCTCAAATCTAGGACCCCTCATCATGAGTCACGTCTTGCTTTGAACATCCTATATGTGCACATACAGCTGGGTATTACCAAAGATGGCTAATTTATGAAGATACACCATCCCAATTGGAGCCACTAGAGGCGAAATGGGACACAAATCCTACAAATGGTCGACAAAGTGGGCGCCACCGTCTGAACGTCAGATCTCCCGAACGTCCGATGTTTACTGGTGCTAGATCCCGAGAGAATATATTGCTGGGACAGAGAAAGGTCGATAACAAAGTCGATTTTCCATTTTAGTATGAGAACCTTGGGAAGATTGTGTGGCTTGTGGCGATCAGGTCCAATATTTAGTTCAGTGACCACGGAGCTAAAGAATGGTTCAGAAGCTGTGTTCACGTTCACTCTTCCATTGGAAATAATAGACTCCAGCCTGCTTCCAGTCTCCTAAAAAGGCAGCCACCTACTTCACCACCTACTGTGTGTGTGTGTGTGTGTGTGTGTGTGTGTGTGTGTGTGTGTGTGTGTGTGTGTGTGTGTGTGTGTGTGTGTGTGTGTGTGTGTGTGTGTCCGCATTACCAGAGGAACAGAAAAGAAAGGGTGCGGTAGCTGAGGTCATGTGTGCAAATGTACAATTTACTCATTTAGGCATGTAGCAGATGCTCTTGTCCAGAGCAACTTACAAATTGCAGGATCAGAGAAAATGACATGAACCTTAGTCAGCAAACCACAGGTTAAATGGTCACATAAGTGGAGTGCAAAACAAACAATGTGCTACTAAGTAACTAGGATACCAGGTAAACAAACCCTCTGTCTAAATAACAACTTAAAGGGCAAGACCACTTTGGTAGAGGTTTGGGTCGTGTAGTTACCCTGCCATGCTGCAACGGTGTCCAAAGGTGGACAAGACATCCAAAATAATTGCTCCAGTGATTAGAAATTGATAATTCAAAATATGCTCCTCATTGATTTACATTGTACGGCTAAACAGCTCTCAAAGTCACTCTTTTAGCACACAAACGAACGCAAAGAAAGTTGATTCAGACAATTTAGAGCATCACCAAACCCAGTGCTATTTTTGTTTGCGTTCGTTTATGTGCTAAAAGAGTGACAAGCTCACAACACCTCGCAATGCGCACTCTCCCACGCAACTCCCACTGAGGGGGGGGGGGGGGGGGGTCAGCCACCTATCCTCATTTGGCCTCCCCCCTGCGTGATCAGACAGACACATCACAATGTTATTCCTCTTTTTATCTCAGATACAGCCTGTTATGGCTCACAGCTCGTCTCTGAGGAGGACTTGACCTTCTCTCTCATTCTCTCTCTTAGCTCTGCGCCCCACCCCTTCACCTCCCTCTCCAGTGCCACCACGTCGTAGAGTGAGTCCCCCATGTCTCCTCACAGTCCTCACTAATGTAAGTTAATATCCACGGGGCTGACCATTTGAGGGGGGGGGGGTGTGCTCCGCCACTATAATGTAACTAAATCTCCCCCAGTTGACCCCTGTCTCCTTCCATAAGGCTGGGAAGTATTCTGATTTTAATTGGAGGTTAACCACTTTCAACCCGGGCGTCCCTAGTTTGGGTGTCATTACAGGCGAAAATGTTCCAACATTCTCAATAATTTTCCTCCCAAAAAATTGTAGATCTGCTGTTTTCACAGCTCGACACATTCATCAGATTCAGCATTTTACACAATGTGTTCGCGGCTTTATATGATAGATATGATAAAGCATATACGTGTGTTAACAAATTCTAAATTATTCAACATTTTTCAAACACTTTCAAGATTTTTCAAAAACTGCTCAAAAATAGCAGATATACAAGCTTGCAGTGAGCTGTGAGCTTGTAAATCTGCTATTTTTGAATAGCCGTACACTAAGAATCTAAAACGACACAGCATGCCTTCCTGGTTTTAATGGATTAAGTGGTTAACATCCTCCTCTCTCTCTGTTTTGTTCCAACACCCTGTTTTAAAATGCATGGTTTAAAAGACAGAATGAACTGTACTTCTGCTTGGTTATTGTTGGATGCAGCGCTGCTCAAGGTCCATTTGATCTCAGAAAATAATAAAGCCTGATTAAATATTGGAACGGGGCGACTGTTTGTAGTTATAGGATATTAGTTAAGAAAAAGTTTCCATTTCAAAAGGAATCCGAAGCCGCACATTATTTCACATTAATCAAATCATTAATCATTAATGCATCCCGGACATCGCCTCGATTTAGATGTCAAAGGTTTTTAAACAGCTAATAGTTCTTATGTAAAATAATACGACGGCTAATGATGATTGTACATTTTCAGCTCGTTCATTATTACTTCATCCTCCCATAAGAAATCAACGGTCTTTTGGCTTCGGTGTAGAAATATTTATTTCCGTGGTGTTCCAAGTTATTTGGCCAAAGTATGACTCCTCCGCACCCCACACACACACACTTTTTTTTTTTACATAACTGAAATTGAAGCCATGCATTTTTGCGTTGATTAGCATAACATACATTTCATAATGGCAAATACATAATAGCACAGATCTGTTCCACACTAGAATAAACATAACAGTACATCTAAGCACAAAGTAAATCCAAGTTAATCCATGTAATTGTGCTTCAACAATAATAATAGCATAATGTATTTTGTTTTGTGTAATGATTTCCCCCCGTGGGATGAAATACTGTATGTCTAATCATTATTAATAGCTTTTTGTGTTTTATCCTTTTGACAGATATGTCCAAACATGTGTTCATGTATAATGCATTTTTGTCCATAAAAAGATCAATCAATAATTTCAACAGACACTTGTGCATAAACTTAATCCACGATCGACAAGCTCACAATGCGTCAACGTGACGCGTTGTGAGCTTGCAGATCTCACAACGATCTCACAACGATCTCGTCGATCTCACAAAGCTCACAACGTGTCATGTTGTGACGCGTTGTGAGCTTGTCGATCTGCTATTTTCTGTGAAAGCTTTCCCCACAATATGGATGCTGGGGTTTAAGTGGTTAACGCTGTATGTTCTGGACAGATGTTTTGACTTCTTGCTGTACTGCAAAGCCTGCCCAGTGGTCTGCTACTATCATCAGACACGCACAAATCCATTAATTGATCCATTTGTCAGTCCCAGGTCGACCCGGCCCGCGCATGTGGAGCAAACGTCACTCTGCAAGTTGTTGTAGTTGGACCCCGATCAAAAGAAGCTCACAGCAAGACAGAATTACGCATCATCTCTCCCGGTGGTGGAAAGTAACTAAGTACATTTACCCAGGAACTCAGGAACTGTACTTAAGTACAATGTTGAGGTACTTTTACTTTACCTGAATATGTCCATTTTTCAATACTTTATACTTCTACTCAATAGAAGAGCAGGGAGACCAAATACAACCACCCCAATTGAATAGTATTTGAATTGAAAAGTTACATAGTGCCGCTTTAAGTAAAAAAATCAGAGTACTTCTTCCAACACTGATCTTTCAGTGGTGGAAGAAGTACTCATATTTTTTACATACTTCCCAGAAACCAACAAAATAAATAAGATAAAAAATAGAAGCAGCTTTTCCTGATAAAAAATTACACGCTCATTAATTCTCCATCCTAGTTTTGGTATAGAGAGTTAGACAGCAGAGCGGGATAGAGAAGATTGCCTAAAGTTATTCTGGGCCATTAGCTACAGTAGAGCGAGCAAGGAACGGATCATCAAAAATGATTCTTTCCCCCACTTATGATACCATAAATATGTGGAGCTCTAGGCTCGGATATCTTCGAAGTCTCACTTCGAGAGCGATTTCATAACTTGACGCTTACAATGTAGGCCATCGTGTGCAGAAAATAAATAAATAATAACAGAAAGATCCCCCCCTGCCGTATCCTCTCTCCCAAATTATTCTAACAGCATTGATGAGCGATGCCACAGAAACTCCACTGTACGTCTTGCTAATGGAGGCAGAGGAGAGGGCCATCGTGTGTATACTGTCTGCAATTTGGGGCTTTGGAAGAACATCTCTGAATACGATCCAACATAAACAACAACAGCGTGCCTTTAACCTCGTCATTTTTAGATTTATTTGGCTATTCAAAAATACAAGCTCATAGTGCGGCACCGAGTGCCACGCTACGAGCTTGTAGATCTGCTATTTTTGAAAAATCGTGAAGAAACGTGTGTTTCTATATAAGTGGTTCTCAAACATTTTCATGTCAAGGACCCCCAAAATTAGATATATTTGGCCGCGGACACCGATCTGAAAACATTTCGTTCCAGGGACCCCCATGAAGCAAAGATTTGAGTTACAAATGGTCGCTTTAAAAAATATGTCTTCAAAGATTTGCACAAATGTTCACGATAAAAAAAAAAATAGCAGATCTACAAGCTCATATGAGCTTGTAGATCTGCTGTTTCTTGAATAGCCAAAGAAATCTCAAAATGACACAGATGCGTTCCCGGTCTTAATGGGTTAAATGGATCCTCCTCATGTTCACAACAATGGTATTTGAAAACAAGGTTTCAGGCTCTGACTGAGAAGAACCCCCCACAGCACGCAAGAAAGTAAGTCATCGAAATAAAAAGGTTTGACGTTTGGTTGTGGTTGATGTGTGAACTGTACAGGTACAGTACCTGTATCCTGTATTGAGTATACCTGTATTTGCATGTTAAAGCAAGGAACTTCTACAGGGGGTCCAGGACCCCTCGGGGTCCTCAGAGTTACTACAGAGGGGGGGGGGGCACCAAATCTTGGTGTGATTGGAACTTATTTTCATTTTTTTTCTTTTTTGGTTTGGTGTAGAGGGAAAAAAGAGCAGACCAAGTACAGAGCCAACGGTCAAGTTTACTTAGTATTAAGAGGTTAAATGTCTGAAAATACCTAAAAGATGAAAATAAACAAAAACATGAATTGACACATGCTGTCAAACAAGTCTATGAAGCTATCGATAAAATCTATAAAAAAGTTTCATCTGCAGCACAGTTTTATACACATATAGTGGGGGTCCCTGCTTCGTCTCTCTCTCAGCTAAGGGGTCCTTGGGCTGAAAAACGTTGTTAAAGTGTTAAAGTACGTGTCGTGAGATTCCAAAAATGTATGTAGTGTGTTTATGTGCATGCACTGTATGTGTGAGGGCACATGTCTGCATTTACCATTATCATCCCTTGCACACAGCCCAAGAGCTATAAAGACGAGACAAGAGCCCATTCCCATTACAATTTACAATTTAGCAGACGCTCTTATTCAGAGCGTGACAAGTGCAAATTCAGAGTAAGCAGATAAGCATGAAACCTAGTCAACAGACGACAGGGAAAATAGTCACATAAATAGAGTCCAAAGTAGCCTAAGCAATGTAGTTCTTGAAAAAGACTAGGATACCAGGTTTTACCTGGTATCCTATCCTAGGTATCTTGGATATCTTGGATATCCTCTGTATCTTATGCACTATTGGTTCTCAAAGTTACCAGGGGTATTTGGGGGGTTCCAGGGGTATTTGGGGGGGGGTTCCAGGGGGTCCCTAGCAAAAGCAGTTAACATAGCTTCACAATCATCTTAACCACTTTATTCATTTATACTGTATGTTGGCTATTCAAAAATAGCAGATATACACAGCTACTGTACGAGCTTGTACATCTGCTATTTTAGAAAATACTTGAAAAATATCAAAACATTTTGGAAAACTTTGAATAATTTAGAAATGTTAAACCCAAATCTTCTCTTTTGGGGGTCCCTGGCACAAAATATTTTCGGATGGGGGTCCGCGGCCAAATACATATCAATTTGGGGGTCCGCGGCACGAATAAAGAGAACCACTGTCCCAGGTATCTTGTATCAAACCTGGCATATGTCTAAACAACAAGCTACCTAAATAACAATTCAAGGGATATTTCACTTTCAAAAAAACTTTTGGTCATTTTATCGTCTACTCAGGCTTTTGGGAGCACCCCGGACAGTTTTTAACCAATGCAATCTCTTCACATGTCTCTCCTTATTACCCCAAACCATCATGAGCATAAGAACACTTTAAATTAAGTTAAAACATATAGGAAAAGCACACACAAAATACAATGGTCTTCTGCACACAACAAAATAAATAATACTGGTTGGTTCAAATTCCAATTTTAACATGTTAGTTTCATAAAAAACACCCGTCCTTGGCCGTGTTTTTTCTATTACTTTTTTCATTTATTTTATTATTTTTTTATATTGTATTTAATTGTTTTCATTTTCCAAACAAAATATAAAAAATAAATGAAAAAAGTAATTGGAAAAAACACGGTCTCCTCACATATTAGAAGGACAATATCAGCACCAGAACCAAGGTCCACTTTGGTTCCACTTCAACCGCTTCAAACTCCATTTTAACCATGTTAGATTCATCGTAAACACCCGTCCTTGGTTCTGGTGACTGATATTGTCCTTCAAAATATGTGAGGAGACCGTGTTTTTTCAATTAGTTTTTTCATTTATCTTTTATATTTTGTTTGGAAAATGAAAACAATTAAACACAATAAAAAATAATTAAATAAAATAAAAAAATAATCAAAAAAACACGGCCCCTCACGTATTAGAAGGGTTAGGATGAGTCACCAGAACCAAGGACGGGTGTTTTTGAGGAATCTAACATGTTAAAAATGAAATTTGAAGTTATAATGGGTTTGTATAGGAAGGGGCCGTGTCTGATAAAATGGATATCAAATATCTAAATAATCAAGCAACTTCAAAACTGTCTGGGGGGCTCACAAAAGCCTGAGTAGACGATAAAATGACCCAAAATGTTTTTGAAAGGGAAATATCCCTTTAACATTTGTGGTCAAGCAAAACAAATCGAAATAACAAAAAAACATGCAAACGAGTAACCAACAGACATCTGCCTAGCCCTAGTACATCTAGCATCTATCAAATAGGTGACAGTCAGGAAACGATACAAGGAAAGAGGAGTGCTAGGGCTAAGGGGTGAGGTGGAGGAGTCTGAAGAGGTGATTTGTCAAGACTGCGATGGAAAATGGAGTGAGGCTGCGGTTCTGACTGCAAGGGGGAGTTTATTCCACAGCTTGGGAGCCAGGAGGGAGAAGAGTCTATTACTGTAGGTGTGGAGCATTGGCCAAGGTGTTATACCCTGTATAAGCAGATCTAAGTGAGTGGGAAGTGGTGCCCCCGCAGTGTTAATTTTCTCGATTAAAACTATGACAAAATGTTTTCGTCTACTACCTTTTTTCACTGACAAAAACTAAATAAAAACTAAGCTATGATGACTAAAACTAAGACTAAATATATTGACAATTTTGTCAACAAATTAAAACTACACTAAAATGTTAGGGAGGGACTAGTGGAGAAGAGATCCAGTAGAACTAAAAGACAAGTCATTTTATGTTTGGTTGCGCACTGAAAATAGCCGATCCACAAGCTCACAACGTGTCATGCTGCGCCGCGTTGTGAGCTTGTAGATCAGCTATTTTCGGCAAGAAACCTAGTGTAAATCAGGCATTACGATGCCATCAAGGCCCGCCAAAATGAATTTTTGACGACAAAATCAACTGTAGATTTAGTCGACTAAAATCTTATGATATTTAGTCGACTAAAATCTTATGATATTTAGTCGACTAAAATCTTATGATATTTAGCCAACTAAAACTAAAACATTTCAGATGACTAAAATATGACATATATATGTCCTATTTTCAAAAGACTACGACTAAAATTTGCTGTCCAAATTAACACTGGTGCCCCCCATGCCCTCGGTTTCCTTGTAGGCCACCACCAGTGTTTTGTAAAGGGTGCGGGAACATAGAATAAAGCAAAATCAAATCTCATGACTGAAAATGTGATGATGTTTAGGTATTATCATTCGAAAATGTTGCTGCTGTTCTAATCCCAACCAGTTGAAGAAATCACAGATTGAGGCTTTAAACCTAAAATGTATGGAAGATGCCTCTGAACATGTATTATAATGCTAGTTTGACCACTTCAAATACTCTTTAATCTTAACATAATTAATAACCAAAAATAGGTATATTTTCAGTGTGCGACATGCTTCCATAGAAGACATGCTGACTTCTATGGAATCCAAATGGCTGAAATCAGTCATGGCGACTGGGAACTTTAATCCATGCGGGCAGCAAGTGAAGGGCACGCAAAAATGGGGAGACATGGACATTTTGGGAGGTTGAAAGATGTGCATTACCTTGCAAAACTAAACCCACATCCTGTACTGTACCATCCTCCATATTCTGCCTCTTTTTATACTTGTACACAGCAAAAATCCTTGACCTAACAGGTCAAGTTTTCACCCTCACTCTCGGAATTAAATTAACACTCAGTCTCAGAGCTCTGTGTAATTGCCTGAATGCTTTCCACTTCTATTCCCAAGAGCCTGTTGGCTGAAAAGCATGGCGAGCCGTGCAGGCCCGCAGGAAAGACGCAATCCCAACATTTATCCCACTAAAACCGGGAACGCATCATTGTAACCATTTTAACCATTATTTTATACTTTGCCTGTTTAAAAACAGCGGATCTACAAGCTCATAGCGCGGCTCTCGGTGCCGCACTATGAGCTTGTAGATCCGCAGTTTTTGAAAAATCGTGAAGATTTGTGCAAATCTTTGAATATATATATATTTTTAAAGCAAACATTTTTAACTCAAATATTTGCTTCTAGGGGGTCCCTGGAACAACATATTTTGAGATGGGGGTCCGCGGCCAAATACATATCCTTTTCGGGGCCTCTTGACGTGAAAAAGTTTGAGAACCACTGATTATAGGATTTAGAAGACATTAGAATCCACAGAAGCAAAGATTTGAGTTACAAATGTTCGCTTTAAAAAGATTTGCACAAATCTACAAGCTCATAGTGCGGCACTCGGTGCCACGCTATGAGCTTGTATATCTGCATATATGTATATATTTTTGAATAGCCAAAGAAAAAAAATATATATACGGATGCGTTCCCGGTCTTAATGGGTTATACTAGTGCACACGTGCTGAGGTACCGCTGCACGTGTACGAAAAGGAATTATTTAGAAAGTCCATCCAAGTTTTCTCTCTCTTTCCAAAGTGAAGTCACCTACTTGATTGAGAACATACCGTTTTATTTTAAAATATTTAGAAAGATTAATTATTGCAAATATTTACTTCCTCATCATCCAGACTTGCAGGTCCACTTCTTTCCATTTGTAGCTACAGTGTTGGTTCTAGCAAAGTTTTCCGTCAGGCGGTAAAGAGGTGGCATGAGGTTTTGGCAGGGTGGCATGAGGTTCAGTGGGGGTCTGGGAAAACTGAGTTTCAACTTAATTTACTGCATTCTGTTGAATTTTCTAGGGATGTAAATCACAAAAAAAACCAGGGCTATTTATGTCTGGAAAAGATGTATTGTCTAAGACATTCTTTGCAAATAATTTAACAGTCAAATTGACTTCATCAATCATGCATCCAATGAAACTGGTTCTGAGCTGCTACCCAAAGACACAAGCTATACCCCAGCTACACTTGATTTATTGAATCGAGGAATCGAATAATAAGCACTTTCAATTTAACAGAGTAGAATTACTGCTGGATTTATATATTGTAATTGAATCAAATGGTTTTACCAACAAACGTTTGCCTATAAATTTACAAACCCACCCAACTGTTGCAAACTTTTCCCCTTAAATACACAGTTGCACACACGCGCACACACACGCACACACACACACAATCAATTCAAATCCTTTATACAGAATAGGCTATTGACAACAAATAGACAAAAATGGTTTGGGAGGGACTAGTGGAGAAGAGATCCAGTAGAACTAAGACAAGTCATCATGGGTGCGCGCGGGTGTCACAGACCGAAAATAGCCGATCTACAAGCTCACAACGCGTCACAGCGCGACGCGTTGTGAGCTTGTAGATCGTCTATTTTCGCCCAGCAGCCATAAAGTGAAAATCATTTCGATGCCATCACGGCCCGCCAAAAATACATTGTAGTCGACTAAATCAACTGTAGATTTTGTCAACTAAAACTAGACTAAAAGTAAACATTTCAGGTGACTAAAATATGACAAAGACTAAACAGAATTGTATTCAAAAGACTATGACTAAAACTAAATCAAAATTTGCTGTCAAAATCAACACTGTTACAGTAGCGTGATATTGTAGGGTACATGCACAAGTGTTGCTGCAGTTTACAGTGAGATAGTAGCATGCAGGGCACACATGCACACGGGTGGTTGCGGTGCAGGGAGGGATGTGGGTTGTATAAGGGGTGGAGTTGGTGGAAGGATTTGTTCGTGGTCATACCCCTGATCTCAAAGGATTGGAGGGTGGAGGGAATTAGGTAGTCGTGGCATTAGTTGGGCTTCTGAAGGTGGGTTGGAGGGTGGAGCGATGAAAGGGAAAGGTTGTGTGTGTGTGTGTGTGTGTGTGTGTGTGTGTGTGCGTGTGTGTGTGCGTGTGTGTGTGTGTGTGTGCGTGTGCGTGCATGCGTGTGTGAGTGTGTGTGTGTGTGTGTGTCAAGCCCAGAAGGTAGTGCTGGCACTAATTCCACTTCTGTTTCTAGTTGCGGGAAATGGGGGGGGGGGCACACACACCTGGAATGTATGTATTTCTTTCTAAGATGTCCAGGCCTCCCCTCCTAACTGGTGTGTGATAAATCAAACGCAGTGATAACAACCCAACCCTCCCAAACCCCAAATCCCTTTTTAATCGCTTCCACCGAGCGACCAATACGCACAGGAAGGGCCCTCTCTCTTTTGGGGTGCCTTCAGTTTTTCCGCCACATTAGCAAGACCCCGGCGCGAGAGAGACAGAGAGAGGGAGAGGGAGAGAGAGAGAGAGATGGAAGAGAGAAAGGGAGAAAACGGAGGTCCTTACAGCACTCACAGTAAACTCATACAAGCTAGATCAGATACATGAAAAAATACACAAACCCACTTGCAAAGTCCAAATAGCAAAGATAATCTGGTTCTATATGGGCTCTACCTTGGAAATTCATTTTTTTTTTATCTCTGATGTCACTCACACACACACACAAGTGACTCGCACGCGCACACACACACACACACACACACACACACACACACACACACACACACACACACACACACACACACACACACACACACACACACACACACACACACACACACACACACACACACACACACACCCCCCCCCCCCCCAATCAAACACAACCTCGTTGCCTCGGGCCATATCGGTCGGCTCTGCTCCGGTCCAGACTCCAGCTACCTGTCTCGCACACATTGCGTGGTGGAGAAGTGATTTGCTGAGGCGGTGTACATTTTATAGACTTCCTTGGACATATCCTTGGGTTGCTCCGGCTCTCCTCGCATGATTTGTTGTGGTGATGTCAGCGGGGTGTATTTTACATCCCTCTGACACATCTCCTCCTCGAACCCTCCCCTGTTGCACAGTAGCGTCAACCGCTCAACTTTTTATGAGTTCGAACTCGCGAAAAGCATTCTTTGGTGGTCAAAACCTCAGCTTTCAGGCCGTACATGGCGAACTTGGGTTGAAGTCAAAACTCATTTTCATACAGTGGTTCTCAAAGTTGGGTCCATGCAGAGACTATCAGGGGTGCTTGAGGGGGTTCCAAAAGGGACCCTTTACAGGTCTGTAACTCTGAGATTTATGGGGGTCCTTGAAATTAAAAGGGTTGAGAACCAGTGATATACGGTATTTTCCTTAATATAAAATGGACATTGCGACGATGTATCTTTGCGATGTGATGATTTTATAGATCTGCATTTGTGTGGGCTTCTACCTACAGTAACTTACTTGAAATGTGATGCTGACAGAAGAAAGGCAAAGTATTTTTTTATATCTTCATTTATAACACGGATACACACCTGAGCCAGTGTCTTAGCTTTGGTGTAACTGATTCCATTAGAGATAACAATTTTCACAGTATCTTTATCTTTTCTTTTTTTCTCCAATTCCTAAAAGCTCTAATCTCTCTAATCATTTACAAAACCATTTCTAGACATAAAAAACTCCTGCATTTTCTCCAACAGTATGCCTCCCTGAAAGCCTTGGGCACGTATTATTTTCTCATCTACATAATCTAATTTAACTTTACACGGGGCTGTGCACATTTTTAGAAAAAGTTGATAAATTATGAACTGCAATTCCCTCCAGTGTTTCCCAAAAAGAAATATCATTTGAGAAAGTTCTTAGCATTTCTCAGCAAAGCTGGAGCAATGTAGTTAAATGTGACAAATAAAATCGCACAAGGCACACTGCTTTCAAACTGTTCCTTGGTGACTGTGTAGCTTTGATGGCTACAGAGGGATATCTAATGGATTTTTCTTTATAGAAATAACAGGGAAATAACTTTCAATCACACGCCAACACACCGCTAAGAACTGGCTCACAACTTTGTGCTTCCAATATCCCAATAATAACCAAAACCCGGCCCGGACAGCCTTCAAACGATAAGCCAGAACTATATTCTCTAATTAACACAACTGGGGATTCTGTTTCCTCTGATAAGATAAAGTTCAGATTCTTATTAAAGTTCCTATACCAAAACACCAAAAAAGACATGCAGGGCTCAGTGTGCAAAAGAGTTGAAACACAGTAGCACTTCACAGTGAAATAAAATAAAAATGTGTTAATTTTAACTGCGTAAAATTTGCATAATAAATGATCATTTCGCGATGGCACCTCTCCACATGTTGGAATACTCTTTCAAAATCTAATGCCAGACTGCCAGCATGTTGTTTGCCTCTCATGCGTGCTGTGTGTGTCCTCAGATGACTGTGGCCAAGTAAGTCCTCACGACTGCTTCCATTTTACAAAGGGCTTTAACACACTCAATCCGGGGACGCATCTCTGTCATGTTAGATTTATTTGTGCTATTCAAAAACAGCAGATACACAAGCTCACAGCGCGGCCCCCGGGTGCCGCGCTGTGAGCTTGTAGATCTACTATTTTTGGAAAATCTTGAACATTTGCAAATATATTTTTTTAAGCGAACATTTGTGAAATATTTGGTTCCAGGAAACTCCCCAGAAGCTAAGATTTGATTTGCACTCGGTGCCATGCTATGAGCTTGTAGATCTGCTATTTTTGAATAGCCAAATAAATCTTAAGTGACACAGACGCGATCCCGGATTGAATGACTTAATAATAATCATAGCTGGGGATGTCCTTGGCTTAGTCTGCTGTATTCATCTGCATCTCAATGTTGGCCTAATCTCCAGGACAGTCAGCAACGCGCGCGTACACACACACACACACACACACACACACACACACACACACACACACACACACACACACACACACACACACACACACACACACACACACACACACACACACACACACACACACACACACTGATGCTGTCGGGGATGAAACCTTGTATCTCCATGTGACAGGTTCAGTTGTAGGACAGACGACAGCCGAGGTTTCAAGAGATCACAATTCACTTTATTCTTCACCAGTACAGGATCACATAGCCATGCTGTGCTACTAGATCTCAAGATCCTGTAGCTACACATTAAATCCACAGGGGAGAGCAGATGGTGTTTTGTCCGGACAATGGCTCTCTCTCTGAATGTTTGTGGAGATGACTGATTTATCCTGTTTTGCCTCGATGTCCTTGATGCACAACATGGTGTTTAGCCACACCCAGCTCTGAGTCCAGTTATAGTTTGACTTAGGCCAGGTGTGAGCCCCCCCCCCCCCCCTCCCCAGAAATGAATGCTACACGATTGTCACGCAAAAGTAGTAGAAATAGCCGATCTACAAGCTCACAATGAGCCAATGTGTTGTAAATCGGTGGACCTGTGAAGAGGTTAAGTGTGTCTGTGTGTTTTTTTTATATAATTAATGCACCAATGAAACGTATCAAGAGTGACTTGTGACTAAATAATAACTACATTGGATCCAAGTTTTTTTTTTTTTTTCAAAACTTTGTTTTGGACTTTGTTTTGGACAAACAAGATTTCCGCCCAACAGCAATGATATGTGGGCAAATTCCCCACATTTTCCAACAGTAAAATTCTCTGCAAATAAGCACACTGACATTCACCAGAGAGTGGTCTGCTAGGATGCTGTCAGGAGGCGGTTAGTGCTTTAGATTGGATGGGCTGAACACTCATTTTGTTTCACTCTCAACTGAATATTTCATGCATAACTCTTTTATACATCACTTGAAAACAATCAGGCACACGAACGATCTGACAAGAATACAAATAAATCGGGCCAAAAGGAAATGCGTCTGAGCTGGCAAGCTGCGGTGGACAGAATATAATAGATTATCACCTGCTTCAAAAGTGCACGTACGCACAGGGGCGTTGAGTGAAATAACAGGTGCGCTCCCCTGGCTGTCCCCGTCACCACCATATTCCTCCTCCCTCCAAAGAAATTAATGATTGGAAAAACGGATTTAAACGTGATTCGGAACAAGCGAGACCTGTTTAACAAGAAATGTGATACTTCTTCTTGTCGGCAAAAGTGAAAACACAGTGACCGTTACTCGTGAGACCTAACAGTGGGATAGCAGCATGTTGACCTCCGGATGAAGGACCGACCACCCCCCAACGTTCTGTGAAGCTTTTCTTTTTTTTACATTATCAGTAGGAGGAGATTTCTGACTACGCGAGACTATATTTGAAATAACAGATTGTGAATAAAAGCACTGCCCACTAGTACTGACCAATCAATTCTCTTGGAAAATGGCATCACCATTTTGTAGATAGAATATCCTGTGGATCTCGGTGTGTGTGGAGAGAGAGTGTTTAGAGACCAGCGGCAGAACCCGGACAATTTCTAATATATGAGAGGAATAGATTCTCGGTGGGAGTGAGTTATCTGTGCCGGCTTCTTGGGCCGTGAGCGCTTGGCTGCAAGTAATATCAAAGACATTTCGCCTTTGTATTCCTCTATATCATCCTACAATGGAGACTGATTAAAACACTAAAGCCTTATACTGGTACTAGAGAATAATACACGGTATGAAAGCCTACTTAGCTCTTTGAATTATGGCGCTATATGCTGTGTGAAGAATTAGCTGAAAATTGTTCAGGCTATAAGGATGCATTTAAGCAACATCAATTTAATGGCATACATAAAATGTAATATTCAGATCTACTAATGATGGCTCAGTGATATTATAAGCCTATTCATTTACCCCTTCACAGTCAGCCATTTTTAGCCAGCTGTCCTTCCTGCATTTGGCAGCTGTAACTGTGTTGCTTTTAGCCTGTATTGCCCTGTATGTTTTTTTAACTGTATGTGTTCGAATTGTTCATATTTGTTTGATCTTCATTTGTGAATGCAGCTCTGCTGCCAATAGAATTGTCCATGTTTTGCAACTGGTCATCTTACAATAGATGCACAAAATCTCTGTCCGTCCGTCCGTCCGTCTGTAGTTCACGTATCTCGAGAACCATCCGACCGACAGACCGACTTCAAACTTGGTATGTGACTATGTCCCACCAGTTAAATAATCACCACTACAACACTGGATACCCTATATGGGCATAAAAGGGACACAGACGGGTACAACGGGCATTACAAAACCAGGTGCGGCATGCATTTACAACTTCCATTGTTCCCGACTTGCATCGTTCCCAATAGCCTAGCACCAGTCTAGTATGCTGCAACTTGTACAAGTATGCTGTAACTTGTACAAGTATGCTGTTACAAGTAAGCTTGTGTTAACAAGTAACATAGTATGTTCATAGTGTGTTATTGATACTTTTACTTACAGTAAGTAAAAAGTACTTCTCCCATCACTGGTGAAGACAGATAATGAAAAGATATACAGAAGTACTGTATGTTGAACTTCCTTCAGTATGTGTGGCCTCAGGTCTTAGATAAACAGTCTCTTATCGTATGATCCGTAGTATGCTGTACGTCTCAGACATAAGGTTAATGGCAGTCAAATATGCATGCTTGGTCACACCAGAGAATTCTGGGAAGACATGTTTTCATAATCAGCCGAGGGGATGTAGAACAAAGAAAGATCAGGATGATCAGGAGCTCGAGATAATTCAGAGGGAGTTTTTGTTCTGCTGAGAGAGAGAGAGAGAGAGAGAGAGAGAGAGAGAGAGAGAGAGAGAGAGAGAGGGGGGGGGGGGGTTTGAATTGATAAAAAGTTGAGATTTTTTGGTTTATTTGAAAAAATCTTTTGAAATAATATATATATTTTTAATGTAGGAATCGGAAAAAAGAGATCCTTGCGACTCATAAAAATTGGTCTTCGACCCAAAGATGGGATGCGAGAGAAAGGTAAATGGAAAGAGGGAGAGAGAGAGAGAGAGAGGGGGGGGGGGGTGGGGGACGCAATCATCCCCTCTAATTTTCCTGCGCTGCCTGGCACTCAATTCCCTCCCAAATGGATGGTATTTTCCTTCCATCCTTGTTGGTTTTTGAGGGAAAATGTGTTTTGCACATGTACCTCTGTACAGTACATACATCCAAGTGGAGCCAGCTTTAATTGCCCCGCACAGCCAGGAGGCATTAGGAGGGCAATCTCCTCCTATATGGTCCCAGGTCTTCCTCTTCAAACACTTTCCACCCGGTGTCCCTATTTTGGGCAGTGGTCATTATAGGTGAAAATTGACCAAAATGTAGCTAAAATAGCAGCTATCGTTGCTGTCGGGCGAAAACTTCCTATTCTAACTTTTTGTGTTTTTCCGTAAATTAACATCCCACTTGATCATAGGTTCGGGATTTGTAGTGTGAAGTAAGAGAAAAGAAGGAGACAAGAGAAAAACAAAGAATACTAGACTAGAACAACAAGAACTCATTCACACTGTCAGTCAGTCACAACAGGAGGGAGTGGAAAACTAAACACATACATACACACAACCCACAAAACAACAAGTGAGTCCTCTAGTGCCCTGTACTTGATCATACTACAGCGTCACACAAAAGCATCAAAAGTAGCAGATCCACAAGCTCGAAACGGGGCTTTGAGCTTGTCGATCCACTACTTTAGCTATTTCTGAATTTGAATCTTGAAAAGTAACAGTTTTGGACAAATGAGGTTTTCACCCGACGATATACAGTATATATAAGCAAAAAAGAAAAAAAGCACAGATACTGTAGGCCATGTCCGTGCGTATGAAACAGGGCTTAAGTGAGTACATTAACATTTATTCAAGTACTGTACTTCAGTACAATTTCGAGGTACTTTTACTTTACTTGAGTATATTCATTTTTCAAAACAAGGGATCAAGGTAAGTGAAAACGCTTGTTATCGCTGGCAAGGGCAGCTATAGACGATGTTTTAACTCAGTCAATGAGTTAAAGGACGACTTCACCCATTCTTCATATAATTGGTCCTCACTAATGCTCATGATACAAATTTGACCATTTCTTTCTGCCCAGTTTGTGTCTCATAGGAGGGCTGTGGACATTTCAGAAACCCGCCTACCAGTGACATCATCATTAGGCAGGTTATTATTTTTAGATTTTTATGAACGCAATGGCTTCCATTATAGCATGCTAACTTTGCAGGAATATAGAGCCTGCAGTTTCTATTAGCTTGGATTCCCCATCGATGATGTCACTGGTAGGCGGGTTTCTGAACTGTCTACAGCCCTCCTATATGAGACACAGACGGGGTAGACACAAATATTATAATGAGCATTAGTGAGGACAAATGATATGAACATACGTTGAAAATGGGTGAAGTCGTCCTTTAAGTGAAAAAATATAGTACTTCTTCCACCACTAACTCAGGACATTTTCCACCACACACGCATGCAGACGCCTGGCCGTGGTCCACCAATTGAGCGAACGCGAAACACCTGAACACACAGCAGCATGTCAGTGGGCGTTCAGTGACTATCACCCCAAGCCAAGCCAAGACCTCTGTGTCCTTGTGTTTTTACTAAAGTGGTTTTGACTCCAGCCTATAACAGTGATCCATGAATTATATCAAATGAACAGCAGGGTATTTTTGGTATTAACACGGTGCAGCTGAGCAGGGGAAACCAACGGCTTGAACGGAGGCCAACAAGAAAGGAAGCTATATCTCTCTCTGTCGGGTGGAAACCTCATAACTCCAGAACTGTTGATTTTCAGGATTCAAATAAAAAAATTGCAGCAAAAGAAGCAAATCTACAAGCTCGAAACGCGGCGCGATGTGGATCTGCTACCTTGGATGCTTTTGTGTGATGCTGTAGTATGTTCAAGTAGGGCATTCATTTACGAAAAAACACAAAAAGTTAAAATAATGGAGATAAGAGGTTTTTGCCCTACAGCAACGATATACATCAGCAATGATCACATAGTAGGTAGCACAAATCTTCTAAAACGTACCTCAGGTACTCATGTGCGGGGGGTCCCCTCAGTGGTTTTATGTGATTGGCCAAGGTTCTAGCGAAACACTTCATTACTCTGCTGGAACATAATATCGTTGCTGTCGGGCAGAAACCATATGTCTCCATATGTCAACTTTGTTTATGTTTAAAGCGGCACTATGTAACTTTTTTAATGAATAAAATGTAGTTTTTGTCCATATAGTATCTGTATGGTAGAGTATGTTAATACAATATTATAACTTATACATTGGGGTTGGTCGTATTTTGGCTCCCTTCTCTTCAATTTTGACCTGATGGTCAAGATTCAATGTATCCCCTGCAAGCAGGCAGGCTCTGTTAGCTCAATAGTAAAAAAATCAGCACTTGTGCAGGAAACCGGGTTCAAGTCCGGGGTAGAAGACAAAAGTTACACAGTGCAGCTTTAAGTGCTTTTTATAAATATTGAACCGATGAAAATTATTAACAAGTAATAAATAATAACTACGCTGGATCCATTGGAACAACAGGTCCCCCCCCCCCCCCACCCTCCATTTCCTTAACAGTAACCATTTTGGACATACAAGGTTTCCTGCCCCCCGACCGCGACGGTAATATGTGTGAGATTTGAAGGAGAAATATAAAAGAAAAGGCTGTTATGTGCCAAAGGCTCTAAGTAGGGCTTTTATGACATATGGCAGCAAGCCATTTTCATGAGGAGAAAAAAAAGAAAAAACTCCACTTGTGTTTCTTGTGTGTGGACGACATGACTCAAGAAGATACTATTTGTGTGTGTGTGTGTGTGTGTGTGTGTGTGTGTGTGTGTGTGTGTGTGTGGGGGGGTGGGGGGGGGGTAGTCCTGGGAGAGACGGGGGAGCATCTTGGAGACATATGGCTGAGATCGTCTGGAGAGCGATAAGATCAAGATCACGGGCCAACAAATCTCACCTCCCAAGGCCTCCTCCGATCGAACGGGAGGCCGTCACTGAAAACAGCTCTGGTTTCACTTTGACTACAGCGAGCGCCGTGCAGGGTCTCAAAAACATTTTAATTTCAAGGACCCCCCCCCCCACCCCCCGCCAAACTCTAAAGCATACAAATGAAACCAATGGTTCCATTTGTATGCTCTCAAGAGTTTACAGACCTGACCATTTGGAACCCCCTCAAGGAACCCTTGTATATCCCAGGACCCCATATTGAGAACCAACTGGCCTACAGCGTTTCACTTGTAGTGTTATCTCATTTCAGTGCTATCTTAACTCTGAAAGTACCAATATGCTATGATATATTATTTTAATTTCGTAATTTGGATGCTCAAAATGTTCCTTTTCTCAATGGTAACATCTTACTCTCCACCACTATAGCGTCCACTCTGCAAACCAGTGGAGCGGCTTCAATATATGAAACGGGAAAGATTAGGCTTTTTAACCAACTTGCACGACGCCTTACCCCTTATGCCTACATTTTGTACTATTTTGAAAAACATTTTAAATTACTTCAAATAGCACAATAACGTGTCGATGTAGATCAGCTATTTTCACTATTTTAATACAATAGTAAAAAATGCCATAAAGGTTTAGGCATAAGGGGTAAGGTGGTGCGCACAAGATAGGGCCCCAACAGATGTACAGTATATTACACACGTCAGGAGTTTGTAGCTGGTTATTTTACCTTACCTCTTTTTCTCCCCATTTTAGTCATTATGCCAATTAATTCCTCCTCACACACATTTCTGTGTTGTCACTGCTGTAGTATCCTACTGACTCACCTACCAGTGAGATTAGGAAACGTTGGAAATGTTTTGATTTTGGGGGAATATCTGGAATATCTTTGATTCTTTTTTTCCCTTCTTTTTTTCACATTTCAAAATACTCTCTCCCTCTTTATACCTCTGTGTCAGCTCAGCTGATGCTGTGAAATCAAATGAAACGATAAGAAGCTGTTACCAAGAGGCGGGCGGCGGTGCCGTCATTCCCCTAGCGCCTATACCCCCGCTCTCCCCTCAAATTAGATCAAAACTCACAGCCCCAGCCTCACGACCCCCAGTCAGCCTGAACCCTTAACAGCCCTCTCTCTCTCCTGAGCTTCAGATTAAATTACAGAAGTGAACTCTCCAAGCCTTGTCCTCAACCCCCTCCCCGCTTCGCTCATTGTCTTTCCCCTCTAAATGAGACACTTGCCAGGGACAGCGTCTCTATCTGAGCCACAGTGGCAGAGTGAGGCACAGGTGGTGTGTGTGTGTGTGTGTGTGTGTGTGTGTGTGTGTGTGTGTGTGTGTGTGTGTGTGTGTGTGTGTGTGTGTGTGTGTGTGTGTGTGTGTGTGCGCGTGCGTGCGTCTTTGTGTCTGTGTGTCCGTGTGCCTAAAAAAAATGAGCCTTTTTTCAGGCTTCCAAAGATAACAAATTGCAGATCTATAAGCTACAACGCATTGTGAGCTTATACAGAAGCGTAAGAAAACCCAAGAATGGGTTTAAAATCCTATTAGCAGACCTTGTATTGAACTGTACTTTCCTGTGCGTATTCAATCAATCAATCAAAGCTATTTTCCGCTATTCGTTGTACGACAAAGTATATAGGACTTAGGTTCAATTACAATCTACAATCTACCCCCACCCCCACCCCCCACCCCAACACCCAGCCTATCTCGGTGGAAAAGGAGAGACATCTCCTTCTTCTTCTTTTCGGGGACAGACACAATGCAAACATGTCGGAGTGTCAGATCTCCGTCAGCTCGTCTTGTAACCGTCGGGAACAAAAGCTCTCAGGATCCTTTTTTTCTTTTTTCTTTCTTGAGTTCTATGTTTCTTTTAAAACAAAGAGGTTCTTCCACCAGTACAGCTCCTCCTCAACAGCCCCCCCCCCCCCCCCCGCCACCCCCCGCTGGGCGCAAAAAAAAACGTATGACAGCTCGCAGACACCCTTGGAGGAAGTGACACCATAGAGAGGGAGCTTATAGTGGATGAGGTTGAGGCACGTCAGCCCTCTCTCTTTGTACGTTCCACATTTTCCTTCCATTCATGTCAAAAAAAGAAGAATCGGTTTCAACGCGGCTTCAAAAAGACCTTCAGCTATGAAAAAACTTCACTTGTTTTTCACATTCACATTAAAGAACTACACATTTGGGATGGATGGAAGATGGATCTCACCTCTATACTTCTGGGTTATTATGGTGAAGTACAGTTAGACCACAGTTAGTTCTGCCTTGGCTTTGTGATTGGCTGAGAGGCATATTCAAATGATAGTGCCGACAGCACTCTGAAACGCATCCTCATTGTTTACCTTAAGTTACGTGTAGCCTAGCAACGGCGGCCGCTGCCAGGTTTAATAACAGGGTAGTTTCCAGTTGTTGTTGTTTTTTTTCCCCCACTCTCAACTCATAAATATTAATCATGAAACTATTATATAATCGTATTATTGCGATTATATAACTCATTTCCCGGTATATAACACTCCCTCTCGTGTATTATTGTGAAACACACTCCATGAGATATTTACAGTATGTTTAGCCATGACACACACATTCTAAATGTGTGTTTTGTATACTGCAATGCATTTAACAAATCTTGCTGTTGATGAAATTAAATATACATTCGGCCTACTTGGAAACGATGCAAGTCGGAACGATTTGGCCCCACCCAATTATGCAACACCCGTTTTCAGAGTAGGCTCCATTGTGTCTGTCTGTCTGTCTGTCTGTCTGTCTGTGTCCCTTTTATGCCCATATTTTATTGTATACATTAATGCCCTACTTGATCATACCACACTCATATGCACACTCATATGAATTGAATGTGTAAAGGTTTGGAATGGAGTGGGCCGAATAAAGAAAAGCAGGCAAGACTGAAACCTGATTTATACTTGCCTGATTTACGGACAGTATACTTGGTTTCGGGCGTGGGTGTCGCACACAAACAAATAGCCAATCTACAAGCTCACAAAGCGCCACACTGTGATGGGTTGCGAGCTTGTAGATCGGCTATTTTCGGCCCCCAATACCCACGCACCACTAATTATAACTCTGGCAAGTAAATCTTCACCTAACTTGGATTGCAGAGTTGTCATACCTTAAATGGTATACGAATCACTTACGCACACACGCACACACACACACACACACACACACACACCGCAGTATATAATTCTGACTTATGATGTAGTTTCCAGTGATATGGAGCTCCTTACAGTGCTGATTGATGTGCTTGCTTGCACGGAGAAGTGAAGACCATCAATTCATACATACATATTCATATATCCAGTAATTAAATATGTAATAGTATGCAGAGCAGAATGACTAGCTCATCGTCAGTCTGGGGCTACAATGAGGCTCGTAAAGATACCGTTAAACAGGAGGTGGATGTTCAATGTTGTATCCTTTGCTTAAATAGCATTTTGAATTATTAATAGTCAATAGTACTGTACGGATGTGGAATTAAGGGGTTATCATAATCACAACGATGTCTATGAAAATGATTGAAATTCATAAGTCAGAGATGCTTAAATAACTGGTTTATAGTGGTTTAGCTAATAGGCTTGATTTTCAGACTTGTTCATACTATAAATGATGTGTACTGTACATATGTTATGTACTGTACACTACAGTATGTGTGGATTTTATGTGCCCATAACCCAAGATATATGCACTGAAACACACACACACTTCATAGCCAATCACTGAAAGCAAACAATTTGTTATAAAGCGGTGTCAGAATCAACTCCATTTGGAGTAAACAAGGCAAAGAATGTAAGTGAAATCAATTCACGGTTTCCTTTTCTTAACATGAAAAAAAATACATATATATATATTTTTTAATGTTTTTGTTTCTTAAAGCAGCCTCACTTGGCATTGTGACTTTACCACATGAAAAATCACACACATTCCCTATCGGGAGGGGGGGGGGGGGGGGGGGGGGTAGCAGATCCACAAGCTCACAACACACGGTATTGTTATCAGGTAGATCGGCAATTGTTTTTGGCAAAGACATTTGATGTCGAGGGTAAAAGGAGGGGGGCTAGTATAGAGCCTTGGGCCCCCCCGGTCAACAGAGTGTCTAACTCAGGGGTCTTCAACAGGGGGTCCGGGACCCCCACTTGAACCCTAGCATCCCATCCCTATATATATAAAAAAGAGAGACTATAAGTACAGAGAGAAAGGTCAAGTTCACTAAGTGTTGATGGTTTAAGTGGTTAAATGTTTGATATGTGTATAAAACACAATTTTATAGAATATGTAGTGGGGGGGGGGGGGGGGTAAGTTTTTCCATGGCCTGAAAAACGTTGCAGACCCCTGTTTAAGTGTTGTTTAAGCCCTTTAGTCTTTGTTATAATGATGAATAATGATATCTACAAGTGTAGAGAAAAAACTGAAAAATACAGAGCCCTGATCGGGACTCAACCAAGCAGAGTGTTTAAGTGGTTAAGATGGATTTCCACTATACCATATGTTCAGTATTGATACAAGATAGATAACTGCCTGAAAGGGGCCTCTATGACTCCTACTGGCCTATCCCCCATAGATACAGTATGGTGTCCCTCTGTCATGGGATCAATACATAGAACTATCCCTTTGTTTAAACTGGTGCAACATCAGCTAACACAGGGTTTGTTTGTGGTGTGTGTGTGTGTGTGTGTGTGTGTGTGTGTGTGTGTGTGTGTGTGTGTGTGTGTGTGTGTGTGTGTGTGAGAGTGTGTGAGAGTGTGAGAGTGTGTGTGTGTGTGTGTGTGAGAGAGTGTGAGAGTGTGTGTGTGTGTGTGTGTGTGTGTGTGTGTGTGTGTGTGTGTGTGTGTGTGTGTGTGTGTGTGTGTGTGTGTGTGTGTGTGTGTGTGTGTGTGTGTGTGTGTGTGTGTGTGTGTGTGTGTGTGTGTGTGTGTGTGTGTGTGAGAGAGAGAGAGTGTGTGTGCAGTGCAGGGCTATTTTAATAGGTGTTACCACAGGGGTAGACACTAGACAGGCCATTGGCTTTGGGGTCAGGTTTCCCTTGTGCCAACAGAAGTGGCTTTAATTGTGTAAACGGGAGATTTAATCGATGCCCCCCAAACAACTGTTGAGAGTTGCAGTGGGAAGGCCAGCGATGCCTCGGTCCGCGATGGAAACATTAGAAATGTCCAAATGCACGCTGAAGGGCCCTGCAGCCTGCCTGGCTGCCTGTCTGAGTGCCTGCCTGACGCTATGTTTTAATCCAAAAAAGAAAGGACAGAATAGATAGAGAGCGGAGTTGCAGGTGATTGGATCTCATCTATTCTGCATTACTACAACAGACAGTTCTTTGTGGAATTGATTGATTGATTGATATCTTTATTGATCATGAAATAAAACATTATGTCACATACATCTGACCCACCACAATCAGCAGTGAATGAGCATGACACTGCAGCAGTAGTAGCTTAGTACAGTAGAGGGAAGGACAATACTGTAGGTTACCATCAGGGTTGCCAGATCTGCTTATTATAATTTCCCTGCAAGATTTGATTTGAAAATAGCCGATCTACAAGCTCACAATGCGACGCGTTGTGAGCTTGTAGATCTGCTATTTTCAAATAGCTGATGTATATGTTAAAGTGCTCATGTGGCCCATAGTCGCTTCTTTTGGGCTGGTTTTCCTAGACCTGGTTGCTTGTTTCTCTCACAGAATCTGGCAACACTGGTTACCATCAACATTTATGTCAGTGAATAGGGTATTTTTTCCCACAAACCGGTGGGGCAGTAATTCATAGGTTGAAATGTGGGAAAGCTTGGCTACACATCAGGGCTTTTATTTTGCCGTTTGGCGACCACGCTGGCCTTCACACGGAGAGATATTCAATTTGCCATGGAAACAGGGCTGCCCGGGAGCGGTCATATCTGTGCTGTCAAATCAATAGAGTAGAGGTTTTAACTGGAACAGGAGAACGACTGGTGACACACGAGGTCTGTGTGCTGCATGCTGCAGTGAAACTGTCTGGACATATTGGACATATTCTTTATCGACGAGTGATGTGGGAGTTATCTTCTCCAAGACGAGCCAACATTTAGTCCCTGGCTGAATAAGGTTCAGGGGGCACAACAGACAGCGGATGCGATGTGATGCGACTGCGAGAGTGCGGACCAGCCAACACCAACTGGGGACTCCTGAATCGCTGCCCTCCACACTCTACTCTTATCAGGGTATTGAGCTCTATACAGTGTTGTTAGCTATAAGCTGGCACACTGCATATACAGTACGTAGCTGGTGTGCTTCTTGCCTTTCCTGGCTTTGCCCCACGCTGGGCAAGACCTAGCCGGTTGAGTGTCCAAACGGAAGTACCGGAATTTGGCGGAGGAAATGACGTTGACGCTTTACAAATCTGTTAACATTCTCTGTGAATGAAACAAGTGATTGGTCGAAAAATATAGTTTCCAGGGGGAAAACGTAAGTCCCGTCCCTATAGACACTCTCTGCTTTAGGTCGTGACCAGGCTTTTCTCTTCGCAGATGAGTAAGGCGGGGAATGAGGTAGAGTTCTCAACGGGTTCTGAATTGGCATCCAGGGAGTATGTGTGCACAGTTTCGCTGCGATCAAGCGGGAGACGGTGCGGGAGATTAGCTGTTCACAGATGGACGGACGGACACACACACGGACACACACACACACACGGACGGACAGGGTGCAAAACATACTCTCTCGCCATGCCTTTCGGCCTGGCGGAGACAACAATGTTCCTAATTAGTAGCTGTTCTTTCACATAAAGACACTCTGTATGAAAAGGGTACTCTAGGTACCCTTTTCCAGTCAAACGTTTGGTCACATTTGTCCCAAGAAGTCACGATAGGGCCGTTTGGGGAGTGAGAGTGTGTGTGACCCTGAGCCATCCCACACACAGTGGACATGCCACTGACACACACACACACACACACAGCCGTCCACAAACACAAACACCCTCACATGACCTTAAGGCTCTCCAGGCTGTCATTACAGTCCTCTAGCAGGGTTCATTACTCACTCACTGTGTGTGTGTGTGTGTGTGTGTGTGTGTGTGTGTGTGTGTGTGTGTGTGTGTGTGTGTGTGTGTGTGTGTGTGTGTGTGTTGGGGGGGGGGGGTTCGTGACCCCCAGGCTCAGTGGTGACCTCTAGCTCTAGCCGAGCACCTTTGTGCCAAAATACACTTCTCAAACTACTGCTGTCAGCTTATTGACCACATGCCTGAAACGGTGGGGCCCTGCTGCACCGCACGTACACTAAATACAGACATACACATAAAACACACACAGAGTAACTACTATCACTTTCAATGCCCTAGCTTGTTTGCCATTCACGGCTGCAAGCTCATTTTCTCTCATGTCTATGGCAATCCATAACACACACACACACACACACACACACACACACACACACACACACACACACACACACACACACACACACACACACACACACACACACACACACACACACACACACACACACACACACACACACACACACACACACACAGAGAGAGAGAGAGAGAGAGAGAGAAATGCACTCATCTGTGTCTTACAATGGAAAACAATTCTAGGAGTCCTGATCCATAGTATTGAACCTCTTGCACTTGATCGAAACAATGGCTGGGCAAAGTTTATTGTTATTCGATACCCCACCACACACACACACACACGCACACACACACACACACACACAACTCCCCAACCTCTCCATTTCCTTTGCTGTGTCTCAGATCACGCCTCATTTCTGGTCATGCCCCCAACCGGCCACATGCCACATATCCACACTGTCGGGCAGAAACCTTTTATCTCCATATTTCTACTTTTTATGTAAAAAGTAATGCCCTACTTGATCATTCAAGAGTGTGGCACAAACGTAGTGAAAATAGCCGATCTATAAGCTCACAACACGCTCACAACATCGCCAAAATATTTTTGAAATATATACATTTAAAAAATAATAATAAAGAATGAACAGCTTTGGACATACGTACAAGGTCAAAAGTAAATGTACTCATTAAGCAGAATGTCCCATTTCAAATTGTTCCAAAAGTTTCCGAAATGTGTCAATAATCCTATATATTAAAATTGGCTTAGGGGAGACCACGGCCACGTCACTAAGACTCAGACATAACATAAACAACCCCCATATGCCAATATATAGGCATACATAATATGGAGATCCGGTTGTCCAGAGCCACAAATCCGACCGCTATGCACATATATGGTCATGTGCATATGAGACTGACTTGACAACACACTCCATATTTAAGAGTAGCTGCAAAATTTGCTATAAAAATTAACACTGGCCTATTGGCAATTCATTGACTGTGTGTTTGTCTCAGCTCCCTCTTCCCGTCTCCTGACTCTGGGCCAGCAGTGATTAAATGTGAGACTGGAAAATACTAAGAGTCTCCCTCTCTCTCTCTTTTGCACTCTATGTCTGTCTCTCTCTCTCTCGCTCTCTCTGGATCTTTCTCTCTCTCTCTCTCTCTGTCTCTTTTAAATCCCTGTAACTTAGCTCCCTGCTAATTCCCTGCTAACCACATTAGGGGTGCGTTAGGCTTGCTCATCCTAAATCTTCTTCTGTGGTCTGCTGTGTCTGTGCGAGTTCAGACGTTTCTTCTTCTTCTTCTGCCGTTCAGGGCTCCGTGTTGACGAGGCGCTGAGTGTGCAGCGAGCAGTAGTGGAAAGTTAAACGAGTACAGTACATGCACTCAAGTACTGTACTTAGTACAAGTACAATTTTTAGATACGTTTACTTGTACTTTTTTTTACTCCACTACATTTGTTTGACAGCTTTAGTTACTAATGGATACTTTGCAAGATTTTGATTATTAATGATTAATCAAATTGTAAATAACAAATAACAAAAATCTTTTGACTTTTTCCGCTTAACAGCTTAAGTAGAAAATAGCACTTACAGTAAGTGGTTCATGATTAATAATTATAGTCCAATAACATGATATATACGATTCTAAAATAGACATAGGCCTACTACATACCTACTTTTACTTTCGCTACATTAATTATATATTGCTGCTAATACGTTTGTACTTTGACTTAAAGCTGCGCTACGTAACTTTCCTCCTCTACCCCGGATTTGAACCCGGTTTCCAGCGCAAGTGCTGCATTTTTTTTTACCATTGAGCTAATAGAGCGAGCCTGCCTGCCTTTTCTGGGGATAAATTGAATCTTGACCTTCAGGTCAAAATTCGTGTCAGATCCTGTGTCCAGGTGAGACATGACCTTTGACCTTTGAGTCTAAATGTCTCAATAGAAGAGCAGGGAGACCAAATACAACCACCCCAATTGTATGAGTTATATTGTATTAACATACTCTACCATACAGATTGGACAAAATTACTTTTTAATTTTAGTCATTTAAAACAAGTTTAATAGTGTCTTTTAACTTACGATTTTGAATACAGACCTTTTATTTGTAACAAAGTATTTTTTTATACTGTGGAATTGCTACTTTTACTTAAGTACAAAATCAGTACTTCTTCCACCACTGTGCAGTGAGATCCTCCATAAATCGCCTGCAGTTTCCTGTTTGAGCGGAGAGACGTCCAGTTGATCCGTGACATTGTTCCTTGATTTCATTTTCACTTTTCTTTAAATGCCTTCAAAGTCCTTCCTTGGCCCGCAGTTTGACGGCGGTAATGTTAAACTGATGCACTCCAGCCAACAAACTATCCTTCTCTCCCTTGTATCCAATAGCAAAATCTATCCAGTTCTCTCACTTGTATGCACTATAGCTAAATCTGTCCAGTTTTCTCCCATGTATGTATGCACTATAGCTAAATCTATCCGGTTCTCTCCCATGTATGCACTATAGCTAAATCTATCCAGTTCTCTCCCTTGCACTACTAGCTACATTTCCTGTCAGCACAGAGATCCCCAAGTATTGTGAGCCTAAACTGTCTGTCACCATTACGGGTCTGTGTCGGATTCTGTCGGAAGTTCCCTGTATTCCTCAATGGGTGGTAATGGTAGGGCGCTTCAGGTGAAAGCCGGTATTACACTCGATGTAAACAGGATGTAAACGAGGGAATACAATGGCGTTCAGGCACAGACGGGATTAAAACACATATCTATTGATAAATACGTACTAATACAGTGCACACAGGTTCCTAATGTCGAGTCCGAGGCTACAGGGTCAGCAGGGTTTAATACTTGTCAGATCTGTTAGTCAGACGGCCCAGCAGGGGCATCTGGTAGTCAAGGTTCCTCTGGGCATTGGGCTGGCGCCACTGGCCCGATACAGAATCCGCCCGTCGTGGCCCTTGTAGAAACTTTGGCCCCCGTCAAAGGAGTATGTATACAGTATGCTTGTTTTTATTTTGTTGTTGAAACAGGTCATGCTGACTCATGGGGCATCACTGCAGAATTTCACTGCATGCAGCATTTAACCAAAAACAGACATTTTTTCCCCTTCACTCCCCCTTCATTGACATGGCAGACTTTGGCCAAATGCTTCTCTATACAGCGCTGCCAAAGGCTGCTTCTCTCGGCGTTGTCGTGCAATCACGTTCAGCGGGAATGCTGTGAAGGGCACGCATGGACTGTACTCTGTGTGTGTGTGTGAGAGAGAGAGAGAGAGAGAGAGAGAGAGAGAGAGAGAGAGAGAGAGAGAGAGAGAGAGAGAGAGAGAGAGAGAGAGAGAGAGAGAGAGAGAGAATGAGTGGGCGGGTGTTTCCTTTCTTTGTAGAAACATGAGTAATTCAGCGTTGAGCTTGAAAGTCTTCACAATATGCTGGATGTAGTTGCAGAACTTGTTGACTGTTTACAACTTTAGAGAGATGCTACTGTAGGCATGTTGTTTAGGCTACTTGTTTATCGATGCTGAAGTTTGACATATGTTATTTAACCATGTTAACACTTGTGTCCCTATTTTGGCAAATAAAAAAATAAAACATTTTCAAATGTTACGTCGTTGTGGTCTGTGGAACTACATGCCTGATCAGCAACAGGTTACAAGATCTTCCAACCAGGAGGCAGACTTGTCAGAGGATGTGACTGGTCTTAAAACTATATGTTTGTCATGAAAACATAATGGGAAAATATGCCATGCTGTTCGCAAGATAGAATTGATTTCTTCCCCCCCAAAAAAGAATGTCCATGGATGGAGTCCAAGTCGCTGATTCGCAGTGAAAATAATATGCAGGTGTTACAACTCCTCCTAATTGGTTTTCCTTCACCCTTGTGCTCTCATTGGCTGTGGCTCATCACTGATCTCATTGCCATGTCATTGCCAACACTTTTCCTACTACAAGATTTGGACTCAGACAGATCTGCAAATCGTCTTTGTCGGGTGGAAACCTCATATGTTTAAAACTGTCACTTTTCAGGTAATTTTTTTTTGCAAGAGTAGCAGATCCACAAGCTCAAACCCTTTTGATGCTTTTGCGTGACGCTGTAGTATGATCAGGAATTTAATTTACGAAAAAGCACAAAAGAAATATGGAGATAAGAGGTTTCTGCCCGACAGCAACAACATTTTGCCTGCTAGTAGATACTTCTCTCGGGCGGCCGTGACGTATCTGCCAGTGTCTCTGTCATGCTGAGATCTCTGGGGTCTTTGAACGGTTCACACATAGTGATCAAAGCTCACTGCAGAGAGCCTCCATGTGCCTCTGATCCAGGGCATTTGTCGAAAATGCAGGGCTACAATCGTGTGTAGTCTGAACTCTGCATCACTCTCCCATAAGGCTCATAAGGTTCATGGCATTTACACTGACCTCGCTGCACGTCGTAAGTCACTCTGAATAAAAGTGTCTGCTAAATGCCTAAAATTGTACTTTGTAAATACGCATCTCACTTTGTAAGACTGGTGAGAGAAGTGTGTGTGTGTGTGTGTGTGTGTGTGTGTGTGTGTGTGTGTGTGTGTGTGTGTGTGTGTGTGTGTGTGTGTGTGTGTGTGTGTGTGTGTGTGTGTAGATGTGTTTGTACGTAGCAAACCTTTACCAGTTGACTGTTGTAGTTTGCTGTTGACAATATCATATTTTGTCTGGCTGTATCTCTACAGTATACTGTACATTATGTCTAGATGCTGGTCTGTGGTTTGAACTGAACTCGTTGAATGTGCTCTAGTGCTCGACCATGGGGCTGCATGCTCGCACTGTACAGTATAAGTATACATGCAGTAAATGCTATACGCCTGTATCATCTCGTTATCTTAGACCATAGAGACCGGTTCCAAACCGCAGATAGAGCTGTCACTGTCGAGGTGTTGTCAGGATGGGGGGAAGGGGCGTTCGTTTCATATTGTGGTAGGGTTAGATTTCGTTTGGTGGAAGACATCATAGTAGTCAGCTTAGAAAGAAAGGGGTGTGTGTGCTTTCGAGTGTGTGCGTGCATGCGTGCGCGCGTAAGTGCGTGTGTGCGACTGCGTGCGCGAGTGTGTTACTTTTCAGGATTCAAATAAAAAAAAAGCAAAAGTAGCAGATATACAAGCTCAAAACAAGTTGCTTCGCGCCGCGTTTCAAGCGTGTATATCTGCTACTATTGATACTTTTGTGTGACGCTGTAGTATGATCAAATAGAGCATTATTTTTACGAAACACAGATATGAACAGACTATGGACATAAGAGGTTTCTGCGCGACAGCCACGATACCTAAACAAGATGAATAGCTCCACAGGAGGCTGACACCGCAGCAGACAACACCATCACTGTTTGAGGTGCTGCTGTACAGATGGGGGTCGGTTGGGTGGAGGAGTTTATTGTAGGTTAAGTTAGGGGGTGTTTTTCTGAGTGGATGTGAGGGGTGCATGTCTGCCGTGCGGAGGGGCCCGCACGGCCGCGCCGGGTAATAGTCCCCATGTGTGGTGTGCCGGGGCATATCCCATGGGGCAGTGCGCACACAGGAGGCCACTTGAAAGCCTATCTAGATGTAGCAGCAATCAGGGGCCAGGGCGCTGCAGCACAAGGGGAGTAATCTGTTCCAGCTTCTGGAGCGTGTCGAGTAGAGAGGGCCGGGGCGGGCGCGGCGCGCGGGGGCCTGGTTCACGGCTTTATTTCGGACAAGGTCACGGCTAGTCAGACAGCAAAGAGATACGTCTGTCTGTCTAGTCGTCCTCACATGCCAAAACACGCACAGACGCCACGTGCATCCCTCTACACCCCACAGTGCGCATGACTTGTGTACTCGGCGCTGGCAAGCCTGTGGCACGGCCGCCGTCATTAAAGTCTCTTCAGCCGACTGAGTTATAGGTGGTTTGTTGACTTCCAAGGACATGGCATAAGGGCGGTAGGTAATGCTTATAGGATACAGTGAGGTTTCAATGCGTCAGGCTGCAAATATGCGCAGGACAGCTCTAACCATCTGAAGGAGTGCCCGATATGGCACAGGCCAATTTCACCCCTTTTCTCTTTTTTTTTTTGCCTCGCATATTTCACTGTATATTTCGGTTTTACAGCTATACTGTCGTAAACATTTTTTTAGTTTACCGCAGAATATACAGCGCTACCCGCCCATATTAACTTTACAACATCTCTCTCTCTCTCACTCTCTCCAGGCCTTCACTGTATTAACAATAAACACACGCAGTGTGTCGCTAGGATCCATCAATATATTTATAGTGTTTTATACAACCACTCCAATATGGGGACCTTTCCTGAACCTGGCAGTCAGTCCAAGCCGCTCTTGGTGGATCTGAGCAGGGGGGGGATACACCTCTCTGGTGTCACGCCATCCCTTCTCCAGGGTGAAGAAGAAGGAGAAGGAGAAGATGAAGAAGAAGAAGAAGAAGAAGAAGAAGAGAGGGTGTAATCAGCAGGCAGTGACCCGCAAGAGGTCACTGCCACAGCCAGCCGTCAGGGGAGTTGACTAATGAAAAGTCCAATCACCAAAGCAGCGGACGATCACAAGGAGCTCTGGGTCCCAACGGAGAAAGGGTGGTGGTGGTAGGGGGTGGGATAAGAAAGTTACAGAGATGGAAGAAGGAAAAGAAGAGATGGACTGTATATGAAGCGTCCCAGGGGAGTTGAACCCCCCCACCCCCATCACCCGATTTGGAGACATGGAGAGGATAGAATGTGTTGCCATGTTCGCTTACTATAAGCAGCTTTGGGCTTCTTTTTCTGTAAAGTCGCTTGTAAATATTGTTTGTGTTTTTTGGGGGGGGCTTGTTTCTAAAGTGTAGTCCCTTATTTGGGCTTGCTTCCTAATGTTTTTTATTATTATTTAAACCAGTAGTTCTCAAATATTTTCATGTCATGGACCCCCCAAATTAATACGTATTTTTCCCTAACCCTCCATCTGAAAATGCTTTGTGCCAGGGAGCCCCCGTACCAGATTTGTGTTGTTAGAATGTTTAAGAAATATTCCAAATATTCCACATTTTATGTCAAGAATCTTTGTCACATCGCAACACGTTGTGAGCTTGTAGATCGGCTATTTTCAAATAGCCAATGTATACAGTATATATATAGGTTTAAAGTGCTAATGTGGCCTAGTCGCTTCTTTTGAACTTGTTTTTCTAGACCGGGTTGCTTATTTCTCTCACAGAATCTGGCAACGCTGATCACCACCATGACCAGCAGCAGCAGCAGGCTCTCAGTCGCTCCTAGACGAAGAAGCTCCAGATTGAGACGGGCAGGCGGAGAGCAGGGGGCAACATGTGCTAATACTTTGTCTCGGCACTGGGCTAATGACGAGGAGACATGCTAATAATTGGTATTTGTTTGTGCTCACGGAATTTATGGCCATCCTGTAATTGATCCTGTAATGTAAGACCTTTAAATTTAGCATGCTGCGACTTTGCCATTCCTCCTCCGCTATAGCCGCTGTGAGTCTGCTTGTCAGAGTTGTTTTGTAGTTTGGGGGCAGGGGGTGGAAAAAAATAAACCCAACAAAGACGAACAAAATTTAAAAATGGCCCAGTCCATACATTTTAAATTTAACAGATGTTATACTTTTCTTTATATGCTCACAATATAACATTTGGGCTTCTATTGTGACTTATGGCGAAAATGTTACGAGGCAATGCGCAGTATATTTTCATGGTTCAAACTCTTGCTCGCTGGAGGGGGCCTTATAGGAAGAGCGCAGAAGGCAGTTTTATCTGTCTCTTGGCACGAATGGCTCCCGCCGTTAAATGTCAGCCAGGAATCCTTGATGGATTCCTGACGGCTAAAGCTGGTTAGTAGCCTGGTATGAATCATTCGCTGCATTAGGTATTATACACTGGTATTAGGTTGGTTGGCGATATTGAACTGAAAAGTTAACTTCTGAGGAAAATAATTAATAATTCTTTAAATAACTTGTGATGTGCTCTTGAGACCAGGTGTTTAGCCAACTTCTCAAATGGAACAACTTAAACAACTGCTCTGCCGCTAATACTTTTTTGAATATTTTAAACAACACAAGTCTTGTATGGGGTTCCCTGGCCCAAAATATTTTCAGATGAGGGTCTGCAGCTAAATACATCACAATTTGGGGGTCCTTGACATGAAAAGGTTTCAGAACCACAGGGTTAGTCGGTCTGTCCATTCACCATGTTGCTCCTAAGCAACATATCTCAAAACTACTGGATCCCATGGGATTTACTATGCACCTTTATGAGGATGGGTCCTCCTGATTTAGGTGACCCCACGTCCTTTCTTATGGCAGCACCGTTAGGCTTTTTAAACATTTTGTACACCTTTTACTCCCAAAAAAGATAACTACTCAAATCGAAAACAACTGCCTAGATTGTCATAGAATTTGCTGTGCACCTTCATGTTCCCCAGAGGATAACCTCAACTGCTTTTGGTGACCCCACAGCCTTTGCTCTAGCACCCTGCACCCCCCCTCCCCTCAGGCCAAACTTTCCACTAGCACACCATATCAAAATGAAACAGTTTACCATGACACTTGCAGACTGCCTTCACGCTCCATGGAGGATGAACCCCAACCATTTGCGTGACCCCATGACCATTCTCCCAGCGACTCCCTCAGGACATGTCAACATTGCATATAAGATATCTCTTTAACATTGTTAGCCCCACTAGTAAAAACACAGGGCTCTAAGGATGGCAATGTCAGTCGGTTCAAACCATTTTGGTCCGGTTGGGTGTGGAAGGAACAATACTGGCTCCAGAAGCAGGGATTTTTGTTCAAAGTACTGCTACCCTCTTCATGCACACTTTCAGAAACATAATTTTTGTGCACACAAGCCTATTCTCGAGTTTCGCGTGGAGACGCGTAGACAATACCAATAAAACTCTGCAGATGTTGAACCAAACATCCCCAAGTTCAGCTCTGGCTGGTTGTTAACTGCCATTGGCTGTTGTGTTATGATGTCATTATCCAGGGCCTTGTCTCTCTCAGCCTGGAGGACATGTGACATGACGTCCTCCATCGTTGGCTCGGGTTCATCTATCTGAGCCACATGTATTAGTGTCTGTCTCCTTGTCCCTCCGCGTGGAGTCATTGGGTTTCTGAGGCAATCTGCGTTCAAGGCAAAGGCAGCTCATCCAAGGCGTTCTGTCTCAGTCTCACTGCCTTGCACACCCTCTCTCTCTCTCTCTCTCTCTGCTCTTCGGCCAAGGCCTTGTGGTGGTATTGATTAAGGCTGTGTCTTTTTGTCTCCTGCCAGCACTTTTCCACGGCCCCTTGTGAGCTGAGAATAAACAGCGTCAGGGAGAGAGGGAGACGGGGAGAGGAGGTGGTGGCTGGAGAATCTATAGAGAAAGAAAATAGGTCTAGATTACACCGCCATTCATTCACCCACCCATCCAAGCTAGAACGTATTCAAGCAACCAAACATCCAACTAAAGTGGTAAAATGATAAATGGTGCATTTATACGGAAGAACATTTCTCTAAAGCGCTTTACAATGTGCATTATGTTCACCATTCACACACCGATGGCAGATGAAACCATGCAAGGCACCATTTGATGATGAATTGAATACATAGGACCACAATGGAAACAAGTCCTCAGGGCTTTTTGTGTTAACATCATTGTATAATCGCACCACTGTACTTTTTGCGAACTGTTAATAAAGTATTGAATCAAATCAATCAATCAATCAATCAATCAATCAATCAATCAATCAATCAATCAATCAATCAATCAATCAACTGTTAAGGACCTCGACTGGTTGGTGGAGCCAGTAAGGGCAGGTACACACTGTAGGACTTTTAAAGTGGTCGGGGAGTCGTCTGATCGTTAAGCATTACACACTGTAGGATAGTTCACTAGGATGCTATGTCCAGAGTCAGACCCAATACATACATTTGTGTTTATTCCAATTAATTTTAATCGACGTATCCCGTGATATGCCTCTCTCCCTCTCCCTCTCCCTCCCTCTCTCTCTCTCTCTCTCTCGCACGTCAAGTGCGCTGAAGCAGTCAGTGACAGTGTTACCATGTCCGCTTATTATAAGCGACTTTGGGATTGTTTTTCTGTAAAGTTGCTTGAAAGTGTAGTTGCTTTTTTGGCCTTGTTTCCTAATGTTGTTTGAACCAGTTGTTCTCAAACATTTTCATGGCAAGGACCCCCAAATTAATATTTGTCCGCAGAAATGAAAATATGTTGTGCCATAGACCCCCATACAAGATCTGTGTGGATTTGGAAACAATTCCCCCCCCCCCCCCAAAATGTCTTCTTTAAAAATAGCCTATCTACAACGTGAGCTTGTAGATCGTCTATTTTCAAGTATCCGATGTATTTGTATATAGGCTTTTAAAGTGCTCATAGTCGCTTTTGTTGGGCTTGTTTTCACAAACCTGGTTGCTTATTTCTCTCGCAAAATCTGGCAACACTCACAGACAACGACACACACACACACACACACACACACACACACACACACACACACACACACACACACACACACACACACACACACACACACACACACACACACACACACACACACACACACACACACACACACACACACACACACACAGAGATCGCTCGCTCTCTGTTGTGTCTCTCTCTCTCTATCTCTGTGCAATTGTCTCAAATAAACAGCCCCCCTTCGAGCACGCTCGCTCACTCTCATTCTGTTTTATAATAATGTTTAACTTAATACAGGACTGGACGGTAACTATGCGGGGGATCTGTTTGTTGTGGTCAGGTCCACCGACCTTCCATAGCCACGGTGGCTGTAGTGTGCTCTCATTGGCTGTAGCGTACATCTCCTCGCAAGGTGGTCGCAGCTCCTTTCATACTGTATGATATTGTCTGCTGTCCTGTCTGGGACACAGCTGAATATCTAACAAGATAGATATTTGAAAACAAGCCATCGCAGAGCGGATGATCGCGGCCATATCGTCTCGCAGAGCCTTTCACACTCAGCGAGCATTAGCTCGCCGATCAAAGGCCGATCTGCGTCAGATCGGGAGGTTTTGTTGGCGAGCGCCAAAAAAAATCGCGGACAGCAAAAATCCTGTAGTGTGTACGCCTTAAGCAGAACCTAAAGGAATGTAAAGGAAGGGTTCCTGGAAGGGAGATTCAAGGAAGGATTCCCGGAAATAGTCATTCAGATAAGATCTCGCTTGAGAGCTAGTCTATCGTAATTCTTTGAACTACGAGGCTAAAGGTTCACAACAGAATAAAGACGATTGGAATGCAAACAGTTAATTAACTAAAATCTAACGGGGAAAAATAGGAGAACAAATTATTAAATAAGCCACGATATTTCATCATGGTTGTGTCAACCTTAACACCAACCAACCAACAAACAAACAACCAACCAATAAACAACATATTCTCCCTTAAAAACTCATTGCATAATGGCACTTGATCAGGAAGACCCCCATCATTGATCAACACAAAGGTATCCCCTTTAACACTGATTTTCAACGTTCACGGTAGTCCCACATCATGTGACCAATAATGCGGACCAGTGTTGAAAACACCATTAGATACAACGCAACACAAGGAAGGCGGGCCGATCTTAAGCGGACTTTACCCCCTGCGAGGAGCGCATGTAGGAGTGAGACGCTAGCCTAGCTAGTGCCAGCGCTGAGCAGTGTCATGTCTGCTTTTGCTGACAAAGCATCGCTGGAGTTGCATGCCGATGGATAGAGAATAGTAAATCATGTTCCCTGGAATCTGAAGCATGGTCATTTCATGGTGTGGGATGGCACCACTTTGAATGTGCAAAAAAAAAAAAGAAGCTGCTGGCAACACAACCTAGCGCCAGTCTTCTCTCCCTGCCATCCACATTTATCCCACTACTCCCAACTTTCTAACTTCCCCTCCTGTTTCTCCCCCTACTTTTTTAAAGATTTGTATCCAACTGGGGTTCAGTGATGGAATAAGTAGGCTACTCACATTTTTTACTTAAGTAAAAGTATCAATACCGCAATGTAGAAATACTCTGTTACAAGTAAAAGTCTGGAATAAAGAATGTACTTGAGCAAAAGTACAAAAGTATTGGCATCAAAATATACTTCAAGTACAAAAAAGAATTAAAGAATCAGCTTTTTTCAAATGGCTGAAATATTTTGTAATAATAATCAAAACCTACAAAGTAACTAGTAAACTAAAGTCAAATAATTGTAGTGGAGTAAAAAGTACAATATTTGCCTCTGAGATGTAGTGGAGTAGAAGTAAAAGTACTGAAAATTGGAAATACTGCAGTAAAGTAAAATAATACAGCAAAATTGTACATAAGTACCTACAGTACTTGAGTAAATGTACTTAGTTACTTTACACCACTGCTGGGGTTTCTGGTGTTCATGCAAGGTGGGGCCGGTCTGCTCTGTGCCAGGGTGTAAATTCAGGGGTGTGCGTTGAGTCAATAAGCGCCACATCTGTAACAATATAGGAGGGTTAATGTGGAGTCATCTCAGAGGAAAGAGGAACATCTGGAGAGATATATGGAACCTGTCGGTAGCCGGTCGCACGGTCTATTCTTCTCTCTCCTGCCACTCTCACATTCAGCAACTGTCTCTGTCTCACACAGTATCAATGGTGGATAAAGTACTCAACTCCAGTAGTCAAAGTATAGATACGCCTGGTCAAATATTACTCAACTACAAGTGAAGGTTGCTCTGACAACTTGAGTTGAAGTAGCCTACTGGTGTACTAACTCGAAAGTCAAGTATTCAAAAGTATAAATTACATTTTCTTTTTAATATCAATGCATTGTTGAGCTTGTAGCTATTTTCACTATTCATAATGTACTATTTCCCTCCCTAGAAATGTTGTGGAAATCAAAAGTACAATATTTGTCTTTGAAATGGAGCAGAGTGAAAGTCATTAAGTATCCCAAAATATAAATACTTGTACTGTAAAATAGTACGGTACAGATTCTCAAAAAAATTACTTCACATTGATCTATTCTCTCTTCTGCCACTCTCATATTCTTTCACATATTATCTCCCTCCCTTTCCACACTCTGTTTCACCTATTCTTTCCTCAACTCTTCTGTTTTATCACTCTTCCTCGTTCTTTCATCACCTGCCGCATTCCTCTTCTTTTCTTCTCCTTCTCTCTCTCCTTCCACTGTTCTCTCTCTCCCCTCTGTCTGTCTGTCTGTCTGTCTGTCTGTCTGTCTGTCTGTCTCTCTCTCACACACACTCATTCTTCTAGGGCCTTCTCCATGCATTCATGCAGAGAGTCAGTCGAGGTTGTAAATAAGCGCCTTCAACACTTCACACGCAGACAGGAGTGAGTTGCTGATGTTGCATTAGAGTTCAGCTGTGACAAAGTACAGGCCGCAATCCAATAAAACATAGCAATCATCAAGCTAAGACACACTGCACTCCATTAATCAACATGTGGTCACATGTGATGTGATGCTATCCCTCTGAACCTAAACACAATTAAGACCTGAACGTATAACTCCATCGCAATCTCCATCTTTTGAAAGATACCTTGAAGAATCCCAGATAGGAGCCAAGCACGCCTTTAAATAGTAAATAATAATAAAGTTACTTCTGAGACACTAGTGGGAACTGAAGAAAAAAGAAAAACGAAACCAAAATAGTCCAACGCGCTTACAGCACAAAATTACAAATCCCTAATTGAGGAAAACTACCCATAAATACATCCAGACACGCATGCATGCAGCACTGTGTCTCTCACTTCTTCTTCCCAGGCAGCCCTGTGTGCTAATAGCATCTCGTCTCTGTCGGGTGGAAACCTCATATGTCCAAAACTGTTACTTCTCAGGATTCAAATCGAAAAACATAAAAAGTTGCAGATCCGCAAGCTCGAACTCGCGCCGCGTTTCGAGCTTGCGGATCTGCTACTTTTGAATATTTTTCAGTAACGATGTAGTAAGATCAAATAGGGCGTTAATTTACCCCCCAAAAAAAGGGTAGAATATGGACATACAAGGTTTCTGCACCCGACCGCAACGATATAGACTCATCACAGAGGGCCCAAACCTAAAAGAGAGGCCTGGTGGAATTAGTGCACGTGCTGACTCTATCAGCGTTTCCCCTGTGCCTGCCTCGCACACATTCAGCATTGGTCTGAGTGCCCCGGGGCGCTGCTGGTTGGACCAGGCTAGGGGAGAAGCTGATGGCTCATCTGGTCTACTTGTGTATGTATGGGAGGACAGATGCTAGCTGCTTGCTTTTAATGCGGCTGCCATTAGCCTGCTTCCCATGGCATTTCCAGGGTTGCCGTGCTGCCTGCCCGCTAGCCTCCAGGTAAACGTCATTACATTTAATACGGCAAGATTGGGAGTAAAATACCAGCTTTTTTTTTTCAGGAGGCTGGGCTGGCAGTTGAATGTGTTGTTGTTCCCATACCGATGACAATGCTTGTGTTACTAAGCTGAGGTCCGATATAGTGTGTATATATACAACAATACGGTAAGTGTTATGTTATGAATGGTACTCTGCATGACAACCTCTTCTTAACAAGGCACTTTTCCTTTTTTTCTGTTAAACTCGACCGCCGCACTTGTGGCCGGAGTGAAATTCAACATTTCCACTTTCTTAATCAGCTCAGTGTGTTCTTTGACCAATTTTGGAAGCGCGGCGATGATTCACTCAACGGACTGACATACGGAGAGAATCTTCTCCCGCCGAACAAGAAGGAGGGAATAAAAATAAAACGGGGGGGGGGGTTGAGTGGGGGCGGGGCGGCGGGCATTGAAAGTGTATCGTGTGTCCTCACCACAAATCACTAGCAGGAAGTGCTATGCATATTTCACCCTGTTTCCATAAGGGAGAGATGGGTACGGCCAAATGCGCGGATGGAGGGGCAGGAAGTGAGTGAACGGAGGAAAAAAGAGATACGCTGTCTATGTCAATAGAGTTAAAGGGGGACGGTTGAATGGTCCGGGGAAAAAACAAGGAAAATGTGCGTCCGAGCGATCTATCAGTCAGCATAAATAGCAGGAAGAGAGGCCACCACAAGAGCGAAAAATAGTCATGTTATCATTATGAAGGGAAAGATTCTGTCTCTGCATGTCGGCGCACCGCTGAAAAACGTCCCCGCGTTGCGCCTACCGCAGGAACCATGTCTTTGATGACAGACTGTTCAGAAACGTTCCTGCTGCTTTAGAGAAACTTGCATGAGGAGGCAGGCAGGCGACTGAGCTCTTCTATCGCCCCAAAATCTGAGTCCGGCTGTAAGGTAGCAAAGGAGTCATTTGTAACCACGTAAGCACTATTTTCTAAAATGTTCAATAATTACAAACACTGATAATAATTATTTTGTGTATTATCAATGTGCCGCTTCGCGCAACGTTTCAAGCGCGTAGATCTGCTACTGTTGATACTTTTGTGTGACGCTGCTGTTGTATGGTCAAAGTAGGGCGTTAATTTCAAAAAGTTAAAATATGGAGATAAGAGCTTTCTGCCCGACAGCAACAATATAAATATAGTTGTACTGGAAAGTCCCCAGGTGACACTGTTGACATGGTGAAAGTGTAGCAGTGTGATGCAGGGTGTGGTGAAGGGGACAGAGGTCAAAGGTCGTGTCCCAGCAGGGGAAACAGAGATGCTTCCATGTGTTGACAGAGAGCTCATCGTTGCTGTCGGGCAGAAACCTCTTATCTCCATATTTTAACTTTGTGTGTTTTTTTGGTAAATTAACGGCCTGCTTGATCATACTACAGCGTCACACAAAAGCATCAAAAGTAGCAGATCTGCAAGCTCGAAACGCGGCGCGAAGCGATGTGTTTCGAGCTTGTAGATCTGCTACTTTTGCTATTTTTGAATTTGAATCCTGAAAAGTAACCGTTTTGGACATAATATATGAGGTTTCCAGCCGACAGAGACATCATGGTGCAGTCATGTTCACATAAAGTTAACCACTTAAAATCCCTGTAGATACTTGACTGGGGTCCCCCGGGGGTCCGTACTTGGGCCCCTTCCTACTCCCCCCCCCCCCCCCTCTACAACAAATCTCTTTGCCGAAAGTAACCAATCTGCAAGCTCACAATGCGGGGGTTAAAACACTTATTTGCCTTTTCTTTTGTTTTTAAAAGAAACAATAGATCATTTCAGTTGAAAGGAAGGGTGTAATGTTTTCGGAATTATACTTTGAAGATGTCTTTGTAAACAGTATGTTCCATTCCCAGTCTTGTAGCTAGGGGTCATTTGCAAGAAACTAAGATTGCCATTTGACCGTTTCAAATCACAGTTGTTTACAATATATAATACTTAGAAAATCTGAACATTCAAACATTTATAAAATACGTATATTACCGTACACACAGATCTCTGGAATACCCTTGCACGTTGTTTTGTCTGATATTCTATAATTGTCACAATTGTTTATCTTACATTAAAATTGAATGCCCCGCAAACCAGCTGTTGTTTGAGAACAAACTTGTTTAAAACACTATGACAATGATTATTCTCAATATAGTATATTCAATATGTATTATATTATATCATATTATTTTCACCCCATAAAACATTTCTGTTATGCGTGCCTTGTTTGACAGATTGAGGCTCAAGCAATAATATCATAGTTACCAATGTTTTTGTTTAGTTGTACATGGATGATGATGAGCGGCTCTGCGGTTATTTATTGCCGAGCTAACTAACTCTGATCTTAACTATGAGCAGTGACTCAGCGCAGTGGGGTGGTTCAATTCACTCATATGGGACTTCCATGGAGCATCCATATGTGGCTCCAAGTCAAACCCACTGCTTTGATGCGACTCTGTTTACTAATTAGAGAGGTACAAAGTCCTCCTTGTGTGTGTGCGTGTGTGTGTGTGTGTGTGTGTGTGTGTGTGTGTGTGTGTGTGTGTGTGTGTGTGTGTGTGTGTGTGTGTGTGTGTGTGTGTGTGTGTGTGTGTGCGCGCGCATGTTTGCCTGTGTCTACGTTGTGTGCCGGTGGTATGTTGATGGGTGGCTGATTTTGGGAGGGGGGGGGGAACGATTCACAAGTTGTATGAAATGCTCTGAAGTGAAAGCCCTTAATTACCCATAGTCCCCCTTTGCACCCGGGCCAGCTGTCAGTTGAACTAATGCAATGAATGAACTAATGCAGTGGTTCCAAAACTTTTTAGCTTTAGACCCAAAAGAGAAATGTTATGTCTCCCCAGCACCCAAACTAGTGAAAATAGCAGATCTATTTATGCTTTATGAAATTATTTTGAAACATGTTTGAAGTTTTTTTTTACGTTTGGGTATTTAAAAAAAATACATCCTTTGAAATAATTGTATTCAAAATGTAACTTAGAGTACAAAAGCATTGGCAAAATACAGAGTACCAAATTAAAGTGCTCCAATGTCTCCAAATCTGTCAAACTCTTACGAAAATAGCCGATCTACAAGACAAGCTCATGTGTTGGTGGTGTATGAAGTTGTTTTGTAATAATACTAATAATATAAATCTACAAAGTAACTTGTAACTAAAGCTGACAACATTGAGTAAAAAAGTACAAGATTTGCCTCTGAGATATAGTGGAGTAGAAGTAAAGCGTCAGAAGAAAAATAGAAGTAAGCAAGTAAGTAAAGTAAAAGTAGCCTACCTCACAATTGGACTTAAGTACAGTACTTGAGTAAATGTACTTAGTCACTTTCCGCCACTGTGTGAGTGTGGCCAGTAAATAATATCCTCACATGAACCTGCTAAGTTCCATCTTCAATGCATAATGCTACCCGGCCAGCTTTGAAAAGCTCTGCCTTTAAGTTTGCAGTCTCAGCACAAAATGCCAGGTCGTTACTTGATCATTTGGCTTGAAGAGCCACCAGCAGATTAACATAAAAAAGACCTATGAGCTATTGTCCACGTCGTCCAAAGGTGATAATATGCAGGTAAATGCAAACAGCAGCCAGTTAATACAGTATACTCATGATAAAACTTTAATACAGCTCTTTGATTAAGTCTTACTCATTAGCGCAAAAAGATCTTATTCAGGGGGACACAATGTTAATTAGTTAATTCAATTAAAAGACACTCATAACGACACACATGGTAAATTACTTTGTTTCTAATGACAGTTCATAACGGTGTGTCAGTTTAATTGACTGTTTTTGCGTATTAATTACAATAACTACGCTACTGTGTTACTTTGTTGGCAAATTAAATTTAAGCAAATTGGATTGAGAGTTCCTCCGACTTCAGTTCAACTCTCCAGTGGCTCCAATGAGCCTGTTTTTGTCATGCTGTAGATCAGTGGTTTTCAACCCTTTTCACATCAAGGCCCATTATTTATTCCAGCATTTGAGCCACGGACCACCGTTTGATGAGATTTTAGCCTCTCAGACCCAAAACTACGAATATTTTGTTGTCGTTGGATAAAAATGTTGTCCACAATTCCATGCTGTATTGATGTTGGTACCATAGGAGAGATGGCAGGCAAACGTTGATCAAAATAACAATTCTTTAATTAAAAGGTAGGGTAAGTGATTTACTTTGGTTAAAATAAGTGTTAAATAGCTCTATATTCTGATAGTACTCATTGCTATGGAGTGTTTGTTCAGTAAAAGGAGTCTCCCATGTCTCTCCAGCTCTTTATTAAACAGAAAATGCATTTTCAGTGCTCTCTCCTGATTGGCTTACATTGTGTCACCTACCTGAAAATGTACTATATTCTGTTTACTAAAGAGCTGGAGAGACCCCTGTGACAGAACAAACACTCTGTAGCAATGATTACTATCAAAATATAGTACTTTAACCTTTTTAACAAAAAAAAAGAATTAACAAAAAAAATCACTATAAACTACCTTTTAAGTAATGCAGATTTCTAACAATAATTTAACTCTTGAGAGCGTAAAATGAATGGACCTGTAAGGGTCCATTTGGTTTGGTCATTTTACACTCTTAAGAGTTAAAGATCTATAAGGGTCCACCAACCCTCCATCCTATAGCTGGGGACCACCTGGAACCTCCTCAAGGACCACTGGTGGGTCCCCGGACCACTGGTTGAGAACCACTGGTCTGCACGAACACAATTGGCCCGTGTTCGGCGGAGGGAAGCGAGGCGGGGAGGAGGGTGATAATTGTCACTGCACGTAATCCTACGGGCTGGGGGCGGCACCTGTCAGCAGGGAGTGTTGAGGAGTAGGACCCCCCCTCCCCCACCCCCCCTCAAATGTCCTTGACCAAGACACTTGACCACTAACTGCTCCCGAATGAGCCTTACGTTGGGTATCATCTGCCGTCCGTGTATTAAAGTAATGTAAAGTGCTTTGGATAAAAGTGCACCATTTTACCATCCATCCATCATGGTTAATGCAGCACATTAATTCATATCAATCTTCTCCGGGTTATTAACCACTTTCACACCAGCATCGCTATTTTGGGCATGTCATTATAAGGCGGAAATGTTCAAAATGAAAAGTGAGTGAAAATTGCAAAAATAGTACCTCACAACGCAGTCACAGTGATTGCAGAGCTTGTAGATCAGATTTCAGAGCTTGTAGATCATGCTGTTCTTCGCTATTCGTGTTGGGATTTAGAAGACATTTGTAGATGCGTTCCCGGATTGAATGGATTAAGTCTTATCAGAAGAATGCTGAATCCAACATTGAGGAACCGGAATCGGTTCCATCACATTTGGAACAGTTTCTGGAACCGATTTGTATCACACTATTAGAGCTGCTATGTGGACTTCTACTATCCAATTACAATACTGGCGGTTCTCGAACTTTTACATTTCAAGGACTACCATTTGTACACTCTCAGAGTTGCAGACTCTGCAAAGGTCCATTTAGAACCCCCTGAAGTAACCCAGAGGGTCCCTGGACCTCACTTTGAGAACCACTACAATAATATGTATGCAATACTGTATATAGTACAGTATGTATGATTGAATTTGTGTTCATCAAAAATTTTGTGTATATATATATATATATATATATATATATATATATTTTATTTTATTTTTTAATTCATAGGGATCGTTAAAGGGAACCAATCGGTGGAAACCTCATAAGTCCAAAACTGTTACTTTTCAGGATAAAAAGAAAAAAGCAAAAGTAGCAGATCGACAAGCTCGAAACGCTGCACGAGCTTGTGGATCTGCTACTTTTGATGCTTTTGTGTGACGCTGTAGTATGATCAAGCAGGGCGTTAATTAACAAAAAAAAACACAAAAGATAAAAAATATGGAGATAAGAGGTTTCTGCCCCGACAGCGACGTCCTATTCACACAGCACACACACCGTCTCACTGTGTGCTACAGCTCTGAGCGCCGGGGGTCAGAGGTCAGAGGCAGCACAGCATGCTTGAGATATAACAAAGTACATATCGGGGAATGAGAAACCGCTGCATCTCTGACAGCGGCCATTACTCGCCAGCAAGTATTTCTGAACGTTAACCCGCCGAGACCCACATCCTCAGAAAAGTGCCAGCGTCTAATAAATCCTTTGGTGAGAAAGCAAAGGAGGAATTTCCGACTTCTGCCACCGGGGAGGGAGGGAGGGAGGGAGGGAGAGAGAGGAGGGAGAGAGAGAGAGAGACTGGGATGGATGGATGGATGGATGGATGGATGGAGGGGAGGTGGAGAGATAGGGAGCGTGAGTTCCAGTGGTGGAAAAAGTTTTTACTTGAGTGAAAGTATCAATACTGCAGTAAAAGTCCGGAATTCAAAATTGACCTGAGTGAAAGTACAAAAGTATTTGTATCAAAATGTACTTAAAGTACCAAAAGTAGAAAGTACTCATTATGCAGAATGTCCCATTTCACAAGTTTTCAAGTGTATACAAAACTTTTGAAAATAGCCGATCTACAAGCTCACAATGCGTCGTGATGCGACGCAAATGGCCAAAATGTATATAAGACTGAAGTGGGTAATGTATGTTTTGTAATAATAATCAAACTCTACAAAGTAACTAGTAACTAACGTTTTCAAATAATTGTAGTGGAGTAAAAGTATAATATTTGCCTCTGAGATGTAGTGGAGTAGAATTAAAAGTATTGAAAATGGGAAATACTCCACTAAAGTAAAACAAAATACCTCACAATTGTACTTAAGTACAGCACTTGAGTACTTGCACTTAGTTACTTTACACCACTGGTAAGTTCTTCTTGACCTGGCAGAGAGAGAGAAAAGAAAGCCACAAACGCGGCCTATATGAAGGTTATAGGTGCACTGCTGGCACAGTTTGAGCTGCAGCTCGAAAATCAAACCGGCACACATTCCTGAAATGTAGAATGAAACACAAGAACTTGCAGTAAAAACATAAAACCTCTGTCCGTTTTTCCTCAGCAGAGCATTGCCATACATTTCCTCGAATATGCTCGCTGCAGCGTGAGGCAGTCTGTGTGTTTTTCATGCCTCGATGAAAAAGGAAGGCAGCGTCGTGTCGAGAGTCGAGACCCCCGCTCGCTCGCTCAACAACACAGGCCAACAACAGCCTGGTACGTGCACGGTAAAAATGCCCCCATACACACAGCCCCAACAGCCTGGTACGTGAACGGTAAAAATGACCCCATACACACAGCCCCAACAGCCTGGTACGGGCACGGTAAAAATGATCCCATACACACAGCCCCAACAGCCTGGTAAGTGCACGGTAAAAATGACCCCATACACACAGGCCCAACAGCCTGGTACGTGCACGGTAAAATGACCCCATAGACGAGAACTCTAATCAACCATTTAAGCGCTCGGTCTGGAATGAGGACCAGCTGCCCCCCTGTGACCCTGCCGTGACCTTGTTCCCCCCAAAACCTCAACATGGCATCAAACTTCATTCAGCCCCCAAGGCAAGGCTTCTCCCTGCATGCATGCAGCGTAACGCTATAGGCTCCAACACTGGTGGAAAGTAACCACTAGTTACCCCTTTTATGGGCATAATAGGAACACAGGTAGACAGACAGAAACGGATATCTCCATATATGGGCATAAAAGGGGCACAGACAGACGGGTACAACGGGTACTCTGACAAAGCCCCCGGCACTATGACTCAGACATATTGGTCGGATCAGCGGGGCGACGTACAGTAGGTGTCCGAACCTCTCGTATACATACACACACACACACACACACACACACACACACACACACACACACACACACACACACACACACACACACACACACACACACACACACACACACACACACACACACACACACACACACACACACACTCAGTCCAGCAGACTTGAATAAAGATTTAGCCCATTCTCATCTTATCTTATTCAAAGGCCCTTTTTATACAAACATGCACTTCTTCTCATTTTAATAAGCTGCATTTATCACCGCAAGGAATATTTTCACTCCAGGCATAAAGCGGCTACACAAACACTGTAGTACATACACAGAATGTAAACTTGACTGAATCCCACCTCGTCCAACCTTGAACAACAGTTAAATAGCTATGTTTGTATACACAAGGCTTATTGCAGAGAAGTGCTCTCTACTTCATGAGCTAGCCTAAGGGGGAATACAATATATATTAGGGCAGGAAAAAGATTATTCAGTTAACATGCACTCCAATTGTTAATAGTAAGTAGGCTAGTATTTTATTTGTGCTGAATAAAAGATAAAGAGGTGATGGATGATTCACATCATTCAATGTCCATTGCAATTAAAGCGGCAATCCTTAATATTCATTAAAAGCCAGGTCCCACGCGTGACCACAGGCATTTCTGCTGCTGAGCTCAGCTAATCCCATTTGGGCAGAGGATAGACTGCGTTTTGAGCTTCATGCAACACTCGTCAACCATTAGTGGTCCTATCCAACAACATGGGTCTACATTTCTCAATAGAAGTGTGGGTAGAACAACTATAACCACTGCAGTTGTGATAGGTATACTGTATTAACATACTCTGCCATACAGATTGGTAAAAAAAGAAAATGTATTCACATTTTTCTTTTATTAATTGCAGCTTTAAAGGTGAACCCATGAGCTGATTTTGTAGTTTGTTTTCCAATTCAAGTAAAATAATTACATATGATTAAAAACATTGTAAGCAAAACAGCTGCAGCTAATCAAATAAATAATGGGTGTGTTAGATTTTTAGGTGCGTCCAGAGCCAGGGGCGCGCTAATGTGAAAGCAAATAGTCAAACTCAATGCACATTGACACACCTACTGTAAAACTAATCCAATTATTAATCTTATTAGCTGCAGCTGTGTTGCTTACATCACATCACAGTGTACTATGAAGTCAGTCTTATGGAGCATGCCATGTTTTTACCCTGCTGTATGTTTGCTACATGAATCGGAAAACAAACTCAACACAATCAGTTGGGGTGTCATAGGTTCACATGTCCAGGATTTATAGAGCCCCCCCCCCCCGCCCATCCAGTTATAACACTGGCAACATGAGAAAAACATAGGACAAGACAAAGAAGACTAGTCTAGGACAACAAGAACTGAGTCACACTGTCAGTCAGTCACAACAGGAGGGAGTAGAAACTAAACACACACAACCCACAAAACACAAAACAACAAGTGAACCTAGGAGTCCTCCACAGTGAAAAGGTGGGTTGTTGTTACTGTTTTGCAAGATAAATGTTTTTTCTCAAAGATCCAATTAAAGCGGCATTAAAGGGACTTTTAAAAACATGCTTTACATTCCGCAGAGATCCATGTCAGTCCACGGCGCTATTCAACAACGAAAGTCTGTATATGGAGTGAGACAGCATTGTGTCTGTGTCCTGACTGTCCTCAGACAGGAGGTTAACAACGCGTGTGGGAAAACGGTCGGCGTTTCTTGTGTTTTGCTCAACAGTTCGTTCGCAGTAGTGGTGCGCTCTGCGCTCATGACCTCACCCGTCACCATTTAGCTGACAGCCACAGTATAAGCTAACGTTGTTAGCGGGCCGGCCAGAAAACGTCTCTCCTCTCTCATAGATAACAATCAGCATGTCTGTGAACTTCGGTATGACACAAATGTGGACAAAACTGCAGGGCGCTGTCTGTCTGTGCAGCATCGGACAGAGAGCGTCGGGCCTGGGCGCTGGAGAACGTCAAGCACGGACAGTTTGATAGGACAGACCCCCTCCTCCTCCTCCTAGCCCCGGACCCCATAAAACCTTGTTATGTCTGACAGAATTTCTCTGGCTCTATGTCTCAAGCAACCATGTCGTTGCTGTCAGTCAAGAAACCTCTTATCTCCATATTCTAACTTGTTTTTTTTTCGTAAATAAATTTACAATTCAGGCATTTAGCAGACACTCTTAATCCAGAGCGATTTACAGTAAGCAGGGTAAATACGAGGTAACGAATAGAAACTAGTAATCTAGGATCATAGGTAAACCAAGTACCTACAGTATCATCAGACTAAACAGTACTAATACATAATTTAAAAACAACTCTGTACAAACTTTAGGATGCCAGGTCAACAAATGAACCTTGCATCCGTCTACATAACATGCTATCTAAATTATATTTTAACCTTTGCATAAGCCTGCAAGGTCATCAAGGCTAATACCCTAGTTGATCATACTACAGTGTCACACAAGTGTCAAAAGTAGCAGATCCACAAGCTCGATTTCGAGCTTGTAGATTTGCTACTTTGTTGTAGTTTTTGAACTTGAATCCTGAAGAGTAACAGTTTTGGGACATATGAGGTTTCCACCCGTCAGAGACGAAATATACTTTGTCCTCCTACGACGGTGTTGTTGCCCACGCCGGGGGAAAAAGCTCCTTCTACAATGTGCATGTACGACTATCACTTATTCCTCCCTCTTAATCTTCCTCCCTCCCTCTTTATCTCTCTCTCTGTCTTATACTTTGTCTTTCTCACACACAAGAGGATGACATTTTTCTTCCTTTTTTTTTCCAGAAACAATTTCTCGCTTGTGTCACTGATATCCGCTGATACTAATGTAAACAGCACTCACCTCAAACTTGACGTCGCGATTGGAAACAGCTGCCACGGCCGCGTCCACAAGGGGCCGGCGAGGGCTGACCCTACAGCACACCCCCCAATAGACACACACACACAGGTTTGTATTACTATACTTTTGAGGACATCGATATTTTAGGATGAAAATTGATGGAAAAAAATGATTTTGTTTTGCCATTTACAGTAAGCCTAAAGCTGCAAAATTGCATATCTACAAGCCTACAACTTGTGAGCTTGTAGATCGGCTATTTTTCGGTGGGCGACACCAGCGCACAACTAAGTATAAATCAAGCATGTAACTCTATAGCTAATTCCTAAATCTAACTTCTAAATGTTTACTCCTAACCTGAATATTTTCCTAATTGTAAACATATCTCTAAAAATCATTTTCCCGTTGTGAGGACCAGGAAAATGGTTCCTCACAACGTCCATTTCTCATATTCTACCAATACTTGAGGGGACATCTGGTCCTGACAAGTATAGTTCTACAAACACACACACACACACACTTTCTTTTAACAACGTGTAAAGTCTATATGAGAAGAGATGGGGAGGAGGAAAGCCTGGGCATGCATTCTGTTCTCTGTCACCCATCACGTCTCCCCAAAAAGCCACAGGCGCTGAAAAAAGGAGGACAGGGTCTGAATGGAAGGGTCGCTCTTAACAAATGATGTGTCATTTTTTTGTATATTGCTGCTCGCCGCTAGACGCTCTTTTGTGTTACTTTCCAACTACAGACATACAGACAGAGGAAAAAGTACTCAAATTCTTTACTTAAAGGAGGAGTTCACCCAAAAAATTACTTATTTTCAATCAATTACACACCCCATGAAGCCTTGATTTCATGGATTTATTTTTGTTTTTGTGGCATTCCTAAGACAATAATTTGATGACCGTGTGTATTTCCGGTAGGAGACACAAATAATCTACTTTGTGTCTCCTACCGGATACATTAGCCGGTACGAGACGGGAATCAAATTATTAGCTTAGGAATGCGACAAAAACAAAAAATAATCCATGGATTCAAGGCTTCATAGGGTGTGCAATTGATAGAAAATAAGTAATTTTTTGGGTGAACTCCTCCTTTAAGTAAAAGTAGGCTACCAATACTGCAATATAGAAATACTCTGTTACAAGTAAATGTCCAGAATTCAAAAGTATTGGCATCAAAATGTAATTAAAGTAGCAAAAGTAGAAGTACTAAAATATTTGAAAATATCAGATCTACAAGCTCACAACGCGTCGCGATGCGACACGTTGCGGGCTTGTAGATCGGCTATTTTCAAATAACCTATGTATAAAATAGGGCTAAAGTGGATAATGTACTGTATGTTTCATAAGATCATAATTTACATCTGAAAAGTAACTAGTAACTAAAATTTTCAAATAATTGTAGTGGAGTAAAAGTACAATATTAGCCTCTGAGATATAGTGGAGTAGAAGTAAAAGTGTTGGAAATTGGAAATACTCAAGTAAAGTACAAATACCTCAAAATTGTACTTAAGTACAGTACTTAAGTAAATGTACTTAGTTACTTTCCCCCACTGACTGTACTGTACTGTACTGTACTGTACTGTACTGTACTGTACTGTACTGTACTGTACTGTTGTACTGTACGATGATCTGTGTGGGAGAATGACACACATTGGCATGTTTCTTTTACTCTCCCCTTTGGGATCAATGTTTTGCCTGGTGTTACGCAACGTTATGTTACTGGCACCAAAACTTCACCGTCTGAGGGGCATCCTGGGGGTACGAGCGGTTAACCACTTGTTAGTGCTTATTTTATACTTTTATTTGACAATGGCTGATCTACAGAAAGACATTGACAGCTATAATGCCATGCACGTCAGAGTTAATGTGGTTAATGTGCCCGCTACTACAGTGGTTCCCAAACCGGGGGTCAGGACCCCCAGGGGGATCCCCAAATGATTTTGGGGGGTCCCCAGATGATTAGCTTAATGTGTAACATTGTTTTCTCACTCAACAGTAAACAAACCAACATACAGTATAAGTGTATACAGGGTATCTGCACATTTCTAAAGTTACAATTTAAGGATTTTTAAGACGTTTTTAATACCAAATGGGCCAAATTGTCAAGGATTACGTAAGAAAGAGGCAAACATTGTGAAAATAGGCGATCTACAAGCTCACATGCCTTGTTGCTATAATTTGGCTATTTTCACAATATTTATCTGTGGAACTGAACTAAATGTAATTCCTCAACTCCTACAATTCCAAGTGCTTGTCAGGGTGGGGGGTTCCCAGTTTAAATATGATTATTTTGGGGGGTCGCGGCCTGAAAAGTTTGGGAACTCTTGCGCACACAACCACAAAATCCTGGGCTTGATTCCTGCCTCCAGGCCTGAGTTTGCATGTCGTCCCTCACTTGTCCTCTATAGTTTCTGTCTTTCCTTATCGTTGCTGTCAGGCAAAAACCTCTTATCTCCATATTTTAGTTTTTGCGTAAATGAATGCCCTACTTGATCACACTATACAGTGTCACACAAAAGCATCAAAAGTAGCAGATCCACAAGCTCGAAAGCTCATCGATCTGCTACTTTTGCCGTTTTTGAATTTCTATCCTGAAAAGTAACAGTTTTGGACATACAGTATGAGGGTTTCAACTCGACAGAGACGTTATGTTAATGAAGGCCGAAAAGGCCAAAAAGAAGAAAAAAAAAGGACGTGATGTTTAGAACTCAACACCCGGACTTGCTGACAAGGACATGGTTTTTAATGGTGTCCCAGAGACCATTTTGTTTCAAGTGCACAGATTGGACCTGTTCCCATCAGTTCAGACAAGGCTGTTTAGTGTTCTTGGTGATCTGCTTGGCTGCACTGGCTCCACTGCTCTCTCTCTCTCTCTCTGCCTGGCTCTGGGAGGACAGGGCCAAATAAAGACTAAAAAGGCCCGCTGTGCACTTCACCCAAAGAAATGGCTTTATTTCTATCGTTTATACCAGTGGTTCTCGAACTTTTTCATGTCAAGGACCCCCAAATTGAAATATATATTTGTCCGCGGACCCCTATCCGAAATGTTGTGCCAGGGACCCCTCAGAAGAGAAGATTTATGTGATAAAAATTAATCTAAACTATTATTTTAGATATATTTTTCAAACATTTTCAAAAACAGCTGGTCATAATGCATTATAAGCTCAGTGGAACAGCACATTATAACTACCTTAACCTAGTTAGCTATAAAGTGTCTTTGTTATGAGTTGTTATGCATAATTATAAACATTTATAATGAGTGTTATGAAGCTTTATAAGCGCATCATAATGCATTATAAATGTCATTATAACGCATTATAGACCCGACCTTAATATAAAGTCTTATATCAAGTGGTCAGCACTGCATACTTGATTGTGCACTCTAAAACAACAACTGATGCATCCATTTCAGCAAATGGGAGACTGTGTTGCCATTTACATTCTCCTTCACTATAACACGTGTTTACAGCAACACACATTGACACAACGTGCTGTTATCAGCTCGAGTCGGCTTGTAAATATATAACGGACCGGAAACCATTTCTCTTTTCTTTTTTTTCCTGACTGAGTACATCAACATTTGGAATTGTTCCCATGGGCTCGAACACGAAATGTTTAGTGCTCTTGGATTACAGCAGCTTTTGCTTTTGGCTGCAGATGCTCAACCTTTTTCCAACGCTGCTGCGCGTTGCTGCGCATTCAGAGCGAAAACCTCGCTTAGCCCGTTAAGACCTGAGGCCGATTCTACAAAATGCCTTCTAAATCAGCAGTTCTCCAACTTTTTCGTGCCAAGGATTCCCAAAATGATATGTATTTGGCCGTGGACCCCCATCTGAAAATTATTTGTGCCAGGGACCCCCCCAGAAGAGATGATTTGTGTAAAAAAATAATTATTGATTATTATATTATATTATATTATATATGCTCTGATTAAAATGCACAACAGCCTGCAAAACACACACACACACACACACACACACACACACACACACACACACACACACACACACACACACACACACACACACACACACAGTCAATGTTCTGAAATAACACGGATTACAAGTCCGTAAATACACAATATTTTCGAGCTGCGTTCGCTTCCAGCGTTCGCGCGTCTTACTTGTTATTCAAAATCTTTTTAACACTTTCCAGATTTTTCAAAAAATGCTCAAAAATAGCAGATGTACAAGCTTGCGAAGTGACACACTGTGAGCTTGTATATCTGCTATTTTTTTTGAGAACCACTGTTCTAAATTCTAAGAGTTTTCGGAAAAACTTATGTTGCTATATATATATATATATATATATATATATATATATATATATATATATATATATATATATATATATATATAGCTAAAATCTAAAATGACACAAGATGCTTTCCCGGTTTGAATGGGTTAGTACTGAGCGAGGCCTCAGCTCTGTACTGTCGTTTGAAAAGAGGAACTTCATCATGCAGGTCATACATCAAAATGACAAGTGGGATTGAGGCAACAGAAGACTTTCAGGGAGCGAAAACAAATAATTTCAGCTTGAATCATGGCTGAACCGTACCAGATTCATGCGAACCATGCAGGGATATGACTCAGACATCCACTAGCTATAACCCTTTACCCTCCCCGACTTGTTCCAACTCCTACGGCTGCTGGGCTGTTTATTGTCGATAGGGTGGTGTAATGTGATACACAACCCCACCGCAATAACTGACATGCTATCAGCAGCGCCATAAATTCAACGAGAAAACGAGTTGGACACAGGTTTGATTCCCCGAGGTACCTCCTTAGCCCTTACCGCACACACGTGCACGCACGCACACGCACACACACACACACACACACACACACACACACACACACACACACACACACACACACACACACACACCTAAAAGGAAATGTGACTTATTAATGCCTTCTTGCCCGTCTAAGAAATCAATCGATGAAGGCGGACGGAGTACTTTGGTTGGGAGAAGAGTGCATGCTTTCACAGTGAAAATAGGGGGCCCATTTGTACACTCTTTCTATACTCTGTCAGACTTAACCACTTAAGCCCTTTCCTTTTTTTTTATGTTCGAAAAATGTCAAAAGATATCAAGCATTTTTGAAAAATAGAAGGAAATCAAAGAAAGAAAATTCAATATTTTCTAGAAAATGCTAGAATATTTTCACCGAAAGTATGTTAAAGTGGTTAAACTGTCACTGTGTGTCTGTAGCATGGATGACAGTACTGTTTCCCAAACAGTGGGTCGGGACTCATCCTTTGGTCGCCGACACATTTTTCGCAAGTCGCAAGTAAATATCTCCTTTTTTCCGTTTCCATATTTATTTAAAAAAAAAATATATATAGATATATATATATATATATATATATTATTATTTCAAAAGATTTTCAGATGTTTAAACAAACCAATCACAACTTTTCATCAGTTAAAAACAATTGCAACATTTGCAAGTATTTCATAAATAAAATGAAAAAATAAATAGTAGTGAAAATAGCAGATCTACAAGCTCAGAACAGGGCGCGAGGGATGCATTGTGAGCTTGTACATCTGCCATTTTCACTAGTTTACTTTTGGGTCTTGAGATGAAAAGTTTGGGAACCACTCGGTGACAGGGTGAAAAAGCGTTTTTGCTAAAAGTCAAGCGGAAATGCACATTTATTGCGGAGTGGACCAGCAAACAGACAGACAAAAGTATGATGGAAAACACCACTCTAAAGAGCCTGATTAAGTGAAAGGAGGGAGGGTGGCGGGGTATTTCAATAAAATAACTCCCAGATTTTTCCCCCAGCCGAATTAAAAGGAGAAGAGGGAAGAAACATTTTCTGGAAAACAAAAAAGAAAAAAAGAGAGAGATTTACAAGAGCCGTGGGCTAGCTCAATTAATCTCCATCTGTACCGCTGATGTATTGCGACAAGCCTCTCACTGGAAGGAATAACCCATTCAAACCGGAAAAGCATCTGTGTCATTTTAGACATACGTTTTCCAGAAAACTCTTTGCATTTAGAACAGTGATTCTCAAAAATAGCAGATCTACAAGCTCGCAGTGCGTCACTTCGTGCCGCACTTCGTGCCGCACTTCGTGCCGCACTACGAGCTTGTACATCTGCTGTTATTGAACATTTTTGAAAAAAATCTTGAAAGGGTTTGATTATTTATTTTTTTAACAAATCTCTGGGGCGTCCCTGGCACAAAATATTTTCATATGGGGGGTCCGCGGTCAAATAAATATAATTTTGGGGGTCCTCCTTTGCACGAGTTTGAGAACTACTGATTTAGAAGACATTTGTAGAATCAGGTCTCAGGTCTTAATGGGATAAAAGGACGTACCACACAAATGCAGACAATCTGTCCTCATTTCCTGGCCTGGGAAACCGTCAGTGATGGGGGGGGGGGGGGGGGGACGAGAGCCCTGGGTGTTCCGTACGCTACTTTTTTTTTTTTTACTTTATTTGAGAAATACCAGATCAATTGCCCATACTTTCTCTGGGCCTAATTAAAATGAACAAGATATTATTTTCTACTGCAGCAGCAGCTATTAGACCTCACAGCTAATAACACCACAACCATTGATTCCTGGACGAGGATAAAGGGTCTTATGAGGACCATCTCTCTATTAGTGTCCTTCATTCTGGACAAGAGAGAAATGACCTCAGCTCCTCAGTCCAACCGACGTCAACTCCAAACAAAATGGCACCGCCTGCTGAAAATCAAGGTGGTGGAGCTTTTAACCACTTCAAGACAACATTAAATGGTATTTTGGGAGAATTTAGGCTACATTCACGCATCGTGACGTATTTCCTAGTTAAACAGGAGCTGCTCTCGACTCTCAGCCGGTCACAGCGATGGGGTCGGGGTGGAACTACATGGAGTTTCCAACATCCACACACTATGTCAGAGTGTCTTTTAATCCAGCCATGCGATATGAGACGCGTTAGAGCTTGTAGTTCGGCCATTTTCAAAGAATGTTGAAAGAAATGTTATACATTTGGAATATATTCCAAATATACAGATGGGGCTCCGCAAACAAATACATATTAGTTTGGGGGTACAAATAACAAAAAAAAAACCACAACCACCCGCGACTAAAATAAGTCGCTTTTAATAAGCTGACTTGGCAACGCTGATCCGTACTGTATGTAAAATTGATAGAAGTGGATCTCATAGGATTGCTTAAAATTGGTTAGTACCTGCTGATGTAATCATGCAATTATTATTTTTAGGCATATATTTGTTAACTATGCCCCCATTATGACCGTGTATATATGTATTAAAGAGTGAAAAACATATATTCATTCCAACTCATCTATAAGCCCTATATTGTGTTGTACAACAAAATAGTTGATCTAAAAGTTCAGCTTGTAGATCTAATTACTTTTTATTTTTTTGCCTATAGTATAATGATGAACCTAAAATATGTCAGGTTGAAAGTGGCTAAGCCATGACTCAGAATGTGTTTCCACACCTTCCTCTTCCCCCGTTGACACACCACAGCCATGCTGCAAGGTTCGGCAGCTTTGTGCCGTGGCATTCTGAAGGGGGGGGGGGGGGAGTGAGGTTGCTAGTGCGAGTTCAAGGGGTGCGGTCGGGTGGGGTGCGGGGTGTCATACCCGGTGCGAAAAGCGAACCGACGAGAAGAGGCCCGGAGGAAGAGGATTAAAACTCCGGAGGTGCGAAGGCAAAAGGTGACGAGAGGAGACGCCTCTGATGATGACCTCGCTCCAGGAATTTTTCACTCCGTCAATCAGTACCAGGCTGTGTGTGTGTTGTGCTAATGTTACCAAGCTGAGGCTCCGCTCCATTTTTACCTCAGGTTACACATACACCCAAAGTGAGTTTGAAAACATGACCAACGACAAAAAAAACTCCCATACTGTACTGGGAGAAATACAACAATGTGCAAAAACAGCAAGATTTGTGAACTGTTGTGATAAAAGAAGGTCAGCCAATGGAATACAACCACCCTAAGGACTACTAACCGTTGAGTTTCTTGCACTATCTGTACCGAGTGGACCTCTGACATGGACCGGATCTGTTTAACACAATGCTGTACCCCCTCCAACTACTGTACATATTTTTCAACTTGTACATATTTTTCACTCTTCATACCAGTAACCTGTAAGCTGATTGTATGACGTTCTGTATAGTAGTGTGTATATCTGTCTGTCTCTTACATGTCATCATGATTTGTGCGCTTGGGGATCTCATCTTAAACAAGCTCAGTGCTTAATGAGTCTCCCAGTTTAGTAGAGCTTGTATTGTGAATTTGTACTTCCATGTACTGTTATTCTCATGTCTTACTAAATAAAGTACATCAATCAATCAATCAAACATACTTTCCCCATGTTTTTCTTAAATTGTTTTTATTATGTTTTGACACTTGCTTTGGCAATGGTATGTTTTCTCATGCCAATAAAAGCTCCTTTGAATTGAATTGAATTGGGTGATGGTGGAGGTGGGGGGAGGGAGGGAGGGAGGGATGGGGTCAGTGACACCTGTGGTCTGCGTCGGATCGTTTCCCGTGGCCAAACTTTGTACGGGGCAACATTTTTCCAGTAAACCACGCGGTCAGACTAGGTCTGAGCTAACTAGATATATATGTCTGCTCTGTTTGACAAGAAAAAAAAGGACCCTGTGGTATAGTTATTCACCTTCATTTGAAATGATTCAGCAGAAAAAATGCCGCTCTCGTGGCGCCATCTCTAAAACTAGTGTGTTCTCCGCTAATGAGAAGGAAATATTAGGTCTACGCTGAGTTTCTTGTGGGATTTCACATGACTTCATTTTCCTCCCAAATTGACCTAAGAACAACAGCTAACTTTTTTATCTGGGGGTGTTTGCTCAGTCAAACCATGACCGCAAAACCACAAAACAAAACTGAAACGCTACAGGAATGTCTTCTACAGACAACATACACTGTATCTGGTGTCTCCAAAGTCAGGCCCCTCACTTACCGTGTGCCTGTGTGTGTGTGTGTGTGTGTGTGTGTGTGTGTGTGTGTGTGTGTCGGTGTGTCGGTGTGTCGGTGTGTGTGTGTGTGTGTGTGTGTGTGTGTGTGTGTGTGTGTGTGTCCGTCCACATTTTTGTGGGGGCATACAGTACCATATATATACTGTATTATGTACCTATAGTGGTGTATGTGTGTTGCAGAGGGCTCATGGAAAAGTTACTTTTTAGTTGAGCAGGAGAATAATTGGCCCCCAAGGGCCACAGTGAGTGGCTAGGCTATGTGAGGTAAGGGTCATTGCTGACCAGTGCCAATGAAGATGAAGTGCCTCCATTATTGACGGTCCACTTAAAACGAGCAACACAAAAAATGGAAACTCTGCACCGAATTATTTCCAGTCGGTGACAACTTTTCCTGCAATTACAAGGTTAAGCACCTTGAGCCTTAATTAATGTAATTCCATAGAACACTTGTAGCAAATATCCCAGTTTTTCTTTCTCACACCCAGTAATCTATTCAAATAAACAAACACACCTCAAACTAATCAATTTCATTTCGTCCTGTGTGAGTGAGTGTGAATTTATATTTTGCTACCAGGGCAATTAAAAAGTTGAGAAACTATGCTACACTTTTAGCTTAATCTATTATTTTATGCATGAAAAGGGAGAGAATGAGTCATCAATATGTGCACCCACTTTGTGTGAATAGGCGGTATATATTACCTTAACAGCCTGGGATATGTCAAACTGTTTATTTTAAACACTTGCATAAATGGCACAACATTCTGCTGTTTAACTGTGGCGTATAAGCAAATATACAGAGAAGATTTATAAGAAGGTAAATGTGCCATCAATCCTTCACACGGTTGCAGTTGATTACTCCGGCAAAAGTCTTCGAAAGTAAGACACATGCCTCCCTAAGTGAGCTTTTCCCGGCACATGTGATTTACACTATCGATCCAACATCCTGATTAGAATTTTTAATTAATGAAGGAGGCTAATTGCCTGGAGAGAGAGAGAGAGAGAGAGAGAGAGAGAGAGAGAGAGAGAAAGAGAGAGAGGAAAAAAAACCTGCCCGACCCTGAACGAGGCTGATGATTTGCGTAGCGGCACTGAGCCTTAAGTTAATTGCTAGGGCTGATTTGACTCGCCTTGCCAGAGATAATACACTGTGGCACATTTGAAAAATTGACCTGACTTCTCTTCCTATTTAAAGATCATACGCGGCAACTGGAGGGAGCAAAGGGAAAAAGAGGGAGAGAAAGAAAAAAGGGGGTTCTGGCGGGTCTGTATATATGAATTAGTCGCCTGTGCTATAAACGAGGTGTAAAATATAGAACAGGTATTGCCAAGCGAGTGTGGCTGCCAAATGCGGCCAGTGTTTCTCTTGCTTTAGGTAATAAGGGTGGGATTTGGGGGATTGGGAATGAGGGTGGGAGGGGGGTTATAGAGTGTACAGTATGTGTTTTTATGTTTACAGTATGTACATGTGTATTTGGGAGACTGGTTTGCTCCATATAAGAGTTACTGATGAAGCCCTGCTTTTCCCCCCCAAGTTGGGAGCAAGGCCACTGGGGGCATTTACACATCCTATAAAAAGGCCTTCCATTAAAGGCACAGTATATATAACTTTGCCCATGTGTTTACATAACAAAACAATATATTTTACGCACCATTTCCCTCTATACCAGCAGTCAGAAGCCACTGGAGTAGTGTGGTGGTGTTTAACTGCAGAAACACATTGCCCTCTCGCTGAATTTTGGTGTTTTGACAAAACAAAAGCACCCCGTCTACAAAAACAAACAGTGAAAACACCAAAATACAGCGAGAGGCAGACATCCCACCTCTCCCTTAAGTTGCAGGAGTCTCCCGGAAATAGAGCCCACCTACTAAATATATGAACATTATATGCCAATATATGGCAATTATATGCAAAACATATGCTGCATATATACCATATTCAGGTTCATATATGTGCATATACTGTATGTGAATTTATAGGAAATATATGTGTCATATAGATCATATATATACACATATATGTTAAACATATATGTTGCATATACGAAAATATGTATGTTCATATATTTTCTTGACCTCCCTTAAATGAAATTCTCCAGGGTGGGATGTCTGGAGAGGGCAGTGTGTTTTTGCAGGTAAACACCACCACACTACTCCAGTGGCTCTTAACTGCCTGGTATAGAGGGAAATGATTGAAAAAATATATATTTCTATTGTGTTGCTATGTAAACACTAGTATGTAACACAAAGTTACATAATATGCCTTTAACTATTACAATTCTCCTGGAGAGCATGAGCAACAGAGTCACAGCTGCCATCTTGGTGCAACATCAGGGGTGTACTCGAGGTGGGGCGGGGTGGAGCGCCGCGCCACTAGTCGCTTGAGCTGCACGTGCGCCGTGAGAGTTCGTCTACCTCGCATATCGATCAAAAACAATCATTCACACCTCTAACCAAAGCTTACAAAGGCTGCCGAGTGTCAACAGCGTGAATTAACATAGGAATGACCCTGGCTGGATGCATATCAATGGTCCATTATGTGACCTGTACTGTAGGTGTAGATGTTCTGAAGTAGTCCAGAGAGAGAACGTTTGGATAACAGCATGGCTGATGGGTTAGCGGTGACGTCTGCAAGGTAAATGCATATACTGTAGTATACCCATTATGCAAGTAAATAGAATAACATTTTATATATATATGTGTTAATAAATAGGTCTACAGATTTAAGGTTATTTCAACCGGCGACTGCTCGCGTGTGCTTGTATGCGTGAGTGTGTGCACGTGCGCGCTCCACTAGCACAAAAAATCCCCAGTACACCCCTGTGCAACATTCTATTTCTTCCCCTTCTCCTCCCATCACGTACCCCCTCCATTCCTCACTCAGTCCACCCTGTTTCCATTGGCAAAACAATTCGCGGCGGCCATGAGCCACTCTAATTAATTTTAAACAAAATACATTGGTTATGCATAATTTATGCTCAAAGCCCAGGGCTACTGGTGTTAGACAAATACACAAACTCCATACTGAATTACCGACCACTTCAGTTGAGAGGAAGGGGGCACACGAGGAACCGTTGGCGAGCTATCAAAGCAAAGAGTGGACCTTCACATTTTGTGGGCTACGGTTGTCCAAGCCAAACAAACACTGTTGAACTTCAGTTGTTATAAAAGAGCATTAAATGTCATGTGCGGCTGATGTTTGGTCTCCGGGCCAGTGCTGTGTGGAGAGGAGCTATGTAAATGTGTATAGCACACAGGATGCTCATTTAGCAGCAACTTGACTCGGCTGTTTTCTTTACTGTATACATACTAATGTTCCTCACAAATAGCCGACTCCTTTGTATAGATCCAAAATATGTATAACCTAGAGTCACACGCGCATGCTTGTGTGCACACAATCATACGTGCGTGAGAGCACACGTGCACATATACACTCACAATCCCCGGATGCACACAAACAACCCACTGATCGCCATAGTATACTCACGCACGCACACACAGAGATATGCAATGTACAATACTGGTTTGCACGCGCGCGCGCACACACACACACACACACACACACACACACACACACACACACACACACACACACACACACACACACACACACACACACACACACACACACACACACACACACACACACACACACACACACACACACACACACACACACACACACACACACACACACAATATATAGATATTTGGTGTAGAGAAAAGAATGGGCCAGTTTATGGGCTTAAATTAATGGCAATTAATTAAAAAAGTTACTTAGTTGCTTGTAACAATTGCAACACACACCTATCTATTCTTTCATATGTGTTGAAAGAATATTCTTTTAACAACTAACTCAATAAGTAAATAAATAACAGTGATGGGCAAAGTAAAAATGTTGCTAACAACATGCTACATTTCAACAGGCCCACATCATTCACAACCATGACCTTTGTGGAACACAGCCATCCATAACGTCTCTGTCGGGTGGAAACCTCATATGTCCAAAACTGTTACTTGTCAGGATTCAAATTGAAAAACAGCAAAACTAGCAGATCTACAGGATCTGCTAGTTTTGATGCTTTGTGTGACTTTTGTGTGACGCTGTTGTATTGATCAAGTCATTTATACGATAAAAACACAAAAATATGGAGATAAGAGGTTTCTGCTCAAAAGCGTCCCTCTATGCAGACATGAATGAGAAAGCTGTTAACCAGGCACTGTGGAGCTGAAGTGCTGTTTGGCCTTAAAGCTGTCCCGCGGACCGGGCCACAGGGCTTATAAAACTGTCACGGGGCTGATATCTCAGCACTGCATTTGCTGTAAAAAAAAAACCTGTGACGACCCTTTTGGAATACGACTGTATCTGGACCTGTTCACCTCCCACGGTTGTGGAGGAGAGGCCCGGGCTCAGGCCGGGCTTTGCTGCGGCTTGTGCCTTGGCTTAGTGAAAAACCCTCGGAAACATAAGAAACTTCCGCCTCTCTCTCTCGCTCTCTTTCCTCGGGGCGACTGGCGGTGTCCCGTGTTTTGGAGCACTACGGTCGGTGCCGAAGGCCAGGATTTATGGCCGTGCGGAGCGCGGAGACGGGGAGAGAGGGAAAGAGGCCATTACAGCGAGGAATATAAAAGCACTTTTCAGATGGTTATTGCATGGTGACCAAGAAAAACACGAGACAACTTTTTACAGAGCCGCAGCAGACCAGACTGCATAACTACTACTGCTGTGTACACATCATTTAAATAATATCTTGCAGTTATGGCGTTTGCTATTTTGGTTGAATAAATTGTTGCAATTTTAACTTTTTTTTCTCTCTTCTTTTCGTTGGACTTGGAGGTGTCTGTTACAGCAGCTGTTGCATCTTGAAGGCATGTACCATGTAGAGCCTTTTACTGAGCTGAATTTCCATTTCAATACCTTACAATCCAACGTTTCAGAATAAAATTAGGATCTAAAATAGGGGTCTTCGACGTTTTTCAACCCAAGGACCCCCTGGCTGAGAAAGAGAAGAAGCTATATACCCCCGCTATATACGTATATGTATTGTGTTACAGATTCAACTTTTCCATAGATTTCATAGACTTGTTTCAAAGTAGCCTACTATCATCAGTGAGTGTTGTGTTGGTTTCATGTTGATGTGTATTTTCATGATTTAACCACTTAAACCGTCAATACTTAGTAAACTTGACCTTTCACTCTGTACTTGATCTGCTTGATCACTGCGAGGCGTTGTGAGCTTGTAGATCCGCTATTTTTGGCTAAAGTTCTCCTCAGAATAGGGATGCTATAGGGATCAAGTGGTTAATGTAAAAAAAAAAAACTATTATACAAAGATTTGGCGGACTCTCTGTAGTAACTCTGAGGACCCCCTAGGGGTACCGGACCCCCTGTTGAAGACCCCTGCATTAGAATACAACATTGTCAGTATAACATAGGACCTCTAAAATGAGCTTTCAATGCAGTGTAACTGCGGTTAAGCGGAGCGTCAATACCAAACTTTAGAACTCAGAGAAAAAAGGCTTTGACATAATACATTAGGCCTCTGCTCCAAGCTGTACAACAGATTAATATCAGAAAGACAAACAGCGTTTTAGAAGCAGCCCACCCAGGAGTGCAAGCCACAGAAAAACGACAGCCCCCCCCCCTCTAAAAAAGAAAGAAAAGAAAAAAAACTTGGACGCGATTCTACATTGTTGTGATTTGAGAGACACGTAAATAATGACCGCCTCCCAGTGAACTGTAGACAGAGAAGAAGGAGAAGAAGGAAGACGGAGAGAGAGAGAGAGAGAAAATGAGAGGAAAAGATCGAGGCAGAGAGAAAAATGGCAAGGGGGTGAGGGGTGTGTGGGGGGTGTGTGGGGGGGGTGTAAAAGAGAGCAACATTCCCAAGCTGGCCTGGTTAATTGCGTGGGATTGGAACCAGATGCAGAGCCACAGTGACGTGATCTGAACAGACCCCTGAAGGTCCTTCTGGTTTGAGAGGGAAAGGGGGAGGGATAGAGAGAGAGAGAGCGAGAGAGAGAGAGAGAGAGAGAGAGATAGGGAGGATGACAACTGAGAGATAATGGGGGAAAACGGATGGTGCCGCGGTACAAGACGGGAAAAGAAGGAGCAAAAAAATAAGACATAAAATGAGCGATTCGGGGCTGTGATGGAAAAACAGAAAGTGAGGCCGTCTTTGGGAAAGTGGACTCAAAATGGTTTGGGGTTAAGGTGCCACGATGGCTCAAAAAAACACTCAAATATTTGTGCAGATTTTTTTGTTTTTCTGCTTTCTCTTTTGTATACTCATTTCCACTACTGCCCTCGTCAACTCTGAGCCTCCACAGACAGAAGCACTTGACATGTCGAATCCAATTAAAGACTTTTCTGCCATGCTATTCACTACTAATTAATAGCAAATGTCTCCTTCTTAATGACAAAGCAGGCAAAATGAAGCTGTATAGTTGCAGAATCCACGCTCTGCCATCGATGTAATCCTCTCCCATTGTCTGACCAATCACTGTGGAGAGTTTCAGGACAAGGCGATGACAGAGGACCCACTACGGACATCTTTTTTTGGACATTTTTGGGAGTTTACTGTACGCAAATTAATTGCTACCACATAGTATCCCGAAAAGTGCAATAAATCAGTGGATATTCGACAATTCAGCGTGTGCTTAAGTGTCATTGTGTTGGGTAGGGATTTTGGTGATTTATTTCAAAATAATCTGTATTTCAGAAGTGAAACAGCCCGAATAATGAGTGTAGTAGCCTCTGAACAGAAGACTGGAAAACGTATTCCCTGCAACCACTTACGCTCTCGGTCTCTCCCTCCATTTCCCTTTTACTCTGTCACACACACACACACACACACAGGTTTCTATTACTATACTATTAGAATGACGATTTTATGAATGCCATAAAAAAAACATTTACCGTAAGCCTAAAGCCAAAAAAATGCAGATCAACAGGGCCACACCTTTTTTAAACCATTGAACAACCAATTTTTTCCTGAGGACCAGGAAAAATTACGTCCTCACAACGTCTATTTCTCATATTCTACTATACTTGTGGGAACATCTGGTCCTGACAAGTATAGTCACACACACACACACACACACACACACACACACACACACACACACACACACACACACACACACACACACACACACACACACACACACACACACACACACACACACACACACACACACACACACACACGCGCAACCCAAGTTCCGCATTACCTTCAAGTCTGACCTTTTATCCATTAAGGAGTTGTTTTTTTTTGGTTCAGTTTCAGAGGGAAGGTGCCACCGTGCACCTCGTGGTGCGGTGGGGTTGTGTGATTTGTGATTAGTGGGTGGGGATCAGAGCGCTCAGAGTGGATCTGATAGGGCCCCAAGGCCCTTCTCTCTCTCATAATTACACTGGGTCCCACGGGAGGGACCCTGAAGTGACAGGCGTGCAGCTCCCATTTTTACCAGGTCAGACCCGAAACTGTATTGAGCACAGCCTGCACCCCTCCTGTAGCCAATGGCCCTTTTCTTTTTAAAGAGACGACGATTCCCCAGGACCCTAGGACACAGGGACTAGCTCCACATTACTAGAAGAAACCTGTTCCACCCCCCCAACCTACTTCTTCGAGTCAGTGACAAGACTACAGATACCGCGGATGTGTGAGAAGAACCTTCGAAGAATAAGACGGCAGACGGAAGAATAAGGTCCCATTTGGGTCACGGGCCTGTGTTTATGGGACGTTAAGTAAATATCCAGAGAAAGTATAATTAAAGCTGCACTATGTAACTTGCCTCTTCTACCCCAGATTTGAACTCGGTTTCCTGCGCAAGTACGACATTTTTACAATTGAGCCATTGAGCCTGCTTGCTCAGGGGATAAATGGAATCTTGACCATCAGGTCAAAATTCGTGTCAGATCCTGTGTCTACACAGTATGTGAGACATGACCTTTGACACAATCTAAATGTCTCAATAGAAGAGCAGGGAGACTAAATACAACCACCCCAGTTGTGTTGTATCAACATACATACATACAAAATTATATTTTATTCATTTAAAAAAAGTTATACGGAGGATTTTAATTGATAATAATTCATAATTTAATAATTCAAAAGAATATTTCTGAAATAAAAACATTTATGTCAAACAATTTTTCAAAAATAGATATTTCTTTATAGCAGATCTACAAGATCACCCGTTAGGGTTAGGGTTATTTCACTGTTTTTATAGTTGCTAAGTTGATTTATTCATACTGTATTTCTGTACTTTTGGGTGCCGCCCAGGGAGACACCATTTTTTTTCTTTTGCAAGGTTTTGGGAACCGCTTGGCTATAAGTGTATCTCACTCCATCATTCTAGGACATGGGGAAGTGGCGTCCCCCCGTCAAATGTTTTACAAGCCAAATGTTTGCTGTTCTGCTGATCGGCCCAAAACCGAAACACTCGTGAAAACGTCTTTTTGTAAAAAGGAAAAGAAAAAAAAAATGAAAAGGGGAAGAAAAATGTAGGGCACAATAAATCATGGCGTTAGGCAGAAATTCTAAGCAGATGTTTGAAGGCTCCCTGAATTTTATCACTTGAGGTTTTTGTTAATCTCCAAAAAACACACTGTTTCCATTTAAGGGGATCTGTAAGTTTACGCAGATTTCGATACAGTATATATATGAAATATTAAAGGCTATGTTAGAAGAAAAAAAACATCATAACAGTCATAATTTATGTTAATATTATTCATATTATTATTATGATATCGTGGAAAGTACAAAACAGTTACTTTTCAGGATTCATATATAGCAAAAGTAGCAGATCTACAAGCTCAAAACGTGTCGCTTTGCTACTTTTGATGTGCTTTTGTGTGACGCTGTAGTATGATCAAGTAGGGCATTAACTTTTGAAAGAACACAAAAGTTCGAATATGAAGATAAGACAGACAGCAACGATATTTTTATTTAAAAAAATGTATGGCAAAAGATAGCAAAACCTTTGCCAGGATGCGTGAGGGCTTTTTAAAATGTTTAAAACGATTAGCATCTGTTTTGATCTACACGCTAGTATATTCAAATTCCATTTCCTTTAGGAGTAAACTCACATATCCCCAAACGCATTTCTGGTTTTGGCCCTTCCATCTTTAAATGCATTTTGACTTAATGCTTTTCTGCTCTACTTCCTCTTCTTATTTTCCCTCACTCGCTCTCTCTCTCTCTCTCTCTCTCTCTCTCTCTCTTACACTCCCCCCACATTTCTGTTGCCGTGGAAAGGAAGCCACAGCTCCCCCCGAAAGGCCCAGTGCGCCCCACATGCCTCCCAACTCTCCCGTGGCTTCTATTTACATTGGAGGGAGCCATTTTAATTTCAATTTATGTTGTATTACACAGCACGTCAGCTGGGCTTTAAACATCATTTCCACTGAAAAATCATTACATTTGTGGCCCCTTCTGAGGCAGGGGGGGGGGGGGGTACGGGGGTAATTGCTCCGGAATGACTCAGAAGTGTGGGGGTCCTTGGGAGACCATTGCACGCTCTCCTTTGTAAGCCGTTTGTTTTTCGTGTGAGCGTTTAATTAATCACTAATGTTATCCATTCACATTTCAGTGCATGTGTGTGTGTGTGTGTGTGTGTGTGTGTGTGTGTGTGTGTGTGTGTGTGTGTGTGTGTGTGTGTGTGTGTGTGTAATTTTAATCTTGCTTGGTTTAATGGCACCGAGCGGAGCGCCACTTTGTCTCATGTACTGTAATATCACAGGGGGTAGGGTTGTGTATATGTACTGTAATATCACAGGGGTAGGGTTGTGTATATGTACTGTAATATCACAGGGGTAGGGTTGTGTATATGTACTGTAATATCACAGGGGGTATTACATGTACTGTAATATCACAAGCATATCCCTTATTTCTAAGAAAAATAAGGCATGCCCAGAAAAAGAACCCCAGCATCCATACTCTGGAGCCAGAAATAGCAGATCTACAAGCTTGTAGATCAAAGAAAGAAAAAAAAGATTTGGTGTAGACAGGGAAAAAAAAAATGCGTCGCTTCGTGCAGCGCTTCGAGCTTGTAGATCTGATACTTTTGATGCTTATGCTTATGCTTACTTTTGATACTTTTGATGCACAGTTTTGATGCTGTGTGACGCAGTAGTATAATCAAGTAGGGCGTTAATTTACAAAAAAAACACAAAAAGGTTAAAATATGGAGATATAGGTTTCTTCCTGACAACAACGATATGTACGGTATAGGAGCTGTTCAAACGTGTAAGTTGTGTGTCATCGATTGATTCCCAAAAATATGGAACAAAATGTGTTCTTTTATCAGTTCAATAAGGGGACAAGTATTTTAGTTTCAACATAAGGGATTCCTTATACACAGGGGTACAATGTTTCTTACCAGTTTACACTCTTCTTTTGAGGTTGGATAGTTAAGGAAAATGTGTTGAGGGGGGGTACATGCATTTCCATCAATGCGATGGTAGCATATAATATTACTGGAGTGGTCATCAATTAATGATCATCAGATGGCTTCAATAGATTCAACAACTGTACGGCACGAAAAAAAAAATCACTCACACTTTCTACTGCAATATGACACAGATGCTGCAAGACTGATAGCGTCCTTTGAAATATTCCGAGAGCCACTTTTAATTAACTTTTCAAAAGGACGACTTCTCTCCCCTTCTGTCCAAACCAGACAGTCCCTGAATGCACATAACCAATGTGCTAGCACTTCTGTCAAGAAATCCTGAATCGTGATCAAAAGAGCGCAAATTGAATTTTAGGTCTATTTAGTTGTCTGCGCGGAACAGGGGGACAAGATCAAGGTGTCTTTATAACCAGTGCAACATGCCGCTTCATTTTACACACTTAAAATCTCCCCTTCCCGGTCTTTTTAATCCTAATCAAGATCAAATGCAACAAATCCAAAAAGGAGGAAAATGGATAATTCCGGCAAATTGCTTCTTTTTCATCTTCTGAAGAGTCACACATAGTTTGAGCGTTCATACATCTGATAGGGACCCACAGTTTCACTTTACATTCACTGCTAACAGCTTTCAGGGGTTCTCCCACAATGCACAGGGGCACAGAAAAAGGCCTCTTTTACGTGGCGTCTATAATAGCATGAAGAGACAATGCGTGGCTTCTCTTGGCGTCATTCGTCTCCCATATGCCCACACGTGTTGACAACCTAGACTTAACCCCCGGTCCTAGTGTCACGCCAGTACCATCAATATACGTCAAGAGAGGAAGCCTTATGTGTCACTGATACCGGCAGCTATCTGTCTCCACATTATGCAATGAGAGAAGAGCTGTGTTTTTTAGGACAAGATGAGCATGGTTGACTGGCCTTTGTTACACCATGCAGTAATGTTAATAGTTTGGAGTAGCTGAATAAATATATATATGTATTCAGCCTTTGTATCAACTAATGCAAAGCTACTCTAAGAAATATATTGATATATTGTGTTAATACCACCAGCTGCCTCCAAATTATATATAAGTAGAACGGAATTTGATTTGATTTATTCGAAATTCAATAAAACCACAGGGTTACAGCAGTTTGAGGATAAACACTTATTTCCATTGTGGTTCCTCTCACAAGCAACTGTTAATACGTTACACAAATGACAGTAACATACATAAACACAAAAAGTGTGCCACTATCTTTCCCTAGACAAATTACCTTCTATAGAGAGACCTTTTCTATTAGACATGCTTTAGTCTGCTGCTTAAAAGACCTAAGATTGGTTGTCAGTTTGACACTGGTTTGAAGGCTGCTCCACTGTGTAGCTCCTACAGTACGTAAGTAATTGCTCAACATTATTGAGCACTATTGTGCACATAATTGTACTTACTTTTCTTTTCTAGACAGAGACGCTTATAATAAGTCACACAATAAATTGTGCGGCAAAGAAAATGTCTTCTCAGATAACTGTGTTTGTCTCCGAGAGCTCATTGAGACCTCACATTGTAAATGTTTAATATAGGCTTAATATTAAATTACATTATTGTCAGTTCTAATTATCAACTGGGAAATAATATACTGTACTGTTCCCTTAAAAACTGAAACACTTGTCCCGTGCAGATAGCCTACAAGATCAAAACGTGTCGCGATATGACCCGTTGTGGCTTGTGGATATGCTATTTTTGCTATTTAGAAAACATTTTTGAAATCTTTGAAAGAATTATATAGATCAAGTAGGTTATTAATTTATTTAAAAAACTAGAATATGGAGATAAGAGGTTTCTGCCCGACAGCGATGATAGCATGCATGTGGCATGCTAAAGACGATAGATAGGTGCAGTAAATATTCAAAGGACAGATGTTTGGGTTTTTATTCCTTAAGAGCAGATTGACTCTGAAACGTCTCCCCCCTCTTCTCCTCCTGGCAGATGCTTAGAGCTCTTGATTTTTCATGGCTCCCCTGCTCAGCAAATGAAAACGGCACATAACTTGTTTTCATTCCCGTGATTCACAGCCCATTTGAAAGAGTGGTTGAAACAAATCACGCATCTTGTATAAAACGCTGCATTTTTGCATGTTGTACTCACTGAGCCATGCTGACAAGAATTGAGCTTGAATGGAACTTAATATAATTGCTGTTCTGCTAATTTAAAAGAATTACCGTTCTTACGTGATGTAAGAGATGGCAGCGTGCTGTGTTTACCCTTTAGAATTTACACAATTATTTATTTATTTTCGAGCATGGATTTTTTTTTCTTTTTTCATTTGCGTTTGTTTTGATCTAGGGGAGGTTTTTCTGAGGACACGCAGGACACGAATGAAAGAACCGACGTTATTTTTGCTCATTTACATTTTATACTTGTACTAGGCTCCAAATTAAATCTCACATACCCAATAATTCTTTAATACATTTTTCATTGCGAGGTGTTCACAGGAATAAATCATCTATCAGGAGACCACCAGGGGAGATAAATGCAATTTCGAAATCGAAAGGAGGTGTCATTCACTGCCGCCGTTATTCCCTTTTCTCTTTTGTACATAGTGTTTTGTATTTGTTCATGACATGTATTATTGTGTAAATTTGTTATGCTATGTTGATGAATTGAATACATAGGACCACAATGGAAACAAGTCCCTAAGGCTTTTTTGTGTTATCCTTTGAGCTTTAATGTCTGACTGTACCACGTGCTGTTCAATCAATCAAAACATTGTGTTTTGATTGATTTTATGCTCCAGAGCCAACTTGAGGATCTAACCAATTAAACCCTATTTTATATGCCATGTGGCGTGTTGTGAGCTTGTAGATCTCACAAGCTCTTTTTTTGTTGTTGCAATTTTGGAACATTTAGAATAATAAAAAATAAATAAATTAAAAAAAAATGAATTTTCTCCTGTAATTTTGTTTGTTTTTGTGTTGTTGCTCCCCTGCCGCCCTTCTCCAAAAGGACCTTCGGGCTTTTTTGTGCTTTTATCCTTTTTAATTTGTTTTCAATAAAGGACCCAATCAATCAATTTAAGGGACATCACGCCAGGTTGAAAGCTGTTGAAGTTCTCCAATAGTAATGATATTACTGTTGTCCATACAGTATGTGTACAGTATGTTTTACACAGCTGATCTTATGATAATAAAACAGAAGGGAATTGTGGAATAATGTCTCTATCATTTATATAATTTTAGGCATTTAGCAGACACTCTTAATCCAAAGTGATTTACAGTAAGGAAGGAAAACACATGGTAATACATGAAATGCGTAGAAATAGTCATCTACTAGGATGACTATCTAACAAGAACCTATCATCAGTCTAAACAGTATGATATTTAAAAAAAAAATCTGTACATTGAAACTATACAAACTATGGGATGCCAGGTCATCTGTCTAAATAAAATCTGTCTAAAATAAAATTACATTTTAACCTCTGCATAAGCCTGCAAGGTCGTCAAGGTTAGGGCAAGTGCTACGGCAAGTCCTACGGCAAGTGCTAAGGGGTAATATCTTTCCAATCATGTGTACAAGGCTGACTAGCACGTGCTGGGTCAGCTTTAACATCTTCTTAAGAGGGTCATTGTGTGTGTGAATAGAGGGACATTGAACCGGGGGTGCATGTCCTTCACCCTTGGCCTTGTGGTCCAGTATGTGTTCTGAATACAATCTACTCCTCTTGACATTGGCACCACAGTCCAGCTTCTATATGATACTGCGTCTGTGGTAATGCTTGCAGCATCAAACATGCTGTCTTGGGTGCAGTGTACAGCATTAGTAATGTGCCTGGGCTTAAAAGCCTTACAAAGGCATGGACCGCTGGCGTAGCGGTCCAGGCACCCATAGGCTCCGTTGTAGCCTGACAGCGCCTCGCGGGTTCGAGTCCCGATCCCGACGGCCTTTGCTGCATGTCACTCCCCATCTCTTTCCCCATGTCCTGTCAGAGTACTATCCTATCAATTAAGGCATAAAAGCCCCAAAAATACAAAATAAAGCCTCACAAAATAGCCCACATGCTGAGATTGATGTAAAAACAAATATAATAGATATCTCTATTTTCTTCCAAGGGGAGCATTTATTATGCCAGTAGCACTGATGATAGCCAAGGACTGATACATTTGCAGCTTTTAAAAAAAACATAACTTTTTTTTTTTTTGCACTTGAGCACTGTTTTTGGCACAGATGTCTTACATTAAAGACACAATTCTCTGCATCAATATCAGCAGGTACATGGACTGATTTTATTCATTAGTATCTCTTCTGTTTGTGGCTTTTTTAGCCCAGGGACATTGGTGTGCAGGTATCTCGACTACTGCAGACCTGGAACAACCTGCCATAATGTCCAGGATTCTAATTCAAATATAGCAAAAGTAGCAGATCTACAAGCTCAAAATGCGTCGCGTCGCATTTCGAGCTTGTGGATCTGCTACTTTAGATGGTTTTGTGTGGCACTGTGGTACTGTAATGATCAAGTGGGGCCATTAATTACGAGAAAAAAAACACAAAAAGTTAAAACATGGAGATAAGAGGTTTCTGACCGACAGCAACCTGTTTACTGTTATGAATACAGTTTGTGACTATAGGACATAGAGTACTGTCTGTATGTGTTTTATCAGGACGGTCTGGTTTCTCTTTCAACAGAGAACTACATTGACCCCTGACCTGTGTGTCTGATGTAATTCTCCCATGAATTCATGAGATAAGCTTCAAACTTTAGAGCTGCTCTAGTGTCCCTGACTCGCCATCTGCCTCCACATCCTGATTGTTTCTGAATGCTCTCCCTTTCTCCCTCCGACAGACAGACAGACAGACATGCACAGCACAGGGAACTCTTGGTGGGACAGGGGAAAAGGACCTGCCCACCACCACGGAGTCTAGGGCAGTGGTTCTCAAACGTTTTCAAGTTAAGGACCCCCAAATTCATATATAGCTGCCCGCGGACCCCCATCTGAAAATGTTTTGTGTCGGGGACCTCCAGAAGCAAAGAAAATGTTCGCAATTTTTTTTATAGGCCTATATGTTCAAATTTTCAAGATTTAAAAAAAATAGCTAATAATATCTACAAGCTCATAACGCTATGAGCTTGTACTGTAGATCTGCTATTTTTGAATAGCCAAAGAATGAAATATGGTTAAAGTGGTTAAAATGTGACGCTATATTAACTAATTTTGCTGAGGACCCCCTGGTACCACCCCCTCCCCAAGGACCCCTGGGGGTCCCCGGATCCCACTTTGAGAACCAATGGTCTAGGGGGATTGAATCCACCGCGGTGCATCCAGAAACGGCCAGAAACCTCTCATCTCCATATTCTAACTCTCTTTGTGTTTTTCTTTTTTATTAATGCCCTACTAGATCATACTACAGCGTCACACAAAAGCATCAAAAGTAGCAGATCTAGCTTGTAGATCGGGAGAAAAAGGACCGCCGTCCTCCCGGTGGGGGCTCCTCACTGGCAGGTGAGCCAATAGGGTACAATAGCAGTGGCAACACATAAATGTGTGGGGAGGGTTATTAGACTAAATTAGAGCAAGAAGGGGTAAAAAAAAATAAAGAGGAAATATTGGTTACTCTAAATAAAATAAAATAAATCGAGGAACAGCATGGCAGCATCCAATGTGGATCTCAGACTTCATGTGGCCGACCTGTAATGTCTTATCTATGACGTCAGTCATCAAGGACAAGTATAGTATGATGACTCTACATTTGGGCAAGGTTTCAGCCCCATCAGAAAAAAGAATAGAGTCTGCTCACTGGTGAGGCTGAAAAAGCTCTGCTGTATTTGTATTGCGTTGTCAATGTTTCGATCTATTCAGATCTACATCAGGACATAATATATGAATATGATATACTGTATACATTGTATATGTCCTGATAGATCGAAATGTTGACAAGGCAATACAAGAAGACGCTTTTTCAGCACAGTGTGCAGACTCTTCTTTTTTATGATACTTTTGCTTGTCTTGCACCTTGGCCACGGATGTGCCTGCCCTGCACTACCTTCTTCATTCAGCCCGATCAGAGCCACATTAACTTCCATTATAACAATTCAAGTTAAACAGCTGTTGTGGCCTATTATTGTCAGTGTGCAAAAAAAACACACATGCACAGTCAAGCAGAACACATCCCAGAGCTATAGCAGCCACAGGTCAGCATAAGGTTCTAGTGCCTTGCTCCAGGGCTCATAAATGGTGGTTGGTTTGGGGGATGAGAGGTGTGTATTTGCCATCTGTAGCCAGATTTTTCTAGCTCAGATTTATACGCTCGGTCGATTCGAGTCGCACGGCAATTTCTAACTACTATCACTCAAAAATCTAAAAAAAATCTCTGCATCACACGTTTTTATTTCTCAGCAGAGGATTCTCCTCATGGAGCGCATACATTTATCGTGCACAGCTCCTCAGACGCTTTCCTCTCCCATGCACATCGTTCCCCTTTGGGTACTGACAACATCTGTTTCCTCTCTTTTAACCAATGTCCCACCAGACAAGTAGTGATGTACGGTACCCACCACCTAGAAAACATGTCTCAAACACACTTCCCTTTCACGCAGCGAGCCGTTAATCCTGGGTGCCCGCGTACACAACCGAAACGCTCCCCAGTTCACTTTGTAGCTGTACAGCTTCAACGTGCTGAGGCCTGCTGAACGAATGGCTTCTCGCTCCGTCTGCAACATCTCTTGCGCCTCAAGCTGCGCGACTCCCCGCCGCGCGTTCACATGTATCCCCGCGGCAGCACACAGCCGGGACTTCCCCTCTGCGCTACAACACAGAAAAAAAAGGAGACAGTGAAAACATCGCAGCGACGGAGAGAGCGAAAACACACGGTAGTAGGTCAAAGGTCGCCAGCAGTGATGAATGAGCAAATAAATATGTGTCCGGGATGGGATAGGGCCAAGGAGGGGAGAGAGAGAGAGAGCGCGGCATTCCGTTCCACATTCCGTCCCGTCGGAGATACCGTTCTCACTCCAGGGGTTACAAGGAAGAGCACATGGTTTGCAGGGGCAATGTGTTGGACTGTGTGGCGGAGAGAGGGGGCTTATACCCTCACCCCCCCCCCCCCCCACAATACTCTGGGCTCCTGACATAAAATATAGGCGGAGAGAAAGTGTGACAAGCTCTGCTGTAATTTCACACTGCGTGTTCCACGCTGGCTAAAAAGCTGTGGCTGTTGCCATGTGGCTCAGCTCTGCTCTCTCTCTCTCTGTGTGTCTGTGTGTGTGTGTGTGTGTGTGTGTGTGTGTGTGTGTGTGTGTGTGTGTGTGTGTGTGTGTGTGTGTGTGTGTGTGTGTGTAAGCATACTGTAGTAGTATACCCTTATTCAACACACTACCACTACACCAGATTTTGCAAAGAGCAACGAGCAGACAGGTCTACGAAAACAAGCCCAAAAGAAGACTATAGGCCAGTTTTACCACTTGAACCCCATACATTGACTATTTGAAAATAGCTTGCAGAAAAACAATTGACATACAACATAAATCTTGTCCCTGGCAGAAATATTTTCAGAATGGGGTGTCTGCGGACAAAAAATACATAATTTTGACGTTAAAATGTTTGAGAACCACTGGTTTAAACAACATCAGGAAGGAAGCCCAAATAAGCAACTATGCACTTTATAAACAAGCCCAAAAAACCACAACCACCAATATGCACGAGCGACTTCACAGAAAAACAAGCCCAAAGTCACTTATTATAATCGGACTTGGCAACACTGAGAATGGCTCCGCTCCACTTCATACCCATCTCATGTGTCTCTCCGGGGTTGAATTCACACCTTGAACATGGTCAGAGTTCCAGTGGTCATCATCTGTCTCCGAGGTGTTTATTTGTGGCCCGTTTCAACACAGCGCGGACTGAGGAGTCTTACAGTACATAGCCAAAGGTCAGGGCGGGTAGAGAGATATGACAGATGGACATTCCACATGTCCACAAGCAACCAGCGAGCATGAGAAATAATCACCTTGAAGACATGCTCCATGGCGCCCCCCTCTGTTGAAGCAGTAGTTGCGTCTGGCCTTCTTTACACTGTGATCTATTAGCCCAAGGGTCCCCAAACCTTTCAGGCCGCGACCCCCCAAAATAATCATATTTGAACTGGGGACCCCCACCCTGACAAGCACATGGAATTGTAGGCATTACATTTAGTTTGACAAACAATGTTGCACATTAAGCAAATCATCTGGGGACCCTACTGGGGGTCTCGACTCCCAGTTTGGGAATCACTGTATAAGCCGACATGTTTCTCAAATGGGGCTACTGGTGCCCGTACTTTGCGGTACTCCTGGAGGTACGCAGAAAGTTTCAAAAGGCTATTTGTTTTGGTCTGATATTGGTTATGAACAATAAATCACACGTGCATACAATCAGCTAAATCTGGAAACACATAATAGTTAAATCTTTTATAAGCCATATTTTCGATACGACAAATTGCAAATATACGGCAGCCACCCGCCAATAAAATAAGGGGGTCGGGTATGTTGCCTGGCCTGAGGTAGTTTTGAATATTATAAAGAATATAGCAAAATAAAATACTCAAGTGGACAAAAACAAAACAAAGCTAAGACAGAAACCAAACGCGCGTCAGTATCACAGTACCACACTAGTAAAGAACCACTGATCTATCGGACAAAGACACAGTTTTCATGATGAAATGTATCGCTTATACACACACTTATGTGACAGCCCTGCATTTTACATATATGTAAATTATTATTTGATCATATATTTAATTATACAGTATTGTTAACTGCATATGTGCGCGTGCGTGCGCTTGAAATTTGTGCATTATTTAAAATTATCCTGTATTTTAAGTTGAGTTATTTTATTTTTTTAAGTTGATTGGTTGAGAAAGTTCTTTGATGTTGTATCGTCCATCTATATAAGTCAAGACCCTTTAATGTGTTTTAAAGTGAAGGTTTAGTGGGAGAAGGATGTATTACCACTACAGTCTTTAACCAGGATAATTTATACCTCTCTGGACCTTTACAGAATCTCAGAGACGACAGACCACCCACATGGATCGGATCATTTCAGCCGCGAATGTGGGTCTCAATCACTTCCACTGTCTCCTACTACAGTATATGTCATATCAGCTGCCCTGCAAGCACCGACAGACACACACACACATAGTGGTGTCCTGTAATGGTGACATTTGGTCTTACACTCCACACCACCAGGACAGACAGAGCCGAGTGCCAACTCATTTCTGTTACCGGCATGGAGTCTCCCGACCACCATTAAACACGTCTCGCCGACCTGGCCCGGCCTTTGAGCCCTCATGCCAGAGACTCATGCAATGAGGTACTAAAGACTTCCAATGACTTCATTACACCGTCCAGGGAAAAAAGGGACAAATGGGAAGAAAGAGAGAGAGAGAGGGAGAGAATAAGTAGCCTAAGTTACTACAGTAACCACTGCCAGCTCATTCGTTAATCTGTAAGAAACAGCTTCAATTAGCACTCCTTTGAGGAAAATAGGCTCTTTCTGCCCAGTAAGTGTCCTCCTGCTCTTCCCTTGTGTTGTTGGCACTCGTCACTTTGGGAGAGATCGCTGCCAAAGGGCCCTTAAGCGATAATGTAAGGTGTCCGTGGTGTGCCTGAGGAGGGGTGGGCATGTGCGCGTGCCAAGGGATTATCAGTTCATCGGAAGGGCTTTGCGGAATCACGGAGGGGTGAGAAGAGAAGGTGGCAACCGTCCATGTGAAAAAAGGAAATGCTGACTGCATCAGTGTGAGCCTATATACACACACTGTTAAGTATTGTTAGAGTCATCATCCATGCATTTAATTATATATACTGTATATTCTGCATTAATGTTGGAGATGGCTTAATAAATAGCAAAAGTAGCAGATTGCCAAGCTCAGTTTCGAGCTTGTGTATCTGCTACTTATGATACTTTTGTGTGCTGCTGTAGTATGATCAAGTAGGGCGTCAATTTACGAAAAAACACAAAAAGTTCAAATATAAGTGGTTTCTGCCCGACAGCAACACTATACAGTATACATACAGTATACAAATACAGTATCTAATGTGTACACAGGTGCAAATAGCATTGTTGGACACCTGGGCGCTATAGTCTCTGCCATGCTATATACACCCAGGTGTAAACGGCCACATTGGCTATTCCTCCCAGGTGCAAATAACATTATTGGCTACTGACACCTGGGTGCTAATAGCATTTGCCTAGAAACAAATTAGTTTAGTGTAAAACTAACAAACAGTCTCTGAACGAACCCACAGTCAGAATTGAATCCTTCTAGCAGCAGTATGGTTCAGCAAGCATGCATGTATATAGGAGTGACACATCTATACAACATGATATATTGGCCACACACAAATTGAGGAATCATATTTTGCGTATCTGATGTTTCAGCAGCACAAGCTTATATAACATACAGCATTCATATTTAATAATAAAAAATATCCATCGCTCTGTTGGATATGTGTGTGTGTGTGTGTGTAGTGGAGTACTGGTTGTAAAATGGCTTTTGTGATTTATAAGGTAAGTTTATGAGGTAAATGTTCAGAGTATGTCTACAGAGTCGGGGTTGTAAATGTAACGGTACGATCACAATAAAAGCCATTGAAAGACTTTACACATAATTTTAATGGTCCAGAGACGTCCTGAGCAGCCATTTCTGTTTAGTTTTTTTGGGACCCCCTCCCCCCCCAAAAAAGGAGAAAACACTGGAACCTATACATCAAGCCACCTGTCAACTCATTACTTTTTTGAAACAAAAAAAAAGAAGGAAATCTATACTTTCAAAGAAGTTGGAGAGAAAAAAAGGCAAGTTCAAATAAACTTGCAGAATGCTCTGAATAGTTCAGTCACTGGAAGAGAAATCAGATGGATATCCATAACATAGGCCCCTGTGTTGAAACAGAGCGTACAACATATTTTCACATCTCCATTCGAGGTCACCCCCTGGAGACGTGTATATTTAACTGCTCTTTAGAGGTACAGTCTGTGATGTCTTATATTCTTAAAGAAAGAGGAAATAAAATAATTATAGAGTATGCTTCAGGCATGTCAAAAATGATCTTTTTAAATGTTATGGAAATTCTTTAATTCATTATCACGGTTTTTAATATAGGCCTACCAATAGGTTATCCAGTCTGTAAAAAAACACTTCCTGTTTTTTTTCGCAATGCAACTCGGTGCTTTCGCTTATCTTCAAAATTTGAAAATATTTAAACTAAGTATATTTGTCTAGAAAGAAATGTGTTTTTCTTTACTTAGGGTACAAAAAAGAAGAAAAAATGATGATTCATGGACATGGTAATGGATAAATGTGACTCGAGGACAACATTCCTCTGACTTGTTAAAAGTGATTTAGTCAAACAGCTCCTCCCGCAATGTCAGAGCCAGCCAGGCGGTATACTGAAGATTGCCGTCTAAGATTATTGATAGATATCATTATTTAAACATGACGCGGGGAAGGGGGGAACCTGCAGAGTCAAACGTTTTTTTTTATGTCAGCAGATCGCTCTGATAACGTCAAAAGAGGCGAAGAATAAACTTTCTCCACGTGGAGAAAGATGCAGCAGAACTTCCCAAGCAGAGAGGGGGGGGGGAGCACCACTGCGATCTGGAAGGACATAAGAGGAACACAAGGCCCGTCAGCTAAATAAATGGGATATATCAAAAAGTACAGGCATGTTTTATTCAAGACAACATCAGCGCTGCGCTAAATACATTCCGTACCGTCCGTCCAGTGAAGTTTTTGGCCGGGAACACGATTTTGTTTCTATCAAAGCCCCCTTTTTCTCTCAGTCACTCTATTCAAAAAATATAATCTTTGCATACTTAAATATGCTCTCAATTTGTTGCGGGCTCGTTCCAGTTATGTGTTTTTGGCAACGATTTTTTCGAGTGTGGCAGGCGGACAAGTATGTACAGAGAGAGAGAAGTTATAGTGCGAAAGCGGCTTTGGACGAGGAGAGGAAGAAGAAAAAAGAGAGTATTTCAGTGTTCGGTAGTAGCAGTTATGCCTGACACATGCTTAGCTGCTCGCCGGGTGTCGTACACCAGAAATAGCAGATCTACAAGCTCACAAACAGGTTGCGACACAGAGCGTTGTGAGATTCCAGATCTGTATTTTTTTTGGCCTGTCACAATTATTACATAATCGCCTAATCGCAATTATTTGATATAATCGCATTTATTTTTTGCATAATGTTCAAATCGTTTCCATGTTGAAATTCTTTCATATATTTTCAAAAATGTTTTTAAATAGTGGAAATAGCAGATCTGCAAGCTCAAAACGAATCACGCTGTGACGTGTTTTGAACTTGTAGATCGGCTATGTCCACTATTCACAATAAAGTATAAAGTTATTAAATTATGTACGTTATTTGCCCTACAGTACGTGCCCTGTGCAACCTTTTGTTTACGAAGCCTAAAAGCCAAACAGAAATGTGATTTTTATTCATAATGTTCCAACATTCAACGACAGCGACAATTAATTGTCAAGCAGTGGTGGAAGAAGTACACACTATGCACTACACACCTGCACACAACTAAGTATAACTCAGTGCTGTAGGAAGCAGCAACAAGAGGCCGTCTCTCTCTCTCTCTCTCTCTCTCTCTCTCTCTCTCTCTCTCCCTGAAGTAATGAACTAGGTCTCTGTTCCTCTCCTTCCTTTATGCCGGGGAGCTTTTGTTGCCAATTTGGTGGTGCCTGCGGGACGTAGGGGGCTTTTTTTTCCTACTCTCCCTCTCTCTCCCTCTTCTGTCTCTCTTCTATTTTCCCTCTCTTCCATCTTAAAGTAGAATCACCTGGGATGTAATTAATTAATTAGAATCAGTAAACCGGAGCAGGAGGGACGGGGGGAGGAGGGGAGTGGGGGGTGTGTGGAGGGGTATTAGGAGGGGGGGGGGGGCGGGGGTTGTGTTTTAGGGGGGCGCGCTCTGGTCGATGCGTTCCGGGTGATTGGGATTAATAACGGGGGGCCAATTTGAAACGGGAATCAGTGTGCTTAATAGACATGAGGGAGGGGGGCGAAGCGCGGGGGTACAGGGGTGCCGATTATAGAGGTCCGAGAACCCCCCCCCCCCCCCACACACACACACACACACACACACACACACACACCACAGCTATTGGAACAAAAGGGGCTTTGTATATGGGAGGGGTACAGGGAGCGCGTAGTACAGTGTGCACTTTGCTCTGCTTTATAGTGAACCAGATCCCAGTTGTAACTGGCTGTGTGTAATCATACAGAGATACATTTTCTCTGGCAAATGTCTTCATTTCAGATAAGCCAATATGCTGTTTCTGGCACTCAGAATGAGCCGCTGTAACAGGCAGGCAGTGTTTTAGTTGGGGTTTTTTGTTTCATTGCGGAAATAAGGATGTTTTTTTGCGGTTTGGACTGCAAAAGCCAGCAGAGACCTTCTGAATCCTCTATCATTACACCTTTATTTGTTAACCACTTAACAATATATACACTTCTTTGACGGGGGTCCCACAGGGGTCCATACAAGGTCTGCAACATTTTCCTCTGCTCCACACCAAAAATAGCCGATGTAATAGTACAAGCTCACAACGCTTCGCAGATTGGTTGCCTTGATATGTATTTGATTATGGCATGCCCAGGATATAGGGACACTTTTAAAACGCGCCCTTCAAAAACAGCAAGGCAAAGAAAAGGTGGGGACCGTTGTGGGCTATAATGTACAGCAAGCTATCAAAATGCTAATCTACCTTATAACAGCTCGGCACCGCAACATGGCCTACATGTATGGAATGTAAAGTCTTTACACAGTGGCGGAAAGTAACTAAGTACATTTACTCAAGTACTGTACTTAAGTCCAAGTTTGAGGTACTTTTACTTTACTGGAGTGTTTCCACTTTTTTCTTTACTTTACTGGAGTTTTCCAACTTTTACTTCTACTCCACTACATCTCAGAGGCAAACATTTTACTTTTACTCTAATAAAATTATTTGAAAACTTTACATTGACCACTTCAGCCCTATATACATTTCAGCCATTTGAAAATAGCCGATCTACAAGCTCATAATGCGTCGCATCGCGACACATTGTAAGCTTGTAGATCTGCTATTTTCAAAAGATTGTTTATACATTTTATACATTTGAAAACTTGTGAAATGGGGCATTCTGCATATAATGAGCACTTTCTACTTTTGGTACTTTAAGTACATTTTGATACCTATACGTTTGTACTTTTACTCAAGTAAATTTTGAATTCCGGACTTTCACCTGTAACAGAGTATTTCTACATTGCAGTATTGATACTTTTACTTAAGTAAAACATTTGAGTACTTTTTTTCCACCACTGGCCCACATGTATGGAATGTGTAGAGTCTTTACAGGAGAGCACAGAAGAAGACATGGCAGGAAGCGGGAGTGCCGTACCTAGATGGTGGAACATGTGCTCTGGTTTAGGGTTCGCCCAATCAATCGCTCCCAAAATCCAGAAAATTACTACTTTTGGCCGTGCAATCAGGGCTGTGGTTGGTGGGTTGATGGTACAGTGATGTAATAGGCTAAAGCCCTCGGCAGGCTTTGAGGAATATACTGGTATATATCAAGGGAAGAATGGAAGAATTAGTTGACTTTCGTGGATTAAGGCTTGTTTTCTTTTTTCTTTTCTTTGTTACACACGGGAGAAATACAAAGGCAGTGCATTCCTTATCAAGTGCACAAACCATAAAATAGGCACGCTTACATTTCAAAGGACTGAGCAGCTAGCGCACCGTTCCTGTGTGTTAACTTATGCATTGAGTTAAAGGATGTATAATTGGTACAAATTAATCATTGCCAAATACCTATTGTAAATTACTGTTTACAATGCATGTACGATAGGATTTCAAAGGATTTGTATAATAATGTTATACAAATCCATTGAAATCCCTCGTTCCAACATGAAAATATAATTGTCTTGTTTTTTAAATCAAGTACTTAAACACTGTATTATTATGTATACGCATGCATGGATGACTTTTTTTAAGTGAAGTCCAAACACAAGCACCAGAGTAGTTTCCTGCTTAAGGTTAAAGCGGCACTATGTAACTCTTATTAATGAATACAATCTGTATTTTAGAGTATGTTGATACAATATAATATAATGAATACAATTGGGGTGGTTGTATTTGGTCTCCTTGCTCTTCTATTGAGACATTTAGATCGTGTCAAAGGTCATGTCTCACCTAGACACAGGATCTGACACGAATTCTGACCTGATGGTCAAGATTCAATTTATATTAGCTCAATGGTAAAAAATGTCAGCACTACAGCGTCACACAAAAGCATCAAAAGTAGCAGATCCACAAGCTCAAAACGTGGCGTGAAGCGACGCCTTTTGAGCTTGTAGATCTGCTACGTTTTCGAATTTGAATCCTGCAAAGTAACAGTTTTGGTCATGGTTTCCACCTGACAGACGATCCATTCATTAACCAAAGATTTATGTTGATATTACAGGTTATATATTGTATTACACTTATATTTATTATAGTTCATTCATTATGCGAACCCAGTCAGTCCCAAGTGCAGATGGTTAGATCAGACTTCAAGTCTATCTTTTTTTCTCCCCTCTTATTTTTTTTTGTCTTTATTACATTTTACTGTTACTGTTTTATAGTCTGTCTGTCTGTTTTCTATCTAACACAGAATAACACGAGAATCAGTAATAAATGTACGGAAGAAAATAATGGAATAAGTCCATGCTGTCTTTGCTAAAATGCTTAATCTTTCACCCTTATCTCTCTCTATTATGTGAAAATGGCAGCCCTGTGTGCCAAGCCCAGTGTCTCGAGGAAGGAAATGACACATTTATGACACTCCATGAAAAAGAAAACAATCCAAAAGCAGAGAGAGAGAGAGAAAAAAAGAACTATTTACAGGAAATCAAAAACTTTATGATGGCATAACCTGGATCGGTCACATTGGCAACGGGTGACAGCCTATATATAAACTTAATGGAAATGAAAACACAAAACCAAGGGGAACTCGCTCGTAACTTCCTCCTTCCACCTGGAGCTCCGTAACGAAGGCCAGCGTACTGTACAGACCCCCTGAACCCCCCCCCCCCCTCATAGTGGAATAATATATGGGACCTATAAGCTCTGCCAGGGTATAACTTTACCCAATTAAAATGAATGACGGGGAAAACTCTGGACATAGGCTACGACTCCGTCCAAAGACAATTACAGACGCTTGATTCAGATTCAGTGCTGGCATTAGATCCCCCCCCCCCCCCCCCCCCCCCGACCCCCCTAGGTTTGCAATACGTTGCTGTCGGGCAGAAACCTCTTATCTCCATATATTTTACTTTTGGTGTTTATACGTAAATGAATGCCCTACTTGATCATACTACAGCGTCACATAAAAGCATCAAAAATAGCAGATCTACAAGCTCGAAACGCGGCGCGAAGCGACGCGTTTAGAGCTTGTCTATTTGTTTTGATTTTTTTTTATTTGAATCCTGAAAAGTAACCGTTTCGGATATAATGAGGTTTCCACCCAACGAAATAGAGGAATTCTCGTTCCTCTAAACTAAACCTCCTCATTCTAAACTTGTGATCAAACCTATAGCCCTAAAGCTAAAATCATCAAGGAAGGGGAAATGTGTTTTGCAGGATTCACCGCATGTTTTTACTGCAATTCATATCTTTGGCAGGACGTCCAGGGCACATAGTTTGTGTGTGTTGATGAACGGATGTGTCTCTTAGTGCGGGGGAACATCACCGCAGCCGCGCTCATCATCATCTCAACAGATTATTTACCCCATGGTGCTTGTTGTAAACTCGTCTGGCGGGAGTCACTGGCGGGAAATGGACGGCGCCTGTGTTGTCCTTGGATCCGTGTGACACACAGACAAAAAAGGAAGACATTTCTCAGGGTTAAGATTCTCAGACGGTTTGGCATCATGTCCGTATGCGGGGAGGGTGGGGGGGTGGGGGGACGGGGGGATAGTGGACACGGACACGGACATGAATGCAATGAAGGAAATGGAATGTAGAAAATGGCACAAAATGTTATACCACAGATTTCTGGGACCACACAACTTCATGGGTCTTTATCGCTCCATCATCATACGGATGATATAGCTGCCATTCTGTTGCACCATGATGAATGCAGTGCTGTGGACACAGAGTGCCACTATGTGGTATGTGGACCACACAGTGCATTATCACAGAGAGAGAGAGAGAGAACAAACCGGCACAGTCTCTCCACTATAGCCTCCTGATTCACACGTTTATTGTAGTGGTTGATCTAGGGCTGTCGCGATTACACATTTAAGTTGACGATTAACTGTCACACAAATAATTGCGATTAACGATTTAATTGTGTTTTTGGAACATTGGAACAATTTCTGTTTGGTTTTTAGGCTTCGCAATCACAAATTGCACAGTGCAGATATGACAAATAACCTTAATGTACAAATACATTATACATGGCTCATCTACATTTTGTAGATGAGCCATTTCTGCTATTTTTGGAAAATGTTTGAAGACGATTATGACGATTATGCAAAACAATTGCGATTATCTCGCAAATAATTAGGCGATTATGTAATAATTGTGACAGGCCTATAGGCTGATCATACAGATAAAGAATGAACGCATATTATTACTCATAGAAAGCTTTTGGTTTTGGCACTGCGTATTAATGACGTATATGAGAATTATGCACATTCATTATGATGGAGCCATTTAAGGAGAGTTGGGTCACCTCCGTTCACTTCATCGGGCCAGTCTGAAGAGTTTTATCGTTTACTTGCTTGACCGAGGTAACAGCTATTGTTCTGGGATATATACTGTACAAGCTACAGTATAGGCTACTGTACATAACAGAAGCTACTAAGTAAAAGGCTGACACTTAAATAAAAAACCCTGGCATGTTGCACACAGCATAATTCCACATTGCATAAGAAAAATAAATGCACAAGTTAAAAAGGAACCCCTACACAACATCACCTGTAGTGTAGTTGTTCTAACATGAATACACATGAAGCAGCAGGCAGGCAGCGATGTACATTAGTGAGTCACTTTACAGTTACAGCTCCCACACACACGCTACTGATCCCATCCAAGTAGGAAAGTGAACATCAAGAGGCCCTTCATCTGTGTTGCCATGTCTGCTTATTATAAGCAGTGATGGAAGAAGTACTCACATGTTTTACTTAAGTAAAAGTACCAATACCCTATTGTAGAAATAGTCTGTTACAAGTAGAAGTCCCGTATTAAAAATGTACCAGGAGTAAAACTACTCATTGTCCAATTCACAAGTTTTCAAATCCTTTGAAAATAACAGATCTACAAGCTTGCAAAGCTTGTAGATCGGCTATTGCCATAAAGTGTATAGGTCTGAAGTTGCTTCGTAATCAAAATCTACATAGTAACTTTCAAATTGTAGTGGAGTAAAAAGTACAACATTTGCCTTTGAGAGTAGAATTATTGAAAATTGGAAATACTCAAGTAAAAATACCTCAAAATGGTACTGAAGTACATTACTTGAGTAAATGTACTTTGTTACTTTCCACCACTGATTATAAGCGACTTTGGGCTTGTTTTTCTGTAAAGTGGCTTGTAAATATTAGTTGCGGTTGCGTTTGCAACCCGCAACTAATATTTGCCATCTGCCAAAGATATGAATTGCAGTTGCTGTTGTTGTAATTGTTTATTTGGGCTTCCTTCCTAAATGTTTTAATTATTGTTCAAGCAATAATTAAGGACCCCCAAATTATTTGTCTGTAGCGCAGACCCCCCATCTGAAAATATTTTGTGCCAGAGGCCCCCATACCAGATACCTGTGTTGTTAAAATATTTAAAAGAAAATATCCAGATATATTAAAAAAAAATTGTCAAGATGTTTTGAAAATAGCAGATCTACAAGCACAACGCGTCACATCGCGACGCGTTGTGACGCGTTGTGCTTGTAGATCTGCTATTTTCTAAATTGGCTATTTTAAAATAGCCGATGTCTATGAATTGAATATCAAGGACCACATTGGAAAAAAGATCGCAAAGACTTTTATGAACAGACCTTTTAGTCAAAGAATTTTAAATGTAACTGTGCTGTTTTACATTTTTTGCCTAATAAAATATTCAATCAATCAATCAGGTTTAAAGTGCTCATGTAGCCTATAGTTCAGGGTTGGGCAACTTTGATGATGGAGAGGGACACTATATTTCCACGCTCACTCCAGAGGGCCACTTTGCAGATCTACAAGCTCAAAACGCGTCGCACTGCGACGCATTTTGAGCTTGTAGATCAGCTACTTTTGCTATTTTTGAATTGGAATCCTGAAAAGTATTTTTTTTATTTAATTTCAAATGCATTTTGTTATACTTATGTTCTAAGTGTATCTTTATGAACTGATATACACTGGGCCTACAAAAGACAATAGAACTTTAATACTAGTCATTAAGCTACTAATGTAGACTGAAGTAATTAAAGCGGGTCATGTTTGCATGCTTGGAATTGTAACAACTGAAATCAATAATATATCAGTATTCCGATATTAACCTGCGGGCCCGCATTAAGTGAAGGTGGGGGCCGCAAGTGGCCCCCGGGCCGCCAGTTGCCCATGTATGCTATAGTTTCTTCTTTTGGGCTTGTTTTCATAGACCTGGTTGCTTATTTCTCTCTCAAAATCTGGCAACGCTGCTCTTAGTATGTACCCATCGTACCGCCGCTGCTGTGCACAGCGTGTCTTGATGTCTGTCGATGGTATTTCCTCCCTGCATGAGGCATTATGAAGATTTTAATGTGGTGCGTGCGTGAGATTGCTCTAAGGTAGTAAAAACAGATCAAAGCCTATATGAGAGGCTGTGAACCTGGCCTGCCGTGCACTGCTGTCAGCAGAAGGCAAGAGAAGAGGATAATATACAGCAGGCTATACCTGAACTCTATATATGCCAATATCACGGGCTGGAGTTCAACCCCTATGAGAACTTTAGTGCAGTGGTTCTCAAAGTGGGGTCTGGGGACCTCTATATGGTTCTTTAAGGGGGTTCCATGGGGTCCCCTATAGCCAAAAGAGTAGTTCAATTGGAATACAAGAGCGGTCGCCCCAGGTCAAATCCGGTGACCTCGGAACGGTCGCCACCAGGTATTCCTATAACCTCAGTAAAACTATGCCTAAACCTAACCTCATTAAAACTCTGCCTAAACCTAACCTTATTCCTAAACTTAACCTCATTAAAACTATGCCTAAACCTAAACTTAATCCTAACCTTAACCTCAGTAAACCTATGCCTAAACCTAAACTTAATCCTAACCTTAACCTCAGTAAACCTATGCCTAAACCTAAACTTAATCCTAACCTTAACCTCAGTAAAACTATGCCTAACCCTAAACTTAATCCTAACCTTAACCTAAGTAAAACTATGCCTAACTCTAAACTTAATCCTAACCTTAACCTAAGTAAAACTATGCCTAACCCTAAACTGAATCCTAACCTTAACCTACAGTAAGTAAAACTATGCCTAACCCTAAACTTAATCCTAACAAGAACCACTGGGGACAACCTCTTAGGCTCTATTTTATATGGAAATAGCGTCACAATACACATGTAGATCAGCTTTTTACATTATTTCTGAAGTGTGGCTATGCCATGCCAGGGACACCGGGTTGAAAATGGTTAAATTGATTTACAATACAAAAACATTCATTGTAATGTAATGTACATTGTAATTGTTTTTGCATTGTAAAATGTTTCAACATCACCACTATGAATCCATTTCTCATACACAGTTATGACATTTACACAACTCAATCTTTTCACGTCAGGGACCCTATAGGACAGAATAATTAGCAATGGGGATGCTTGAAATGAAAAGGTTTGAAACCCCAGCTGCTCTAGTGTACAATCTCTTCGGTGGCTTTTGAAATTGTTGCTCTCAGATGGCATATTTCACACAATTAAAATCGTAATCCCTCTGAGATGCACATAAATATCTGTGTTTCTTCAGTGCAAGAGCATCGCCCCAGAGCAATTATGGGGCTCTTTCTTTTTTTGTGTTGACCGGGACAGACGTGCTGCCTTGCTACGGGGAATGAACTTGCATGGGTCCCTGGGGTAAATCAAACGTTCGGGCAGGTGGAGTTTGCTTTCAGGTTGCCCGGCGGCCAAGTGCGTTTGAGTGGGAAAGTAACCGTCTTTAGTTTGCTATAAACACAACACAAGATCTGTCTAACGTGGCTAGAGCGCTCTCTCCCTCACACTCACTCTCTCACCCACTATACCTCAGTATTCAGCATAAGTAATGCCCTCAATGATGCACTATATCCACTGAGCTACCTCAAGTTCTTATTTGAGAGGTTCAAATAAAATACTAGTATTTACATCTCTGTGTCATGACTTGATTGTTTATTCCGGTGACTTTACAGGCTGAGAAAGGAAACGTTTCAAGCGTGCAAGTAAAAAAAAAATGTTTTTAAATGACCTTTGAGTAAGCAGAACATGACCCCTGAGACCTTAGTGTCAACCCCTGGGTCTTACAGTACAGTGCAGTGCAGTCTCTGTTGTTTCACGGCAGGGCACACCACGATTTGTTTTGCTTCTGGGTGTGAAGGTGAAACGTGAAGAACGTGTGAGGCGATGATTTTACACACTTTATGTGGAAAAATGCGGGGATTGTGAAATCAAGCAAGGACCGCATATTTTGTGCGGAAATACACGATTATTGCGGTGAATATGCGCCCTTTTTAAAATGTTTTTACACGTTTTTCCGGAGGGTCTATCTGACTACCACAACTGTCCTGTCTGCCCAGCTGGGCCTATAGTCGCATGAACTACTACTACTGCACTGCACCCGGAAGAACTGCCACCGCATTATATCATGACTACAAAACACAAGCAGAAACAGCCAAGGATATGTAACTGAACGGCGGTATACATGAAAGCAACATGTCGAAAAGACATTTCTGAGACACTGAGGAAGTGGTTTCACTTTCGAGGCAAATTTGCCAGCGATCTCAAAACTCTGCGACAGGCAGCTAGTGGAAGCGCCGTTGGTTTAAGCCGCCAGCATGTCAAAGGAGGCACTCATATAATCGTCTCTGTCGGGTGGCAACCTCATATGTCCAAAACTGGTACTTTTCAGGATTCAAATAAAAAAATAGCAAAAGTAGCAGATCTACAAACTCGAAACACAAATTCGAGCTTGTAGATCTGCTACTTTTGATGCTTTTGTGTGACGCTGTAGTATGATCGAGTAGGGCCGTTAATTTACGAAAAAACACAAAAAGTTAAAATATGGAGATAAGAGGTTTCTGCCGGACAGCAACGATATACAGTACTTGGGACATAGTACTTGACAGGGACATAAATGGGAGAGGCGGCGACTCTGTTACTCACTGCAGCACTCTGATTAACCCTCCCTGACACCCCCGCCTGCTCTGTCTTTCTCTCTCTACCTCTCTCTCTCTCTCTCTCTCTGTCACTTACATCATAGATGCCCAGGCAGGCTCACCTCTTCGGTTTCTATCCGTCTGGTTTTCCACCTTCCTCCTCTTCGCCCTGTGTATTCCTCCCTAAGCCTCCATCCTCCCGTCCATCCCTGCTGCGTAATTTACCTTCTTAGCTCTCACTCTCTCTTTCCATCACTCCATCTCTCTCCCTTCCCTACTATATAATGTATCTCTCTCTATCCCCCTTCCCATCTATATAATTCATCTCTCTCTCTCTCTCTCCCCATCTCCCCTTTTCGTTCCCTCATTCTTGTCCGTCTTTCACTTTTTGGCAGCGCTCAATCATGCTTCTTCTCTATCCCTCCCTCATGCTTCTCCCTCTCTTTCATTTCATTTCTGTCCCTCCCTCCCTCCCTCCCGCTCACAGTATCCTCCCCCTCTTCTTTCCTCCTCTAATGCATTTCATTCTCTTCTCTCCTCCTCCATTCCCACTGTTTTTATTCCCACCTTGCTTCCTGCCTCCTTTGCCAGTGCTCTCTCTCTCTCCCTCATCTCTCATCATGCGCTTCCTCTTGCTATTCAAAAATAGCAGATGTACAAGCTCACAGCGCGTCACTTTGCGAGCTTTTACATCTGCTATTTTAGAAATTATTTGAAACATATTGAAAACATTTGGAAATGCCTTTTCTTTTTTTTTTGGGGGGGGGGGGGGGGGCTTTTCCTGCCTTTATTGGTAGATGCAGTAAACAGACAGGAAATGGGGAGAGAGAGATGAGGAGTGACATGCAGCAAAGGTTGTCGGGATCGGGACTCGAACCCGCACCATGCAGGTGCCAGGTGCCCGGACCGCTACGCCAGCCGTCCGGGCCAATTTTGAATTCTTTAACACAAATCTTCTCTTCTGGGGGTCCCTGGCACTAAACTCTTTTTCATTCTCTTCTCCTCCTCCTCCATTCCCAGTGTTTTCATTTCCCCCTTGCTTCCTGCCAATCCTGCCTCCATGATGTGCCACAGTGCTCCCTCTCTCTCCCTCCTCTCTTCCATGTGCCACAGTGCTCTCTCTCTCTCTCCCTCCTCTCTTCCGTGTGCCACAGTGCTCTCTCTCTCTCCCTCCTCTCTTCCTCTCATGGACACGGCCGGGCCTCACTCTGTCACACCTCACCACAGAATGACACGTCTGGATGGATGCACATGTGACAGTGGAGGCAGAAATGTACCATGGGAAACCACACACACACACACACACACACACACACACACACACACACACACACACACACACACACACACACACACACACACACACACACACACACACACACACACACACACACACACACACACACACACACACACACACACTCTCTATAAGAAACCACACACAAGCAACTGTCAGGTTGCTGACCAAAACCTAAGCCTGTCGCCTGGGCTTAACTGATTTGCACTATACTGATGCACATATATTATGTTTTAGGTCTTCCTTTAGGACTTCGAAGCTACATGATACTGACATGAACTTTATTGAATGCACTACGCATGTGATTTAGGACCTCTTTAAATGACATGATACCGGTTTTTAACTTTTTCAGGATTTTTGTGCTCTTTTAATTTTCCATTCTTTACTTCCAATTCTCTTTTTACTCCTCCACCAAGTAAGAACTAGGGGAGCAACAGTTAATTGAACTAATTGATTATAAAAATAAATAAATAAATAAATTAGTAATTGACCCTTATTTTGGGCATGTCATAGGCGAAAACGCGACGCGTGTGAGCTTGTAGATCAGTTAAAACTATTGCACAAAATGTGGCGAAAGTGCTGCGTGATGAAGGATAAAATAGAGTTTATGTGGTTAATCGATTTGTAGACATATTTATATTTGGATATTCGATCTAAAAAGTAATAGATCGAATAATTGCTAGGAAAATAATCGATTGTTGTTTACTTAAAATGAGCAAAAGCACCCATATGACACCATGATGCTTTCACATTTGGCGATATTACCGTGTATGGCTGATCTTATATTGATGGCATCTGTTTATGCATGGGTTTGGTGTGGTTAAATTAATAATTAGTTATGGTAAGGCATTTATAATGTCGTTAAGGTTAGGCCAAAGTAAGTGTGGTTGAGGTTAGGGTTTGGCATAGGGTTAAGTTTACACAGTTAACACATTAACCGCCAAGAACGTAGTCCTACGGTCCGTTAAATCCAACTGTTAAGCGCCGAGACCGTAGCCCTACGGTCCACGGTCTTTTCGCGCTATTCACTTCCGGGTTCACTTTCGGATTTTATTTTGATCCACTTCCGTTTCCGGTTTGATGACCGGAAATAGAATTATTTGGGATCCGGTTTTGACGATCACGTCCGCTCTCGTTCTACAGACGAAACTGAAACTCAATTCTCTTCCTGTAGTTTTTTCTCCTCGCATTTCACTGTTTAACGTAATCCGCTCTAACTACAACATGGATACCCCGTTTGACACGTGGTCTTCACTGGGAGATACAGTGGGATGTCGCGGATGTAAACAGACCTTGTACGGCTCAATCTTAAGGATTTTAACAAGATCTATGGCGACATGAAAAAAACTAAAAAACAACAAAAACACCTTGGCACTGGTGAGTACATTATGAGATTAACCTCTGGCGGTCGATGTGTTAATGGTTCAGGGTGGCGATACTCTGTTGGTACCTAACACACTGCACCTAGTGTGTGAGGTAAAATTATAATAGTTGTTTAAAGTGGTTGCGTAGATGTTTATTTTCATGTAAACATGCTCATCTAAACAATCAGAAAACATGAACAAATGCATTGCGTGTCTGAATTCAACGCTGAGGCTGATGTTTGTCAATCAGCAACACCTGGTGCGTGAATGGGCGCGCAAGTGCACGATGAACTTGCACATTGATTTAAGGGTCCCGGTTTGAGGGACTGAATATATGGTCACCCTAACTGCACCTCAACACACTCACACTGCAACACAGTGTAACTGCACCCTAACACTCTGTACCACAACACACTGCACCACACACAATACACTAACACTCTGGATCACAATTTGCACGACACACCGCACACTACTAGTGATGTGTGGGTCAGGTTTTTTTTCACATGCTCGTCCCGTTATGAATGCCCAACCCGCCCAAAAAAAGGTTAAGAAAAGAGAGAGAGAAGTGCCGGCTTTTCACCACACTAGCGAGTCAATTAAATTACTTTCCAGAGAGAGAAAGAGAGTTGTTTGTGTTTTTCCAACAACAATTCTTTTACAGTTACATTCATAATTTTCCGTTGTTTAGTACTCACAGCAACACAGCCTCTAGGAAGCAGCAGCGTCCATGTCCAAATCCAAGTTCAATGCGATTGCTGTTGCCAAGTATTCCAAGTTGTATTGTAGGCTGGTCCGTAGGAAATAATCTACAATGAAATAACGAGAGAGAGAGAGAGAGTTAATTTACAATCAATTGAGGCGTTTAGCATATTCTTGGACCAGAGCAAATGGAACCATGCATATTCAGCACCAGTATTATAGGCTAGATTGATTGATTGAATATTAACAGTTTGCAAAAGGTACAGTTATACAATAATGCTAAAAGGATAACACAAAAAGGCTTGTTTCCATTGTGGTCCTGTGTATTCAATTAATTAAGTAAGGTAGATGTAGCTAGAGGTTCGATTTAGCTAAGAAGGGGAAAAATTAGACATTTAATCATTTCCCTGTCCTTTTGCAATTGTGTATATGAGAGAACATTAAACGATAACGTAGACAGATACAGTGGCCTACATTACAAGGCACATTCAGTGTTAAAGTTGACATGAGTACAGTGAGGGGATATCATTAGATGCTGCTATACATATATATACACAGCATAATTGATCAAATAAGCAAGTCGTCTATCACTACCGCACACTCCACCACAACACACCATACACTATACCAGTGGTTCTCAAAGTGGGGTCCGGGGAAAAACTTTAAAGCAAATATTTTCAACTGAAATCTTTGCTTCTGTAGGTCCCTGGCACAAAATATTTTTGAGATGGGGGGGGGGGGGGACCTCCAAATACAATTTGGAGGTCATTGGCACGAAACAGTTTGAGAACTACTGCACTACACAATGCACACACTCCACCACGATGGCACGGTGGATGGACTTATAACACTGTTGCCTCCAATGCAAGATGGCCTTTCTATGTGGAGTTTGCATGTTATGTTCCCCCTGTGTTTTGCTTTGGTTTTCCTCTGGGAGCTCCCCCCACCCCCCAGACATGCATGCTAGGTACGTGCATACAGTACATTTGCCAGTGACCTCGACCACGGCACTACGAAAAGAAACCCTCTTGCATAACACCTCCGGTCAGTTACTTGCTCAGGTGGCACGTACTTCAAATGTCTATCTCCTTCCTGTAAGTAGACTAAACAACAGCATTAGTGTTGACTAATAAGTCGCTCTTATTTTGAAATCGACGTTTTTAGAGGAAGTCAGTTTCTGTTGAAACAAAGCTGTCATGACAAGCTGTCATGATGCTGCGACTCTAAACTCGAAAATAAACAAGAACCCATGTGGTTTAACTGCAAGATTTTGGCCAAAGTATATATCCACCATGCTCCTGTGACTTTAGGTGAGTGAATTTTCACCTGGCTCATGCTGTCTAAAGTAGCCTAACGTCTTTTCTCTATTTTCTTCTCCCTTTGCAATTCGTGGTCAATTAAAATAAGCAGTCTGCCGTCATATGTAGTTCTCTTAACGGATTCATTGCTTTTAAATGAGAAAAAAAATATTCATATGGCTCTGTTGCACTTATGTTCTCTGTTGCTCTATTCAACTATGTAATGTGCTCTAAATCAGCACTGAAACGCTTGCATTAGTCTCCTATTTGATCATAAATACCAATTTATATATAAAACAAATCATCAAATATTCTGCAAAATGTAGGCTGCGTACCAAGCAACATCTCCCGGTGCTCCCCTGAGAACTAGACCAAAAAAGTTATGTGCACGGTGCACCCCCTGGACATTAATTATGTCAGAATTTGCTGCAAGGAAAGCCAGGAGGAAAATCTAATAATGCTGCTTGTGAGTAACATTTGACTAGTGCTTATTGTAAATTGTAAATTGTGAATGCTAAAAGACAGACTAATGTAACTGTCTGTCTGTCTGTCATGTGATGATGTGAATAATATTGTGCTTAGAATGATTCTATTGTCAGTTGTCAATTCTGTGTGTGTGTGTGTGTGTGTGTGTGTGTGTGTGTGTGTGTGTGTGTGTGTGTGTGTGTGTGTGTGTCTGTGTGTGTGTGTGTGTGTGTGTGTGTGTGTGAATGCGCCGCTGACTTCGCACAGGGCCTCGCATTTCTCCCAGACGGTCTCTGACTGACATCACAACTGTTGTCATATTCAGGTCCCTGAAGCGCTGCAGAGTGGCTGCTCACTGCTCCTTATGATGGGCTCGTTGTGCAGAGGACAAAGTTCCTAATAAAATTAAATCAAACGCACTGCACAACACCACACACTGCACCACAACACACACTGCAACACATTGCACCACAACATAGTGCCAATTAGCTCCAGACACAGCTTTGGCGGTGAAGAGTAAGACAGCATGGATTGCCCCCCTCACCGACTACTCTCACACACACACACACACACACACACACACACACACACACACACACACACACACACACACACACACACACACACACACACACACACAAGCTGTGTACTGTATATGTTTCTGTGGTGTTCTGCCTTCATCCTACAGTCTGCACCTCCTCTCATATACTGTACAGTATTGTACAGATATAGATATTCCTATTGAACTGTACCTTCCATGACTCTGTTCCTCCTGCTTTCTCTAAGTGCTTCCTCTCAACTGTCTCTGTTTTGCACACAAACGCACGCCTTCTTTTTATGCTGCGGTTTCACACTTTGGAGTCTTTGTATTGTTAAATCGTTGCTGCTCCACAAGCTCGAAACACTGTGTTAAGTGACGCGTTTTGAGCTTGTAGATCTGATACTTTTGCTATTTTGTCTGTCTGTCTGTATGTCTCTCACACTCTCTCTCTCTTTGTGTACGATTATATAAATATGATGTACAAAGTAAATCACAATTATTTTGTTTTTAGCCCAAACACACACACACACACACACACACACACACACACACACACACACATGCTCTCTAGAATTCCCTACACCCTCATCATATCCTATTCACAAAGGCAAACACATACAGAATATATAGGACATGAACCCAGCGTTCACAGCAGTTTATTACCATTCTATGACATTTCTAGTCCCTTGTTCCCTGCCTTCTGTTGCCTCGCTGCGTTCTTCTGCCGTGACAGGTGACAGCTCACAGCGTGTTATGCGTGCGGTTCACCGCGTGTATGCGTGTAAAGTTCCCACTGGGAGGAGTGGCTGTACGGTTACAGTACGAAGGGAAGTACAGTACACCCCCCCCCTTGCATGGATGATGATGTTTATTGATGATGACGGCGTAAATTATTGATAGTGCTTGTGATGTTTCTCTGGGTTTGAGTTTTGTCACTAATACCCAGCCCAAGTCAGTACGAGAGGCCTTATGAAGAATTCATGAACGCAAAACAATTCCATTGCAGACAGAGGGAGGGTGTGAAATGGTCACAGGCAACAATAAAAAAAAGAAACAAAAAAACAAAACAAACAAGCGGCAAACAGAGGAGAGAAAAGCAATCTTTTGTTTTCTCAGTCTCAAGCCAACATGGAGTTAAGTATACGAAGTGATTGTTAATTATCTTTGCATGCAATTGCGGCCACGCGGGAGGGCAGCTGTATCAGGTTCTCTAAATTCTTTCTAAATGAGCCGTTTAAGACAGGCCGCAAAGCAGCCATTAACTGATTTGTTCTCTTGTAACAGAGTTTTAATATATCGTCTCTGTCGGGTGGAAAAACTGTTACTTTTCAGGATTCAAATTCAATAGCAGCAAAAGTGGCAGATCTACAAGCTCAAAGTGTGTCGCTTTGCGTCGCGTTTAGAGCTTGTAGATCTGCTACTTTTGATGCTTTTGTGTGACGCTGTAGTGTGATCAAGTAGGGGCATTAATTTACGAAAAAACTAAATGTTAACATTTTGTGTTTCTGGCAATATACGTTTTTCAGAAAACTGTTAGGATTTATAAGGCCTCTGTAGAATGGGCCTCAGGTCTTAATGGTTTAAGGCCGTAAAGCAGCCATTAACTGATTTGTTCTCTGTAACAGAGTTTTATATATTCCCCTGGAAAACTCACAGGCTGTCAGTGGAAAGCAGAGCCTGCAATGAACAGCCGCAAAGGCCTGCATGCCGCACGCACGCTACCTGGCATGGTACCGTGTGCGAATCTGTAGAGAGCTTCCAGTCAACATTTCCACAATTCATTTAAAGTGTCATATATGATAAAGTTCATCTGAAACACAAATATTGGAGGAGAAGTGTTCGAAAAAAGGTCCGGCTGTGTAGGCAGCGTGGAGCGAACGCAGTTGTTGGTTCAGAACTTCAGAGCATATTATGTAGGTCCTCACAAATGTGTGTGGGTGTACTGTACACACACACACACACACAAAGCCCTCAATCATTGCACTCAACCACAAAACTCTAATATTTAGCATATACACTCAAGTGCCACTTTAATGCAATCCAGCCCTCACTGAGTTGAACACTAATATATACTTACTCAAGACTTAAAAACACACACACACACACACACACACACACACACACACACACACACACACACACACACACACACACACACACAGTGTTTGCATTTCCAACTCATGTACATCTGCCAATTAATTATTACAGACAGTACAAGGCTGTCAGACTAGGTGCCCGTACATACATAGAGAGAGAGAGGGAGAGAGAGAGGAAGAGAGCAAGAGACAGAATGAAAGACAGAGAGAGAGAGAGAAAGATAGCAAGTGTGCGTGCTTGTGTGCGTTTTTTTGCACTTCTGGAGGAGGCAGCCACACAAACCAACAAGAGTAGAAACTGTGAAAATGTCCCTTCTGTGTTGTTGTGGACTAACAATCTCAAACAGAGCTGCTGCTGCAACACATTTGGTGAGAATTATGTGAGAGAAATCCAACAGCCTCAAGGTCACTTCTTCTCAGTGAGGGCCCTGTGGGCGTCTCCATAAGGCTTTGGATTCAGCAGGACACCAGACCTGGCCAACGTGAAACTCAATCACAGGCTTAACAAGAAGACTAGCTTCTTGATGTGTTCTCGCCTTGCGGTAAACGCTGTCCGCCATTCAGCCAGGCAGCTGTATTAACCCCTTAAGACCGGAGCCCGATTCTACAAATTCCTTCTAATTCAGGGTTAAAGCATTACACTGAGAGTTATGGGTCCCGCAGTGTTCAGAAGAAGCTCAACAAGACCTCTATTTATTTGTTGAACAAGTCAATGAGTTATTAGCAAATGATTGGTGTATATGGAATTATAATGGACAGAGAAGTGTGGCGAACACTGACAGTGTTGACCACGAGAAAGACCAGACCTCTCTCTCTCCCTGTGTGTGTGTGTGTGTGTGTGTGTGTGTGTGTGTGTGTGTGTGTGTGTGTGTGTGTGTGCGAGTGCGTGTGCGTGTGTGTGTGTGTGCATAGTGCATATAGGTGTTTCAATTTTCTCAAAGGCTGGCCTTACGGTTTTATTGGGCAACAGGCTTTCAGCTGTCAACACCCCGTGACCCGACCACCAACACTGCTGCTTGGAAGTACAGGCTGCACCAAACACACAACACACACACACACACAGGCACACATTGTGTGCTAGTGTGCGTGTGTGTCCGCGCGTGTGTATGTGTGTGTGTGGTCACATAATCTGCAAGCATGTGTACACAAGTGCATGTGAAAAGGCCCGAAATGGTTTATCAGGGTGGCTGGGTTGGTGGTGGTGGGTGGAGGTCAATCCCAACTCGTTTCATATGGACTTAACCCTGGGCTCACAGATGGACTGTGTGTGTGTGTGTGTGTGTGTGTGTGTGTGTGTGTGTGTGTGTGTGTGTGTGTGTGTGTGTGTGTGTGTGTGTGTGTGTGTGTGAGTGACAGCGTCTCACATTTTGTTTTCGGGGAGGCCGGCGGCAGCCATGCAGCTGAAACCTGAGAGGAGCTCCACTCTCTCTCCTCCAAGACGTGGCTGGTCGGCTAGAACTGCTCTTTCGGTGATGAAATTATCCGTCCAGACGCAAGCTGTTTTGAGTTTCAAATGCGTCGCACTTTTCAGCTGTTTCTCCGTCTGAGAGGTGGCGGACTCAGTGCCCCCCGCCCCTCAAGCCCACCAACCCCCCCTCACATCCCGGCCCCCCACCTGCGAAGTGTAAATTGGCAGAAGTACAGCAACATCCAGGGTGTTAACTCTGAGGGTTAAATTGACGCTCAGGATTTTTGCTGTGTTGAGGAGAGTGGAGGTTAAATGATGGAAGTGAAAGGAATGTGTGTTAAAAAGCTCATTGCAGGTTTATCTGACGTCTGAGATTTTCAGAGTGTGTATCGAGATGTCAACTGAAACAGGGCCGTAATTCACAACCTTCACATTACCAAACCATATGCATGGCCAGCATCATCGTGGTGGAACTGATCACATTATCATATATGGGGCTCAGCACTTCAGGACTAAAATACTTAAATATAGACACACAGTTTAGTGTCTAAATAAAGTTGTGGCTATATAGGTCGATCACCTTGTCCAAAGGTTTTTCAAACTTGTTTTCTCTGTTAACAGCAGGAACTGACACGGTACATGTTGTGGTGTTGATTTCTTATGGTTTCATTATTTGAATTGGTTCAACTGGTTGTTGATGCTAAGTTGGGGCCAGGGTCAAAATGCTAGGCCCATGTGTAAGTATATATAAGGCTCAAGTGGTTAAGGGAACAAAAGTGCGGAGGGAGCAGTGTTGTACAATGGAAGTCAAAACTTACAACCAACAAGTCCAAAAAATCCAGTGACACAAATGTCATCCAATCACCTATATATTCACTGCCAAATGTGATAAATTCACAGGGAGATTGGTTCAGCGTGATGTTGTCTATAAGCTCGGATCTGTGAATGGGATCAAGCATAACGACGGGGGAAGCGTTGCGACTTCTCCTCGTGGACGTTTTAGCTGCCAAGTAAATGTGGATGGAGGGACCATGTCACACCTGCTAGGAGTGTTAGAGGGAGACGTCCTGGTCTTCTATGGGAGAACCCGTACGTACGGTCACACACACGCTGTGCATGTGTGGGGACTGGGAGTGGGAGTGGGGGGTTATTACCATTTGTTATTCCAACGTACGTCTCGTCTTGCAGGTGTCGTTTGGGACGGCCAGGGAATAATCCCACTATGACAGCCTCTGAATTATGGAAATTGACAGCAGACGGTATAAGGGGGGAGAGGGGCCATATGACGGCCTGGTGTTAATGTACTCTATACCTCAGGAGTTTAAGAGAACTGTAACACTCTGACTCTGACCAAATACATGTTCTGTAAAGGGAGTGGTTCTCAAACTTTTTAGTGGCAAGGACCCCCAAATTGATATACATTTGGCCGTGGACCCCCTTCTCAAAAAATATGTTGTGCCAGGGACCTCCTCCAGAAGCAAAGCTTTTAGTTAAAAATGTTCAAATATATATATTCAAAGATTTGGACCCATTTTCATGATTTTTCCTACCTCATAGCACGTACTTGGTGCTGCACGAGAAATAATATGCAGCTTGTATATCTGCTATTTATGAATAGCCAAAGTATAAAATAACATGGTTAAAGTGGTTAAAATGATTGTGACGCTATATATTAACTGCAACCCCCCCCCCCTCCCCAAGGACCCCACTTTGAGAAACAATACCTTAAAGACCACAAAAGCTGGTAGGATGTACTGTATAATATGAACACCAACAGATTTAATTAAATAGTTGTCGATCGATGTTATCGTACATAACATAGCAATGACATTAAGATTCCACGCTAGAGGTCATTTTTGTGACAAAGGAGATAGATATAGACATGGATGTAAAGATAAAAAATAGAATGACAAAACTGAGGAATAGGCTAACGTTTACAAAAAAAAGCAAACACAGCAAGTTTACGAAATGGTTGGCTGCAAGCAGGTACCCGTAAGCTCCAGCGAGCGATTATTTTTAGCATAACGGCTACACATGCTAATCTCTGTTTGTTCGCTTGTCTTTTCTCATTTCCTGAAGGGCTTTGCACGATACTATAATTTTCCATGTGGTGTTGACACAAAGAAATCCTTGGCTCACCGCACGTTCAAACAATAGCACATTTATTTTGCTGTTGGGCAGAAACCTCTTATCTCCATATTTTAACTGTTTGTGTTTTTTTTGTAAATTAATACCCTACTTGATCACATTACAGCATCACACAAAAGCATCAAAAGTAGCAGATCCACAAGCTCGAAACGCGGCACGAAGCGACGCAATTTGAGCTCGTATCTGCTACTTTTACTGTTTTTGAATTTGAATCCTGAAAAGTAACAGTTTTGGACATATGAGGTTTCCATCCGAAAGAGACGATTTATTTTCTGAAAGCCATTGTAACAACTTTTCCTGCTGTGTTTACCTTTATTTTCTTTTTTTGTTTATGTCGCTTTTGTCCCCCTTTCTTTCTGGTCATAATTGCTGTCCATTTCCTCAACTGGTTACTTTTATTTTTTTTCTCTCCACTCCCTCCCCCCTCCCCAAACTCATGTTGTCTTTGACGTTGGGTGGAAGGGGGGCCGGGGGTGCAAAATATAGAAAGACAGCATGTGCAAAAAAAATGAAGTAAAAGCACACAAGAAAAATAGGTGTTTGTTTGTATACTGCATATGTGTACTGTACACACACAACCCTGCATACCAATAGAGGTGTCTTTCTGCACACACAGATTTATATCTGTAGGGAGGTGTAAGAAACAAGGGAGGATTCTGCACAAAAACATGCACGTCTTTGACAACAGCACTAATGGGGGAGAGACGTCAACGTTTCTGCATCCACAGCACTGCTGGAAATAAGCGCCCAGTGTTGCCAGATTTTGCGAGAGAAACAAGCAACCAGGTCTACAAAAAAATAATAAAACAAGCCCAAAAGAAGTGACTATAGGCCACATGATACACACCCAACATACGATTTGTAGAATCAGCCTCAGGTCTAAATGGGTTAACATTAGACAGCAAGCCCAAATAAGAAACTACACAAAAAAAACCAATATTTACAAGCCCAAAGTCGCTTATGATAAGTGGACATGGCAACACTGTCTGTCAGTGAAGGCTCACAGAACAACTCTTTGTTGTTCTGTGAGGTTCCTTTGTGGGTTATTGTGACTTCATGGGGACAACTTACATGAAACAATTTAGATGCATGCGTATAGTGTGAGTGTGCAGGAGAACTCTGTGACCTGATGGGAATCAAGTCAAAGCCCTGAATATGCAGCGGTGCAAAGCTTTACAATCCCCAGAGGAGAATCAATTCAGAAACCAGTTTTTCCTGCACTTTCTGAAACCTTGACACTTGTGGAAATATATTTCTGGGTGGCATTTAACGATGCATTTTCATCATGAATCCTGCATAGATGATAAATCTGAGTATGTTACAATGTTGGCACTGACCGTAGAGGACATCCTTATACCATCACACCCTCCCCACCATTCCAACTGTCCGCTAGGCCATAAAAATCACTCAACCCTTGAGTTGTCTCCGCGGTGTTGCTCTAGCTGGACTTGTCATCATATTGTAGCAAACTTTGATTGATATTCCTGTGGAGAGGAGCCACCGGGGAGCCAGGGCACATTCTACAGAAGCTAAGCAGCCCCAAAGTGCATAATTCAACCATGCTTGCTCATTGCTAGGCATCTATGCCACACTTCCAAATGAGTAGCTGTTAAAATTCAGCGCACACAGACACACACACACATTCTCAGCATTTTGGAAGCAGTTCATCCCATGGATTGCCATGAATATTCCAAGACCCCTTTCCCAGGGCTTCTAATTACTGCTTAGAGTCCTTTCGCTCAATGAGCAGACAAATAGACACAGCTGGAACGTTAGAGATGCTCTTTCATTGTGGGGTGGAGTGAATAGAGCAAGCTACTGGAAACCCTGTCGGAATAGGCTACATCGTTTCATTCATGTCAGTAAAGCCAAGCAGACATCGTCTCTGGCATGACAAGGCTCCAAACTTTAAGAGCTGAGACTGGTAGAGAGAAGTACAAACTGCAGAATAAATCAAATGTTAAGGTCAGAGGCTTGGCCGCAGCTGCTGTCAGAACTGCCAGATCTGACCTGGTCTACCCAGCAACGCCTATAGTCAACATCCCATAAACCAAGTGAATTGCTCTCAATAACACAGGTTCAGAAAACATGATTAAGGCCTCACCTTTTTTTTTTTATCGTAATACATAAATGAATAAGGCCCCACTGTAGTATTAACACTACAGTATGGCTGAATGGAGAAGGGGAAGATGAAATGAAGACAGTGGAATGTATTCTACTTCAACTAAAGAAGGCTGGCACGGGCCCCAAAGTCTTAGTCTAGTAGCTTTCTACAGAAGTCCCACCGAGAGCATCCTGACTGGCTGCTTCACTGCCTGGTATGGGAACTGTACCGAACTCAACCACAAGGCAAAGCAAAGGGTTGTGTGCACAGCTGAGCGCATCAGTGGATGCTACCCCCCCCATCCAGACCCTATACGACGAACGCTGTGTCAGCAAAGCCCATGGAATCATCAAAGACACCCCAACCATGGACTGTTTCAGATGATGCTGCATGAAGAATGAAGAATAAAGAATGAAGAATGACCACACAGTGTCAGGGCCACAGGCAGCAGGGTGCTAAAAAGCTCCTTCTCCCTACGATCAGCCACATGAACAACATTACAAGAATAAAAAGAAACCATGCAGGCCAGAAGAAAATGCTAACCCCCGTCCCTCACACCTCCTCCCTCTCCTGTATTCTTTTGCACCTTAATACGCGTAACTGTTCCTACCTAAATGGTTGTATATAGAAGGTACTGTGGAGTGGTTTATAAAGTTACTGTACTGTGGCAACTACTGATAAATGCTGATGGTGTATAGCTTATACGCTGATCTATTTTGTTTTATATTAGTATAAACGACCATGGCATGAACCTTGAGCCTTACTGGAGATACTTGATTAGCTGTACTGACTTGGTGCATCTCCAGACAGCAAGGTCCAAGGAAGGCAGCAAAACAACGTGTTCAAAGCACACAGAGAGAAACAGTCCACGTTGGTTCGTTCACCATCGAGAGTCTCCCTTTGTTGAGGTATCCTCCCTATTTTATTGAAACCAGAGGAGAGGCTGCTCAGTGCGGTCAGTCACAGGTGTTGTGGGGGAATGGCAGCGTGGTGCCGGGCCATGACAGCAGTCAAAAGGGAAAATGAAGGGCCAGGCAGAAACCTGACAAGTCGAGCTGTCAACTGTCAGAGAAATAACTTTTTTTCCTCCCCCTCTTTCATTTGAGGGATGTGCAGGAGCAGAGCTGCAGGGGTGACAGCTATAGAGGCTAGGGGCCCACGGCCCAAGGCCCCCACCACGCCTCCCTCCAGCCAGTCACACTTGGCGGACCGTGGCCCTCTCTCACCCAATCCTTCAGAGTCCCAGAGGAGGCCACATGACAGCTCCTCCCAGCCAGGCCCCCGGTCGCTACGGAGAGAGAGAGAGCTGACAACAGGTGCAACTAGGGCTCTCTCTCTCTCTCTGTCTGTGCACGTGTTTGTTTCAAGTCCCACCAGAAACTTCAGCCTGACATGTTTTTTTTTCCCTTTTAAGAGAAACAAGGAAAGTGTGGGGAAGTGTGAGTTGTGTGTAGGAGTGAGACGTGACACGATCGCTGACATGGAGCTACGTGGCGCTGCCGCCGGCTGGCCGGAGATGGTACCGTGAACCAATTAGCTGGGATGATGATCTGACTCAGGAAGTATGCAAAACAGCACCACGTTTTTGCCGCACTAGCCAGGGACATGCATGGTCACATAAAGACAGAGTTATTGAATCAATTTATGTGTGTGTGGGGGGGCAGTTAAATCTTATCTTCATTTGATGTTCATCCCCGAAAACATCTCACATTCCAAGTAATGTTAGCCACAAAAAGAAAAAAGAGAAGACAGGGGGGGAAAAAACAGCAAAGAAACCAATATCTCATCGCAGCAATTCAGCAAACCATAAACACCAGCTCACTTTGAAGTCCAAGCAGTCCCTCTTGTTATCATTCTTTCCTATGAATATGTGTGTCCCTTCTTTCGGCTCTGACTGATCCCCTATGAGCAGGCAGAAAGCACGCATGCCGTAAAGATGAAAAGGCCAGGGGGCTCCCCCACATGTTTTTCTGTCCCCCCGCATCTGAAAGCCTTCTGTGTCTCAGATAACCCCTAAAATCCGTGATGGATTTGGACTGAGTACATGCAAGTGGCTATTATGAAGTCCCTGTTTCTACTGTACAATGTCTGGGTTGGATTTCAGACGAGGCTAGGAGCCCAGCTGGGCTGCTTGTATGTATTCGTGTATGCCCGCCATCCGCTCGTCAGTCTGCATGGCAAACATTAAACTGTAGCTTGAAACGGGCCGGGAATTAGGTCATGAGTTTACATTCGGAAAACGACAACTTCACAAATGATTCAAAGCGCTAAATTTGTTCATTAGCGTTTTATGTTATGGCAAGTTGAGGCAAACCATTTTTCGACATCTCTATGATTGCTTTTCACATCACTGTCACTGAAAGAGATATAGTTAAAACAAAAACAAAGCAAATAAGCTCCTATCATGTTCCATAGCCTACTGTATGGAGGACAGAAGGGGGTAAATGCTGCAGGCCCAACACCGACCGAACATGCACGGGATTGACTCACAGGCTCATCGGCTCATGCTGACAAACAGGAATAAAACTGACGGATACAGCAGATGCGATGAGGACAAGTTGCTGAAGTGTTGCTGGCGTGCCAGTCACGCTCACATGGAAGCTTGACGTACCAGAAGAAACATCCAACAGCTTCCTTGATTGAGCAAACAGTCATGTAAAGCTAACGACATGTGCTGTGTAGTTACTGTGGGAAGGTGCCTCCATGGCTGGAGCTGCATGCTCTGGCTATTGTTGATCAGAGACCCTGCCTGTGTGTGTGTGTGTGTGTGTGTGTGTGTGTGTGTGTGTGTGTGTGTGTGTGTGTGTGTGTGTGTGTGTGTGTGTGTGTGTGTGTGTGCGCGTGCGTGCGCAGGCACACAAGTTGTGGCCGAGGGCCACACACGCCGCTGAACTTGTAAACGCCTGCTCCAGCATCAAACGGCTGGCTAGTCACAGGCATACTTGATTAGTGAAGGGCAGCTCGCGATGGCAGCCAAGAGTCTAAAGGCTGCAGGGACAGATGGACTTCTGGATATTGCACACCGTACCGTCCTTAATGCCTGGAATACGATGAATGTTGAGCTGAAATTCACTGAGCCTGCCTGGCTTCACACAGTGTCTGCATAGTGTCTGCGGTCATGTAGAAGAATGGCCAAGGAATAATCCAAAAATCTGGTGTGTAGGTTTTTTATCCAATAGCCTATTGTATTACCTAGCTTTTCTTTTTTTCTCCCTATCATGTATAGGCTATAAATATTTTATTGAGTATGTTTGCAAGCTTGTTTTTATGCTTTATGTTTGGATGTTCAGAGCACTGAATGTGATTTCAATTAATCACTTTTCTTCAATACATTATAATACTAGCTTATATATACTGTATATACTGTAGCTTATATACTGTATATACACATATACTGTAGATATATATACACGCTGTTCATAGACTGGGGACATTTATCCCTTTTATCATCCAAGTCCTTGGTATTGTTATGCGATACTGCATTTAAAAACAAAAAAACAATTAGTTTCTCTCTTGGATTCAATTACCGACACAAATGACGCACACTATCTTGCGTCTGCAATAACAACATGATAATTGAATTGCTTTTTTCCCCCTCCACTCCATTTGGCGCACCACTGTTTCCACCCGTGTCTGATCCCCTCGCCTTGGCCTTGAAGGGCCACATGCTCTGCGAAGATTAATTTGTAGTTTTGAAGTGATTATATTGTTCGGTGACAAATACAATACAAGTGTTCTCTCCTTGGCTCGCTCTTCAAAATCACCGACGGTTGGGAAAACTCTCAACTGGCGTCGACTCCTTTAGGACGTGGCAAAGCGCCTTGAAAATGTGCTCCATATTTCTTCCGCTGTTGGCACACTTTGAGGTGTGTGGGTGTCTGGGTGGGTTGGAGTATGTACATAAACTTTGTGTAAAATGTGTAATGGGAAAGCAATGTGTGCGTGTGTGTGTGTGTGTGTGTGTGTGTGTGTGTGTGTGTGTGTGTGTGTGTGTGTGTGTGTGTGTGTGTGTGTAGTGCACTAACTATGTGCACTAACTTAAAAAAAGAAAGAAAGAAAAAGTGAATGATGGTGTATGTGTGTGTGGGGGCTTGGGTTTGTGCACGACTTGGTGAATAGGTTTGCATGTGTGTGACAGCAACAAAAGCGTGTGTGTGTGTGTGTGCCTGCCGTGCACACGCAAGCACATTCTCGGGCAGAGGAAGTTGGCCACGGTCAAAATCTGGAACGCATCACCGCTCACCACCACCACGTTGACGACGTGTGTTGTACAACGCCAGCTCTTGCCCTGAAATGGTCTCAGACAGAGAGGAATATGACGGTAATGAGGTTAAACCCCAATTTAAACAACACAAAAAAAAAGGTTATGTTCAGGGATAATTACTGTGCCTGTCTCGGTTATTTCACCGCGAGCTGTATGCTCGCTCTGCCAGGGCAAAACTATAGTTCTTCTAACGTTGTTTTTTTTGTGACTGCAATGTTGAATGTTATTCTTAATTTTGGAGGAGAATTTAATGTTCCTCAAACCTCATTTATTTCAGACGGTGCTGTGATATTTTTCCCTTGACACTTATTAAGACGGTTCAATACGTTTCTTTTTTTGCCAACAATTATTAAGGGAGCGGGAAGTGTGAGTGCGTGACTGAACTTTGCTGAAGAAATTAGTGGAAAAAATCCTTTTCCTATTAGAAGTTCACAAAAGTTTTATTATAATCTTCTCTCAGGAGTGAGTTAAACTTACAAAAAGTTTTATTATATCTTCTCTCAGGAGTGAGTTAAAAATTGGTGGTTCCATGACGCGTACATATAGTACCGTATTTTGCTAACACCTTTTGTTCTTTTGCAGGGTTCAATGACCGCCCATTGATTTCAGACCCCAAGCGCAATTACATGCTGACTACCACAACTGTGGGTGTCCTTACACCTAGGCAGTTAAGTCACCGCCTCCCTTACATATCGTCGCTGTCGGGTGGAAACCTCATTATGTTAAAAAATGTTACTTTTCAGGATTTAAATTAAAAAGTAGCAGATCTATAAGATCAAAACGCGTCGCATCACGTTTCGCACCACGTTTCGAGCTTGCACATCTGCTACTTTTGAGTGACACTGTAGTATGATCAAGTAGGGTGTTCTTTTTTATGAAAAAACACACACAAAGTTACAATATGGAGATAAGAGGTTTCTGCCCAACAGCAATGATATAACACATACACACAAACTTCACAGCCAGCAGCTGCTCTCATGGATTCCAGAAGGTAAGTCTAGTAGGTGCCTCGTGGCTTCGCTGACCTCAAAAACAGTATTCACATCCTGTACAGGCTGAGGTCGTCTTGACCAACGTAAATCACCCCTCACACAGCTTCCATTACACGCCCGCCCGGCTTCTGTCACCCAACGTCTCGCCCAAACAATTTCAGAGCTAATTGTTTCCGACATAAACATGCAGTTATCATATTGATTATGCGGTCGTAGGGGTGGGAGTTAAGTTGTGCATGAGCATTACTTAACAGCCAGCATTTGAACCTGAGAAGGCGGAAGATTTTAACGGGTGGGACTGGAAAAAAAAAGAAAGGAAATAGCTTAAATGCTTTTGAATGCCGCTTTAGAAAAGCAGAGAATTAGTCCACATCTGCTTTTAGCATAATTATTATGTTAGCCGTGATCCATATGAATTAGGTCAACAACACTGAGGTGGAACTAAGCAGCGCTCGCTTTTATGAATATGCATATAGGTGGGGTGTCACATTTGCATAACTGAAATAATATTCGGCAAGGTTCAAGTCAAGCAACATCTGTTTACCATTGTGCATAAAGAAACGCACGCACGCATGCACGCACACACACACACCCCCCTCAGATTGTATCTGAAATTCGAAACGTCAACTTTAACCTTTAGGAAGTCATGCACTGCATCCAGTATTTTGCAGATACTGATTACATTTTGGATTCGTTAGGAGTGAGAGCTGCAGATGGTGATCCATGGTGAATACATCTATTGTCCCCATAATAATGATATGGTTCCCACAAGGCCTCTGCCAGGATGGGGTTCACAACAGAAGCTATGGTGTGACCACGCTAATGAATGGAAGCCGAAACGAAAACTTTTTCGTGCCAAGGACCCCCCAAAAGAGAAGATCTGTGTTAAAAACTTTCCAAACATTTTCGATATTTTTCTAATATTTTCAAAAATACACATTTTTGAATAGCCTATAAATGGATGAAGTGGTTGAAATGATTGTGATGCTATATTAAAGGAGTAGTTCATCCAAAAAATACGTATTTTCTATCAATTGCACACCCCATGAAGCCTTGAATTCATGGACATGTTCTAGTTTTTGTCGCATTCCTGAACCAATAATTTGAAGACCGGCGGAATCCAGTACTGACCAGCCACCTAGTCAATGTATTATTGGCTTAGGAATGCGACAAAAACAAAAAAAGCTCCATGAATTCAAGGCTTCATGGAGCAATTCAATTGATAGAAAATACGTCATATTTTGGGTGAACTACTCCTTTAACTCCTTTGGCTGCGGGGACCCCCTGGAACCCGCCCAAGGACCCCTGGGGTTCCCCGGACCCCACTTTGGGAACCGATGTGCTAATGAATGGTAGCCAGTCTAATGGATGCCCCCAAACCCCCTCCTTATAACCCCCTACCCTCATCAGCCATGAAATAATAGCGGTGGCATGGCGTTGACTGAGAGCTATGCTTAAGCAGCGCAAACTTTACATGTCACACAGGCCGGGGCGATGACTACAACGTGTAAACAGTTTGGAGTGTGTCGGCTATTATACTCGGCTATTATACCCGGCCACGCCGCGCTGTGCTGTGAGGGAGGCACGACTCAAAAGATGTGCTGAAAAATATTAACGCTCAGCGGGGCCCTCGCCTCGAGTACAACACCAAGAATCAAGAAGATGACAGATTTCCATTTGGAGGAGTTCACCAAAAAACGCTGAGAGATCACTAGAACAATGCGTTCTGAGAGGATTTGCTGAGAAATAAGATTTTTAACCACTCGTTTATTCATAAACGAGCTACATTAGTTAATTCAAACAATCAATCAATCACAGACTACAATACAACGCCATCATAGTCCCATTTTGAACACATCCGAGGACCCATTTTTTCACAGTACAGTATATATTCAAACAATATACTCGTGCTCTAACAAAAGTCTTGAAAACTGCTAAACAGTCACACTTCTGCCCTACATTCAGTTTTTCTTTCCTGCCTAGATAAATTGCCATCTTTGCTTGCCCAAAGAGGAAGTTCAGCAATCTACCTTTTTTCTTCTTATTTTTTCCCCATACTTAAAACCAAATGTAAACATCTGTTTAGTTAGTAAACGTCTCTCCAAAGGACATGAACAAAACACTAAATGTTCTGAGTAAAGATGCTAATCTAGAACATTGTACAAAACAGTGAAATATGGTCTCTCTTTCTGTGCAAAAAGGACACGTTTGTGATTTTGAGCGCCACATAGTGACGTTACTTGTAATTACAGCCAAACAATGTCTTCCTTCTTTTTTTCACTCACACACACACACACACTCTGCCTGGGAGGCGTAAAGAATGGGAAGATGGCCGACAGTGAAACACATCAGAATGATCATCCATCTTCATCAGGACTCTCTGGTTTGTGTTCTGGACTGTTTAAAGTGGTGGGGACAATAAACAACTGGAAGAGTTGGGAAAGAAAAGAAAAAGGAAAAAGTTATCACAAGAGCTTCTTATTCACACACACACACACACACACACACACACACACACACACACACACACACACACACACCCCCCACACACACACACACACACACACACGATGTATACATCTGATGTATACTGCACGCACACACACGGCACATGAAAGAAAAACAGATGCACATGTGCAGTGGTGTATAGTAACTAAGTACATTTACTCAAGTACTGTACTTTTTTCTTTCTTCAGTATTTAACATTTTCAATACTTTTACTTCTACCCCACTACATCATTTACTTTTACTCCACTACTATTACTGTATATGAAAACTTTAGTAACTTTGTAGATTTGTATGATTATTACAAGACACACTAACCAGCCCTATATATATATATATTTCCGACATTTGAAAATATATCTACAAGGTCACAATGCGTCGTGATGTAACACATTGTGAGCTTGTAGGTCAGCTATTTTCAAATATATCTTAATATATTTTAAACTTGTGAAATGGGACATTCTGCACAATGAGTACTAAGTATTTCAAGTATATTTTGATGGCCATACTTTTGTACTTTTACCCAAGTATACATTTTAAATACGGGACTTCTACTTGTAACAGAGTATACCTACATTGTGGTATTGATACTTCTACTTAAGTAGAACATGCGTTCATGAGTACTTCTTCCATCACTGCACATGTATAGTAGCTACACACATCATGTGTGTATGGCTGCGCACACGCACACGCACGCACACGCACGCACACACACACACACACACAGACACACACACACACACACACACACACACACACACACAATGAGTGTTGATCCTTTGATAAAGAGAGAGAGAATGAGAGCTCGATGTCATTAAAGCTCGGCAGGTTTATTTGTGTAAGACACTGGGGGGCTCAGAGAGAGAGAGAGAGAGGGGGGGGGGGGTGGGGGGGGGAGTGTAGGGGTGGTCTGCACTCTGCAGTCCATTTGTTCACTACTGGCTGAGCTTTGGAATCCACTCTGCCTCATGACGGAAAGGCTGGCTGGTCAGGGAGAACAAGAGAGAGAGCGTTGTCTCAGACTTTTTAGTGATAAAAAACGAGGTCTATTAGAGGCTGCATATTGTGTGTGTGTGTGTGTGTGTGTGTGTGTGTGTGTGTGTGTGTGTGTGTGTGTGTGTGTGTGTGTGTGTGTGTGTGTGTGTGTGTGTGTGTGTGTGTGTGTGTGTGTGTGTGTCTCTACAGAAAGATCTTTTTTTATTTTATTTTAAGGAACGTATAGTCTCACATTCTACGTGAAAAAATATAAGCAACATGAGTTACAAGAGATTCACAACGCGGCACCAAGCCTGGAGATCTGCTATTTTCACTAGTTTGGGTCCCGGGCAAAACGTCACATTTTTCTTTCGGGTCTAGAGCTAAACAGTTTGGGAACCACCGAGGTATAGTCTGTGGAGGTTTGTAAGGAGGGAGGGTTAGAGACACACTCACTCTCTCCATTTGCGCGCGCGTACAGTATGTGTGTGTGTGTGTGTGTGTGTGTGTGTGTGTGTGTGTGTGTGCGTGTGTGTGGGTTGGTGGTGAGAGCGGCAGGGATTGTCGGGGTACAGGGGGCATGGTGGAGTCCCCGTCCCGGGGGCTTAGTGAGGGCAGGGAGGGGCGAGGAGGAGGAGGAGGAGGAGGAGGGGGGTTGTGGAAGCAGCTGTTTTTGCAGCCATTCTAAATGGAGACGTTGTCTTGCACCGCTGTGTTCCCCGGATTCTTAAGTACCCCCCCACCACCCCCAACTCCCAAAAACTCAACACTACCCCCGATACTTCCCCGGCTTTGCTTTGTCGCCAGACACGCACGCGCGCGCACACACACACACACACACACACACACACACACACGCACACACCTCCTTCCTGCCGGTGTGCCCTGGACCCTAGACAGGATCTTGAGTGTCTCGCCCTCTCTCTCTCTCTCTCTCACACACACACACACACACACACGTCACACACACTCACCCTCCTAAAGTGTCAAAAAGCGGATCTTAATTTGAAAGCCCCAGGGCCCGTTGCTAACGATTGGTCTATGGCTCTATGCTTACCACTCAATTATGTTCTTCTCCCGTTCCTGCCTGCTAAAGCCCTCTCTCTTCTGAACAGATTTAAAGACAGCCTTGCGGTGGGTCAGTGCCGGGTTTTATATTTCACAGTGTCTGTGTCCTTGAAGTTCACATCACCACACACACACACACACACACACACACACACACACACACACACACACACACACACACACACACACACACACACACACACACACACACACACACACACACACACACACACACACACACACACACACCAACTTGGTGTCAACGCTTCCGGATCCACACCAGACTGGGATCTTGAGAAGATTTATGTAAAGACAATTATTACACATTTTCCAAACATTTGGATGTACGAGATGCACGAGCTTGCAACACGGCACAAAGTGACGCGCTGTGAGCTATCTGCTATTTTTTAAATATAGCCAACGTATAAATGGATAAAGTAGTCAAAATGATTGTGGTGCTACATTAAGTACCCCCCCTGGAACCCCCGCTTTGAGCAGCATTTTAAACGATTAATGCGTGCGGTTGTGTCTGCGATTGAAGTAGCTGGCATTGTTTGACACAGTTTTTTCCCCCTGGTAGCATTTGGCAGTTCCTCTGGTAACTATTAGCCTCGTACTAGTGGTCAGTGAGAAACAAATAATGTGATCTGCCCTCCAGTTGTTTGCCGAAGGACCCCAGCGAGACCCCGAGGTTTGGAAACATTTACGGAACGTTCAAGAACCGCAGGAAACATCCAGAGGAAAAAAATAAAAAATAAGAGTCCTTCCTCTTTTCCCCTTAGCTCCTTTTTTTTTTTACCGCCAATGGATGTCGTGGTGGGACCAGGGAGCTTGAGAAAAGGTCAAAGGTGGAGTGAGAGAAAAGCACAGATGACTCTCAGATGGATTAGCACTAAGTGATCTGGACTCTCCCATACAATCACAACACCTCAGAGGTCATTTTCACACAAGACACCTCACCACCCTCCTCATTTAGCCTATACTTGGTTACGCACCGGTGCTGCCACACACACTGACAATTACCTGATCTACAAACTGAACAAAACCTTGTGATATGACACGTTGTGGAGCTTTTGTAGATCTGATTGCCTTACTGACTTTGGAAAGTCCATTACCCATAAAAATAATATGTTTAACCCATTAAAACCGGGCACGCAACCGTTCTTATTTTTTATTTTAGCGTTGACTATTCAAAAACAGCAGATCTACAAGCTCACAGCGCGTCACTTTGTGGTGTGCTGCGAGCTTGTACATCTGATATTTAAAACATTTTTTAAAAACAGCTTCTCTTCTGGGGGTTCCTGGCACAAAACCTTTTTAGATGGGGGTCCGCGGCCAAATATATATCCAATAAGGGGTCCTTGACATGAACACGTTTGAGAACAACTGATTTAGAAGGCATTTGTAGAATTGGCCTCAGGTCTTAATGGGTTAATAGTAGTAGTAGTAGTAGTTGTAGTAATGGTAGTATTATTATGGAGCGCCGATGGTCAAGTGTTAAATGTGCGTACCACGTAGGCTTTGATGATGCCTGACGATTTGTCCCGGGTTCGATTTCCAAGCCTGGCGGCGGATTTGCTTCATGTCATTCCCCTACTCTCTCTCTCCCTGTTTCCTGTGTCTCTCTCCACTGTACTATCGAAAATATAAAAGGCGGAAAAGCCCCCAAAGTTGTAAATACAGTAAAGAAAAAGACTGCGTGTGTATATTCGCATAACAGAAGAAAGCATATGTGTTTCCCAGGTCATACAGTACTAGTCATAGATAATAACATTATCAGTAACGCAGTGGAGCATAAACCCTGCGACTGACAAATTGTGAGCCCTCACACAGAGGTGGGCGAGCCATCGTTAATCACATGTACATACGGAAAATGGTGCCAGATGGCTTAATATGTCTTAACTTAACTTAAATTAACTGCGATTCATCATGCACAGTCAGTGTATCTCACTGTAACTGCAAGGGGGGGACATGATAACAGCAAAGGCTTATCAAAAAGCAAACACCTTGCCCAATTTATATCCTTAAAAAGGAACAAGAAAAAAGAACGGGGAGAAGAAAAAAAACTCGAGCCAAGTCTGGATTCCTGGACCTAAGACTCGGATTTCATTGGAGTTGGATAAGAAACGGCTGCTCTTGAGGGGCTGCCTGGAAGGGATGGCTTTGATATCTTCTTAGGAGTGTGGAATCATTATAGTGGATAGTTTTAGATATTACAGGGTTTTTATGGACCTTAAATGGAGCCTTTTTACTCTTTTTCAACAGGAGTGAAGTCTGGTCAGGAGAGGCGGGGTTTATCTCTCTTCGTCCTATCAGGTGCGTTGTTGTTACACCCGTTTAAAGCAGCAGTCTTTCAGCTCCCCCTCTGTCCTGGCAAGCACAACCACGAGTGTTGCCAGATTTTGTGAGAGAAATAAGCTAGGAAAACAAGCCCAAAAGAAGAGACTAAGCCACCTTAGCACTTCAAGCCTATATAATGTAGCTTGGCTATTTGAAAATAGCCGATCTACAAGCTCACGACGCGTTGTGTGCTTGTAGATCTGCTATTTTCAAAAAAGAATCTTGAAATAAATTGTGGAATATTTGGAAGATTTTTGAAACATTCTAACAGCAACACAAATCTAGTAGGCCTACGGGGGCTCCCTGGCACAAAACATTTTCAGATGGGGGGTTAGGGACATTTTAAATTGGGGGTCCATGGCATGGACATATTTTAGAACAACTGGTTTAAATCATAATTACGACTACGACAACTATGACTACAGAAAAGGAAACCCAAAGTCGCTTGTAATAAGCGGACATGGCAACAGTGACAACCACCTCTCCTTCTGTCTCTCTCTCTCTTCACCCCCCCCTCTCTCTCTCTCCGTCTCTCTCTATCCCTATATGTCTCTGTCCCGCACTCCTCCTCTCTCAACCTCATCATTTTCTTGCCCCTATCCATACCTCCCTCTCTTCCACTCCCCCACCACACACACACACACACACACACACACACACACACACACACACACACACACACACACACACACACACACACACACACACACACACACACACACACACACACACACACACACACACACACACACACACACACACACACTCTTAAAACATAACATCGACCCTTGCTGTTATATCTCTACAGCCCATCTCCCTCCAAATTTTCTGTCGTTTATTCTTCCCCTTCCTTGCTGTCGGCCTCCCTATCTCCCCTTCCTCTCACCCTATCTGTTCCCTGTCTCTTTCTAAAAGCCCTCACATGTGGAGTTAGTTAATGAGTTAACACCACTCCATACGACTTAAGGGCAATGGGGTAGGGGTGTGTAGGGGTGTGGGGGTAAGTACGTAAGTGTACGCCTGTTTGCTTCAAGGCTGCCATTTGCCCTGTGTGTGTCCGCTACAATTTGTGTGCCTCGTTAGAAAAATGGGACCCATTGTTTTTTCCCTCTCCTGTTACATTGCCACTATGATTTTTTAATCACTTTAAGTATGCACGGTTTGCACTGTTTCATTAGGGCTTGTAATAAATCCAGATAGGATAATCAGATCCGAAAAATATGGGGCTTGAGAGTGCTGTATAACATCTTAAGATGAGGTCTGTGTGTGTGTGTGTGTGTGTGTGTGTGTGTGTGTGTGTGTGTGTGTGTGTGTGTGTGTGTGTGTGTGTGTGTGTGTGTGTGCGCGGTTTACTGGGTTTATTTTGCTACCTAATAGAGGAACAGGCCTGCAGCTTATAGTCCAGTTTATTGTGGGGCGAGACAGTAACTACGCACTAAAAACCCTTTCAATTAATTACTTGTTGATTTTTGGCCAAGTGAATTAATTAAACCATAAAGGGGTGTTTGTTTTGACTTCATGTCAAGAAGTGGGTTAAACATGAGGTAATTACATACGGAAAGAAAGCAAACTCCGGTGTGATGTAGGTAGGTCAGAAAGGACACGCACACAGCTAACCCTCTCCATAACGCTGCTCGTATTATTATGGTAATTCTCCGGCACTATTTACATTTCTATATTTGCTGTAAATAAAAATGTTCCCTATGGTACAATAAAGTAAGTGTGGGATTTTTAAGTATTTTCACTTTCAGTCACTTTTAATAAAATCACTTGATTAACCCATTAAGACCTGAGGCCGATTCTACAAATGTCTTCTAAATCAGTAGTTCTTAAACTTTTTCATGCCAAGGACCCCCCAAAATGATATGTATTTGGCCGCGGACACCCCCATCTGAAAATGTTTTGTGCCAGGGATCCCCTCAATATATATATTATTATTTTTTCCAGAAATAGCATACAGTATGTACAAGCTTGCATATCTGCAATTTTTTATAAATAATGTTCTAAACCACAGTTTTCTGAAAAACTAGTTAAAATCTTAAATGACACAGACGCTTTCCTGGTTTTAATGGGTTAAATTAGTTGTAATGTAGAGTTTTCTATTTAACAAATAAACACGTTTTTCCATTAAAATGATTGCATTATTCCACTTAATTTCACCGCACTCCCCTCCCAACAAATTATTGGCTTTACTGTTAGGTCTATAGACTTCATGAGGTTTTGATGCTAGTGGCAATGGTCATTCAAGGACTGAAAGCCATTCTGGGGTTAAATTAATAATTATAAGAAAATCACGCGCTCTACTAACCAATACTGAGTGGTCCCTGTAGTAAAACCCATAGGGAGTAAAGACAGGCGGCCCAGTGGGTCTTTTACAGGGGATTCAATTAGGTTTCAAATTAAAAGTTTGAAGGCCTTTTCTGTATTTTTTTTGGCCAGCACCATTTAATTACAGCTCATTTATTTATTAAAATTAAAAGAGCACATCTTCTCATGAGGCAATTAAAAACACCACTTTCATATAAAGTACAGTCACATCTGTTGATGAGAGTGTGTGGAGTTTATCTTCCACGGCCAGATAGTCTTGTCTCGCCAATTAATCCACAGGTTCACATCATCCTCCCATCCCAGAGTGAGGAGAAACAAAGAACATATGAGCGAAAGCGTATGGAACGAAAGACCGACACAGATCAGAGGTGGAACATTTGCAGAGGCAGAGATAAAATGAGCGTCAAATTGAGCACGCCGTCATCCTCCGTCGTGATTTGCCTATTAGGCGCATCAACCCACTCCCATCTCCCTTTGTTCTTCAGTGGAATTTTCTTGGGAGGGGAATGAGAAACTAACCATTCAAAGTTTGGGTCATGGGCAGAAGAATTGTTTGCAGTGAGTCGTTCCCACACCGCAAAATGCTGCAAGATGTTCTGAATTGTCATCACCTTACTGAAGATGGTACTCCCACAACCAAATGACTTGATTTCTCATCCCCATGTGCGGTTAATTAGCGCAGAGTACTGATGTACTAATCTCACTTCGGGTAACTAGGACAATGTTTTGGCCAAAATCGTTGCCCATGATGACCAGCACTCAAACCGCACGCATGCCAGGAAAGAATGTCTTATGTTTACAAGTTTGAGGAAACAGCAAACATTGTCTGTGGACACACATGGTCAGCCATGACTTTCTAACACCCCCACGACTGAGCCAGTGTTGCCAGATTTAGCGAGATAAATAAGCAACCTGGTCTATGAAAACAAGCCCAAACTAAGCGACTATAGGCCACATGAGCACTTTAAACCTATATACACATCGCTATTTGAAAATAGCCGCTCTACAAGCACACATGCAATGCATTGTGTGCTTGTAGATCTGCCATTTTCAAAATCTTGAAATATTTGGAATATTTATTTAAACATTTTAACAACACAAATCTGATATGGGGGTCTCTCTCTGGCACAAACCATTTTCAGATGAGGGTCTGCGCTACGGACAAATACTTATTCATTTGGGGGTCCTAATTTGGGGGTCCTTGATTATTGTGTAAACCATAATCAAAACATTTGGAAGCAAGCCCAAATACCTATATTTATATAAGAACTACTACAGAAAAACAAGCCCAAAGTTGCTTATAATAAGCAGACATGGCAACACTACAACTGAGCGTACAAGATGATTGCCTCCCTCCCCCACCACCTCGGCTTCTGCAGACTTGGCAAAGAAAGTTATTTTTATAATGTTTCGCTTTGTTTTGAGCCTTCTTTTTCTCTGACGAAAGTGCCGTTTCGGGTCTAGAGATTGACGGGGAGCCTTTGGGTGCTGATAGCAGGATGTGGTTAGAATGTTAGCTGGCTCAGGTGAGCCATTTATTCCCATTAATGCTGAATAGTGGAATAATGCTTTATTCTTTTTTTCCCCCTCCACCTGTCATGGCTGCCAGATGTAGGTCTATACAGCTCTGTGCAGCAGCCACAACTCTGACAACAGAGTCAAAGGCATATAGCCTAAGGTCTCAAAAAACAAGACGCTAATTGCCTGAGTGTATGAGCAGTTTGATTCAGTTGTTTTCAGTTTAGAGTTTTCCAGCTTTGGCATATTAATGCACGAGTGGCTTCTATTGCTATCGGGGTGGGCATAGGACATGGAGCATCAAAAAGTGTGACTCCATACACTCCTTCAAAACCACCATAAAAGAGCACCTGTCTGCAATTTGCAACTGGACCTAGATAAGTCTTCTAGCTTGCCAAAATAAATGACCCCCCACTGTTTTTCTGTAAATACACTTTTACTGCTCCTTTTTTTTTGATGATCTCTAATGTCTTGATGAATTGAATACACAGGACCACAATGGAAACAAGCCCTCAGGACTTTTTTGTGTTATCCTTTAAGCATGATTGTATAACTGTACCTCTGTATTTTTTTGCAAACTATTAATAAAGTATTCAATCAATAATTATAGCTGACACAAATTTTGACCTGATGGCCAAGATTCAATGTATCCCCTGAGCAAGCAGGTATAGTCTCTATTAGCTCAATGGTAAAAATGTCAGGACATGCTCAGGAAACCGGGTTCAAATCCGGGGTAGAAGAGGAAAGTTACAGAGTTAAATGAACTGTGCTCCATCACTCTCCATCACTTCCACTCAGTACAGTGAAAACGTGTTCACAACTTGTTCACGTCCAACACAATGGAAACACGCGCAAAATATAAATATAACTGCACATGTACATCAATCACGTTAAAACCAAGAACCGAGGAAAAATGAGCGAGAGGGCCTGCAGCCACATTGAGATTTATTGAGGAATTGGATAAATTATATAGAACCATTTCTCAAAGTGCCAATGAGGATGCTGTCATTGTTTTCCCAATCTTTTTACCGGAACATTATTACACAAAGGAGAAAAGACCCACGTAACTAAGATTGCCTCCCCCCTCCAAGGTTTTTTGATTAATTTTGTGTTTATCTGAGAGTGTTTACTCCAATCCCAAGTCACTGCAGCGAGACAAGGCTTCAGTGCACGGATATATTCATTCGCGTAGGTGCCTGAGATTTTTTTTATTTTCTTCTCGTCTGGCTCCAGACTTCTCTCAACATGTGTCTCACACATTTGGAGTCTCCGAGAACTCTCCAATTCTCTGTTGCGTCCTCCTGCACTCCATAACTGTACCGTTGGCAATTAGCTCATCCTACACATGGGAAATAACAGGCCTGGCAAGACTTTAGAGTCTCTGTGCTGATATGCACAACCCCTTAAAAAACCTAGCATGTCCCACAGAGGAGGGGGAAAGAAAGAGAAAAAAAATAAAGAAAAGAAAATAATCACCAAAAGATGTTCGACAATACGGCGAAGAGAACCCAAACGGCTGCGTTCCATTACCGTAAATTTTACAGCAGTATCGGGAAAAAGAACGAGATAGAGAGAGTGTGTGTGTGTGTGTGTGTGTATGTGTGTGTGTGTGTGTGTGTGTGTGTGTGTGTGTGTGTGTGTGTGTGTGTGTGTGCTAGCATTGTTCTGATTGCAGAGTATCTAGTTTAGTGTGTGTGTGTGTGTTTGTGTGTGGACGGGGGTTGCAAGCATTGTTCTGATGCAGAGTTTCTAGTGTGTTTGTGTGGGTGTGTGTGTGTGTGTGTGTTCGCGCCTGTGTGCCTGTGTGTGCGTGCGTGCGTGCCTGTGTGCATGGATGTGTGTGTGCGTGCGTGGCTGTGTGGCTGTGTGCCTGCGTGCGTGTTGGGGGCGCCTGCTGGCCGCATTTGGACCAGACTTTCAGAGCAACAATAGAAGACCCAACTGTCAAAGAGCTGGTGGAGGATCACAGAGGAGTGGGTGGGGTTGGTTGGTGGGGATTGAAGAGGATTGATTACACCACATCATCAGATACAGCAGACCACTAATCTGACGCTCTATCTGCAGTCGTACATCTTCATCTATCATCCGTCCATCCCGTCCGTCAGCGGCGGCCGGTTGGCCCGGGGGCTCAGGGAGGGAGGGGCTGCATCGTGACCCCGGGAGACAGGCGGGGTCCGGGCCGAGATGCATGTGCATCTGACCGGCTCTCTGGACGCCATGCGTGTGCATTCATCAACCTGTCCATCTCTGTCACGTATGTGACTCTGTGTCGTCTCACTGAATGTTGCGTGGGACGGTGTTTATATATCAGTGGTGGAAGGTAAGTATTTTTACTCAAGTATGCACTGAACCCCATACTGTACATCCGGGGTCTTCAACAGGGCGTCCGGGACTCTAAGGGGGTCCTCAGAGTTAATACAGGGTGTCCGAGAAATCTTTGTGTGATAGGATTTTTTTTATTTTAACATTAACCACTTGAACCTATAGCATCTCTTCTGAGGGGAACACTCACAGAGGCGTTGTGAGCTTGTAGATCTGCTATTTTCGACTTAGTTTGGTGTTGAGGGAAAAAGGAGCAAACCAAGTACAGAGCCAAAGGTCAAGTTTACTAAGTATTGATGGTTTAAGTGGTTAAATGTCTGAAATAAACAAAAAATATTCATTTACACTGATAGTCAATGAAGCTATCTATTAAATCTATGAAAAATTTTAATCTGCAATACAATTTTATACAATAAGTAGTGGGGGTCCCTGCTTCATTTGTCTCTCAGCTAAGGGGTCCTTGTCCTGAAAAACATTGTAGACCCCTGCCATGTTGAGCGGAGTCCCTCGCGGCTCTATACTTGTGTCTTTTTTCCCAACCAGGGCCTTGAGGTCTGCGGACAAGCTACTGCTGGTCGCTCATACGACTAATTTGAGGAGTAGGGGTGACCGTGCTTTTGCGGCTGCGGGCCCCAGGCTCTGGAATTTGTTGCCCCTCAACATTAGATCTGCCCAGTCGATTGGGGCTTTTAAAACATCACTAAAAACTCACTTATTCTCTCTTGCTTTCAGTCGTATTTAGCTATCCTGTTCTGTCCTAACTCTGCTGTTTTGTTTCTCTTTTGTTTTTCTTTTGTTTTTGCCCTGTGTATATATTTTTGTTGATGCTTCTGTGTGTCTGAATTACCTTGTTTTAACCATGTTCAGCACTTTGGTCGGCTTTGGGCTGTTGTAAATGTGCTATATAAATAAAGTTTGATTTGATTTGATTTGATTTGATTTTCAGTTTTTTGCTCGACATTAAATATCTTCTTAACACATCGCTATGCGCCGCGTTGTGAGCATTTAGATTTGCTATATACGGGGGGAAAAAAGGAGGGAATTAAGTACAGAACCCTGGGCGACCCCGGTCAAAGAAATGTATAGGGTTTAAGTGGTTAGTTAAGATGAAACCGAGGGGTTACGTCTCACTGTGATTCGTCCTATAGGAAATCACATAGAAATACTTCTAAGATCTAAGTAAATAAGTATGAGTTCTACAATGGATCACACTCTAGTCTCTGTAAACATGTGTTTCCCACTATGTGGGTATTTTCTTGGCACTTTGTGACTACAGTGGCATGTGTGCTTCGCTGGCATGTGCTTCACATCAGAACATATAGGATCCAATTCATCAGGACATATTTTGTTCCATTATCTGGCGCGTTAATTACCTCGAGTTCCTAACTTAAACGCAATTTTATGGAAAGCACTTTATGTTGGAGTGTCCACGAAGCATTAAAATACATATAAAAAAAAGATATCATACTCGTTGGCAGAACTTTCCTCCTACAGAAACGAAGATATATTAAAACCCCCCAAAAATGGCCTAATAGATTTCAGAGTTACTAATGTTTTTGATCACAACAAGTAGGACAAGGATTCTGACATCTGTATTAAGTAGAAATGGGCCCATAACAGCGCCCTATAAGTATGGACCGTAAGTGCTGCTAAAAGGTGGATGATGGAAAGCATGAGGTTATCCCCCAAGTAGAAATGAAAACCAGAGGTGGTGGGGGGGAGTGGGATTTTAAGCAACAGCGGCTTTTATTTCCTTAACAGATGGCCGCTTCCCTCCTCACCACCACTGGGTAAGTGGTTATGAAGCTCGGGGTTCGGTGCCGGTCATGGGAGAGCTGAGCAGAGAGGAGGCCTCTCCTCGTTGGGCTGTTATCACAGGCTGCGATGATGAGAGACACCGTCTGTCTGCCTCAGAGACACCGGTCCATCAAACCCTGAGGCAATTACTCCGAGAAGCAGAGGGGTCACAGAGAGTCACGGAGGCAGGAGGAATGAGGCCTCGGCTGATCAGCTTATCGGATGGCCCGCAAACCCCACCAGGAACAGCTGAGGAAACGGCGGCGGTTCACTGTTTTCAGAAGTCAAGTGAGGGGTTCAGTGCAAAAGCTAGAGCGAGGGGTCAGAGGTCCACAGATTGGAGTTTTATTTGGGGAGATCTCCTTATCAGTGATCTCTGCAAAAAAGGTTCGAGCCAAGCCAGAGAGGCAGGATGGGGGTGTGTGGTGGGAGAGAGGATTAGAATAAATTGGACACACAAAGACATACTGTGGGAATTGTGTGGGACCTACTGCATTAAGTTTAATCTTAATGGCAGAGGCTTTGTCAAGAGCGCCTATTGTAATGCGTACGTTTTTTTCTTTCCTTTTTTTGTGTGAAGCGCTAGTGCAGTTCATTTAGATAATAAAGTACTTTAAAAATGGTACCGGAATGACAAGGGAAGACATCTCTTTCATCTCGTGGATGGACAATTACTTGACTAAGCACTATTAAATCACTTGAACCCTAGCATTCCTATTCTAGGGAGAAAGCTTTGCCGAAAATAGCTGATCTACGAGCTCACAGCGCGTTTTAACATGACGCAATGTTGGCTTGTAGATCGGCTATGTTTTGGTGGTAGAGGGGGAAAAGGAGCAGACCAAGTACAGAGCCAACCCTGATCAACTAAGTATTAGTTTGCTAAATATAGAGGGTTTAAGTGGTTAAAATGTGAAGGCAAGGGTTCTTTCAAGAGTTTAGGTGTATCAGGTTTCGCCTCACTGACAAATGCCTGCACGAGGTTCGATAGCAGATGAATAATGGCTCATATAACGAGAAATACATTGAAAATGCCAGTACCATACGGTAAATATTTTACGAATGTCAAAGCTCAGCTCTGCTTTTGCAGTTATTCACATGCACGCAGACCTCATAAGTCGAATCCGTTCGCGTAGCGAAAAATAACCGAGGTCTGCGTCGCGAGCTATAAGAAGTCTCCACTCGCCGGGGCCACTGTGGAAAGCTTTGATCGAATTCTCTCCGGATTTATCAAACTCTGGTTACCACCTGTTCCGTGATCCCCGGCATGTGGCTATCGGCAAACTTGGCTCCGTCGCCGACCGGACCGCTGGGTTTGTTTTCCCATCCACGGTGCAGGGTCTACAGGACCCAGGTTCAGGAGTTTAACGAGAGCAGTCAACAGAAATGCCCCGTCTAATAAACTACCAGCTGGACACCTTACGATGGCAGATCACAGATCGGGCCCCCCGAATGGGACGGGCCACAATCTGCTGCTGGGTTCCACGGGGACAGTATACAGAGGCACAGCGGAGGAGGTTGCAGGCAGTGTAGCAGGACCCCCGCCACACCACCGGAGAAGTAAGTCCCATGTAATTGCTTCTCCGTGTGGCTGCGAGAAAAGGCGACGCGGTTCACCTCTTACTCCATTCGGTCTCCCTTCCATATTTTTACACGCATCTTTTACAGGACCCAAATTCTTATTTTTTTTGCTCTTCTCTCGTTGGAAGATGATTTGAAACACCCTTTTCCCATAAAAGAATACACTCTCCATTGAACCAAATCAGTATTTCTGCCCCTTTGAAGATATGATCCTCACCATCTGTCGCTGCCTGGCTCTTTTCTGAATGTCTGTCTTTTTTAGCCCGACGTAGACTTCCTCGTACGGTGGTTGTCACGTGCCGAAGCTCACACCCACGTCGCGGCAGCAAAGTGTTTTGAGCTTATAGATCTGCTATTGTTGGTATGTCCGTCATACGCCCCGATGAAGCATTTGGCTGGTCAATTTGTCTACGGGTGATAATATACAGCAGCGTAGCGAGAACATTAAACCTCGACTCTAATCTTACCAGTCCTTTAGTGCACCAGGCGATCTCTATCTCCAAAGTGTCTTTTCTTCCCTAAAGTGGTCATAAAACTTAGCTAAATCTGCTCATTACCTGTGATGTGTGCATAGTGCCACGGCTCATGGGACGGCGTTTATTTTGACTGGTGCGGAACGATCTCCATTTCCATTCCAGGCTCCTGCCAGATTAATTGAGGTAATTGACATTGTGACAAGGTAGACGGCAGACTCCCTGGCAGCCCGACACAGCCAACCTGACTGCCAGGGGCCAATTGGCATCTGGTTGGAGCGCCGCGCCGCTGTGACGAGACGATCAGGCTGACGTTCTGGGTAATTTTAGAAGGCCCGGCCAGTTTCAAATGTCTGATTAAATGGGTCACGGCAAAGTGTGGCTTTTTCCACCTTTTTGTGTGTTAAAGGGATATTTCACTTTCAAACATGTTTGGGGTCGTTTTAACGTCTACTCAGGCTTTTGTGAGCACCCCGGACAGTTTTTAAGTTGCCTGATTCAGTATTTAGATATTTGATATTCATTTTATCAGACACGCCCCCTTCCTATATAAACCCCTCATAACTTCAAACTCTATTTTAACCATGATAGATTCATTGAAAACACGTACTTGTCCCTGGTTCTGGTGACTGACATTGTCCTTCTAATATGTGTTTTTTAAATTACTTTTTTCATTTATTTTATTTTTCATAAGGCTAATTATGAGGCTCACAGAGCTGGAATCAGAGAGGAACTGGAATCGGTTCCATCACATTCGTAACCGTTTTTTAAACAAACTTTTTTAATTTCAAGGACTACAATAAATGTACAAATGGAACCAAATTTGGTTCCTTTTATACACTCTCAGAGTTACAGGCCTATAAGGGTCCAAAAGTAACCCATGGGTCTCTGGAACTCACTTTGAGAACCACTACAATAATATGTACTGTACTTAAGATTGAATTTGTGTTTATCAAAAAATGATAATGAAGGCCACAATAGGAATCGGACAGTTAAGAGGGAAATCCTAAAGGATCTCAAACCCTAGTTGTGTCTTGTCCCATGGGAGCGATGTCTTTGGGTGGCAGCGCGTTGAGCAGATGTGTCAGCTAGCTATACGTGGCCAGGTCTCCGTCAGCGAGTCAGCACTTCCCTTAAAACAATTACGCTGGTGGGGGCCTACACATTAGAGTGGTGATCTATCAGCAGAGTGGTGGGCTTTACAGGACCCCCGCTGACATGTATGGCACACCCAGGGGAGCCCCCCCGACTCATGACCTCATTCTCCTGTGGCCTGTCATTGGCCGACACCAGCCCATGATCTGACCCCAGCTGCCTGAGCGTCCACTTAAAGAGGAAGTGGAAATTACCTCTTAATATTGTCACGGCTTCCAACACACTTTTTATGAAGCGATTTCCTTCAACCAACCATTGGTGGAAAGTGACTAAGTACATTTACTCAAGTACGGTATGTACTTAAACCAGCTCAGGGGCCTTGTGGTTAGAGTGTCCGGCCTGAGACTGGGGATTCGATCCCCCCCAGCCGGGTCATACCAAAAGACTATAAAAATGAGACCCAATGCCTCTCTGCTTGGCACTCAGCATCAAGGGTTGTATTGGGGGTAAGCCCCTGCGACATACTAGCGTCATGTCCAGGGAGTGTACTTGCACATCAAGCTGTCTCATTCTACAGAAACAGGAGATAGGCTCCTGCCCTATGGGCCACATGGCTCGGCAATAAATGTTGGGGTACTTTACTTGAGTATTTCCATTTTTCCAATACTTTATACTACTTCACTAAACCTAAGAGGCAAATATGTACTTTGTTTTTACTCCACTAAGATTACTTGAAAACTTTAGTTACAAGGGACTTTGTAGATTTTGATTATTACAAAACATAAGCCTACATTAACCAATTAACCAAATTTACACTTTCAAAAAAGCCAAATCTACAAGCTTGTCACATCACGACATTGTGAGCTTGTATATTAGCTATATATTCGAAATATTTTGACACATTTTGATACAGGCCTTTTACTTGAGTATTACAGAGTATTTCTACATTGTGGTATTAATCCTTTTTCTTAAGTAACAATTCTGAGTACTTCTTCCACCACTGTCACCAGCAGCACTCCACATAATAAGAAGAGAAAGTTATGACGAGAGTTTTGACGGTTTTACCTCACTCACAGGAGCACTTACTGTTCCAAGGCTGAAGTTATATGTATTGTACTAAAATGTTAGCACATTCAGGGGCTCAACAATGGTGTTAATTCACCAGCAGGTGATTTCATTCAACTTTCATTACTGCTCTGATCTGTGAAGAGTACATTTACTATTTTGTTTCTATCAGGCAGAAACCTACTATCTCAATCTTTTAACTTTTAGCGTTTTCTCCTAAATTAACGCCCTACTTGATCATATAGCGCCACAAAAAAGCATCAAAAGTAGCAGATCCACTAGTGCGCCATGTTTTGAGCTTGTAGATCTGCTACTTTTGCCGTTTTTTAATTTGAATCCTGAAAAGTAACAGTCTTGGACATAATGAGGTTTCCACCCGCAAAGACGATTTACAATTTAGGCATTTATCAGACGCTCTTATCCAGAGCGACTTACAATTAAGCAAGGTAAACACATACATCAAATGCAGAGAGACAGTGTAGTGCCTCAGTATAGTAACCTATAGGATCACAAGTAAATCAAGAATCTAGCATCAGTCTAAACAATTGGTATCAAAATAATATGTACTGTACATTGAAACTATAGGATACCAGGCAAACAACGGACCTAGCATCCGTCTGAATAAACATTAGAACAAATGAATGGCCAAGGTATGTCTGCATGGTCGTCATACAGTAACTAGGTCAAGTGCTACGGGCTAAGGTGGAGTCTGAAGAGGTGAGTTTTCAGATTACGGAAGAGTCTGCAGTTCTAAGTACATACCTGAAATTCGTGCCATATTCTGTCATTTCTTTCCACACATAAACTAATATTCACAATATAGATATCGTCTCTGTCGGGTGGAATGTCCAAAACTGTTACTTTTCAAGATTCAAATTCAAAAGTAGCAAAAGTAGCAGATCTACAAACGTGTCGCTTTGCACTTCGTTGGATTGATTGATTGATTGATTGAAAATTGTATTAGGCAAAAGAATGTAAAACAACACAGTTACATTTATAATACTTTTGTCTAAAAGGTCCGACCAAAAAAGTCCTTGCGGACTTGTTTCCGTTGGGGTCCTTGAATTAATTTCATAGACAAGCTTGTGTTTCAAGCTTGTGGATTGCTACTTTTGATGCTTTTGTGTGACGCAGTGTATGATCAAGTAGGGTATTAATTCACCAAAAAACACAACACGTTAGAATATGGAGATACAGTAAGAGGTTTCTGCCCAACAGCGACGATATGACGGGAGTTGTATGCCTGTCCTCCCTCAGACACATACACACGTTCACACATAATCATAATGTACTACAAAGGAAGACTAGATTTTGTGGTGACCACTTTCAACATGGCTGGTGTCCCGATTTTGTTGTTTAGTCGTGAGGCTTGAAGATCGGCAAATCTTTTGCCGTTTGTCGCACGTACAACAAAGTATACAAGACTTGAGTGGTTTTGAAGGACTTCACAGCTTGAGTAAAATTAGGGGGGAAATGCCCAGAGTTAATCAAGTTCGCTCACCGCATTTTTCCTCAGTCATCTGGTAGCTATTGAACGCTGCATTGAAGAGACCATAGCTTTCTCATTATACCGCACAACACTGCCATTATCCTCTCTCTATTCTCTCTCTCTCTCTTTCTCTCTCTATCTGTCTCACTATAGTGAACGAGAGGAGAGGGAGGCAGTGGTGGAAGAAGTACTCAGATATTTTTTTTGTTAAGTAAAAGTATCAATACCACAATATAAAAAAGTATCAATACCTTTTTTTCCCCTCCCCAATTTAGTCGTTATGCCAATTGACTCCTCCCCACCACAATTTCTGTGTTGTCACTATGTTGTTGTATCCCACTGACTCACATACCAGTGAGGAGCCCCCACCGGGAGGACGTAGAGCCTTCGTACTATACTCCTCCCGCCCAACACTCCCTGCTGACAAGTGCCGACCCCCCAGCCCGTAGGACCCACAGACAGACTTAACTACTTTCAACCTAGCATCCCTATTTTGGGGGTGGATACACATTTTCAGTGTGTCTAAAATTGCACAAAAAAAGAGGCGGATCTACAAGCTTGAGCCTGTACTGATTGGATATTTGTGTCATATTTTGACTTCTTTTTGTATAAAAAGGGTTATTCATTCATAAAAACAAAACATGAACAATTGATATGTGGAGATACAAGGTTTCTGCCCAAAAATCAGTGGGAAAAGTACTCAATTTCTTTACTAAAGTAAAAAGTATCAATACTGCAATGTAGAAATCCTCCGTTACAAGTAGAAGTCCGGTAATCAAAATTGACTTGAGTAAAAGTACAAGTATTGGCATCAAAATATCCTCAAAGTACCAAAAGTAAAAGTACTCATTATACAGAATGTCCAATTTCACAAGGTATCATTATGTATAAAATGTATTAAAATCTTTTGAAAATATCAGATCTACAAGCTCACAATGCGTTGCATTGCGACGCGTTGAGTATTATTATAAAAGTATTCAAATTAGAAGTAAATGTACTTAGTTACTTTCCACCACGACTGCCAAAAAGGGACATTGACATGAATACTATCTATCCTGCCACAGATAGCTTTTTAACTTTGCACTCTGGGACAATGCAAGCTATCTCCGGTGTCACAACTCTGGGGTCCTTCACTGTTTTCTTTTTGCTTTCCTCGACAGCAGGTCCGATATGGCCCCGTTGAGGTAATCACAATACGGCAACAGCGCCAGTGATTGATACTTCCCACCCCAATGCCTTCTGGGATGCCATGTTTTCACAGAAGGAAAAAAAGGGGGAGAGAACAGTTTTGTTTCTGCAAATGAAAAACAAATGGTGCTTTGGATGGAAAAAATTGCAGAGCGACGGAAAGGGATCAAGTACGTCTGTGGTGGCGTGTCAACCGCAGGGTCGCATACCAAAGAAATCAGGATCCCCCACACAGTCAAGCTGAGTGTTCATACGGCAGCAAAAATGTAGCACTGCTAGTGTTGCAGCAATCATGCAAATTGGGCTAATCAAAAAATGCTTCAATTACACCCCGCTGGCGATGTCTGTCCGCAAATTCCATAATGCCATCCGCTCAGCTTCACCAGAAGTGTGCGTCTTGTTCCAATATCTTGATATTTGTAGATGAGGATGAAATGCAATGTGGAGACAGTTAGGTTTTTCTTCTTCTTTTTTTTTTTTTCACAATGTGTGACCCAACTGGTGAAATCCTTGACATCCCATCCCCATCCCCGTGCACGATACTCGTAGAGTTCTGGGGTAAAGACAGGGAAACCACAATGCATGCATGGCTGTGGCATTTTTTCATTGTTCTCCAGAGACATTGGGCCAATTACCTAGTTAAGTGATGTGTCTCCTTAACTGATTGCTCGCCTTGTTTTTTATTCTCCTTCATCTGTTTATGGGCCTCACTCACTCCTCCGGCCCCTGCAGACCACCCCTCCCTCTCTCTCCTCTCCCTCCCTCTCTCTCCTCTCCTCTCTTCTCCTCTCACTCACTTTAGTGAGACAGAGAAACACTCTACTTGAGTATTTCCATTATATATGATACTTTATACTTCTACAGGGGGGGGGGGGGGGGGGGGGTATGTATGCAGGTCCATAGACCACAAGGGGAGTCAGATTGGAATTCCCCTTGAAAGGAGGTGTCATACAGAGCCACCATTTCTCCTCTGTAAATATAGTTGTTTGTATTTCTTGATGACATGTATTAATGTGTTAATATTTTATGCCCTGTTAGTGACTTGAATACATAGGACCACAATGGGAACGAGTCCACTAAAAAAGTATTCGATCAATCAATCAATCAATCAATCAATCAATCAATCGATAGTCTATACTAGTGTATTTTTTCAGTTTTCTTGTGGGGAAAGCTTTCGCTGAAAATAGCCGATCACCAAGCTCACAACGCGACGCAACGTGTTGTGAGCTTGTCGATCTGCTATTTTCAACGAAAGCTTTCCCCACAATACGGATGCTGCAGGGTTTAAGTGCAGGAGAGCATTCAGAAAGATATGTCTGAATGAAACATGATCCAGCTTGTCTCAGGAAGCGCACACACACGCACACACACACACACACACACACACACACAGTTTCAGTCTGTGAATCAACCAGCAAAGAGCGTGGGATAGAATGCAATCATTGTTTTGGAACAAAAATAAGTTTTGTTCCAATAATATTAACAATGTTTTTTTACCCAGCTTAATGACCTGTTTTACACAACATGGTGAAATTCTGGCAGGCGATAAAACGTTGTTCTCAAGCTGTGCAATTTCTGAGGGTATTAGTAGGGCCAATAGGTGAAATGCGACAACAGAATAATCAGGCTAATCTAGAAGAATTATGGCCATTTCAACATTATGTGACATAAGCTGAAAGGCCAACGTGCGGCGTGCTATTAACTATATGCTGTAATTCCATTCTGCTGGAGTCACTCAGGCAGAACATGCGGCGTTTCAATGACAGATGTTAAACAACTGAATATTTCCCTGATTGCTGTGACTGCTAACTCCATCGGAATATGATTTCCGCTAACGAAAGAAGGAGCTGTCCTTATGTTCTCATACTGTAGGTCGGTCTACCAAACGGCACACATTGCACAGAAACAGTCATATAAATTACAGATTTTTCTTTTTTTTTCACCCCAATTTATTCCAATCATCACAGGCCTCATTGGCCCTCTCTCCCGTCGTACTTGCGAGCCGTTTAAACTCGATAACGTATTAGTTTCCTCTGTTTCGATTGTTTAACCCATTGCAACCGGGAAAGCGTCTGTGTAATTTTAGATTTGAACCACTTTAACCATTATTTTATACTTAAGCGATTAAAAAATAGCAGATATACAAGCTCAAAGCGCGTCACTTTGTGCCGCGTTATAAACTTGTAGATCTGCAATCTACATATATATCTTTGAATATATATATATATATATTTTAAAGCGAACATTTTTAACTAAAATCTTTGCTTCTGGGGGTCCCTGGTACAACATATTTTGAGATGGGGTCAAATACATATCATTTTGGGGGTCTGTGACATGAAAAGGTTTGAGCACCACAGACATAGAAACATAAGTTTGTCTCAGGTCTTAATGGGTTAAGCAGCGTATTCATTAAGTCTAAACAGTGGGGTCTTTCTCGGGTCAGCGTGATTGGATTTCAGGGGATGGGGAGTGGAGCTTTTTTAAAAGCACCCGTCTTTGAAATGTTGCTGTGTAATAGTGTTGTTATGGTGTCTGTGAACCACATCTGACCTCTGACCTCCAGATCAAAGGATCATGGGAGTAAATAATGATCAGATGTTCCGATTCTCTTGCTTGCGTGTGGTTCTGCTTCACGGCTACGGATGTGACTAAATTGTTTGGGTTTGGGCCGCCGGGCCGCCCCGAGGTGACGGGGGCTTCACAGAGAGAGACGGCCAAGATGAAAGGGGAGGGAGGGGAGGGGATCCACGTGGCTTGATATGTCTGTGCAGGTCAATATAGATAGGGTGTCTAGGGCTGGGTGATATGACTTCAAATCAATATCACGATTAGTTCAAAATTTTGCCTCGATTACGGTTAATGAACAATTATACAAAATTAAAAAAGGGAAAAAAGTGTTGTAAGCTTGTAAGTAAATAAGTATCCCACATCTGCTGAAAAATGCGAAGAGCTTCTTAATTTTTTTATACCCCCACCCACATGTGACCTATCCACCCCATTGGTCTGCACCTCCACATTGGACAGCTTACTTCCCATCACACTCCCCACCAAGCCAATTTCCACCATGAAACCTGCCATCTGTCAGCTTGACATTGTCCCCTCTGCCCACTTTCAGGAGGGCAGAGGGGACAATGTCACGTTGACAGGTGGAAATAATCACCTGCTCCCTGGGCACTGGCACATGCAGTAGTTGAGCCCCTCCTGAAAAAAACCAGCTCAGACCCCTCCCTGCCCAGTAATTACAGACCCATTTCAAAATGACCGTTTATGTCCAAAATACTCTAAAAAGCTATTCTCACCCAGCTAATCTATCTTATCTATCTTCACCAAAACAATATCATGGAAAAATAAAATAAAAATCAGAATTCAAGTCTCCATAGGGTGACTAATCGATACATGTTTTAATTTTTTTGTCCTTTCAGGACGGAAGCTTTTCAGTTAACATTGGTAGCTTCTCCTCCCACCCAACTTTTTAATTTCCTTTAATAAATCAGTGCTATTGAAAACCCTTTACGTCAGTGGGTTTTATAAGTATTGAACCAATGAAAAGTATTACAAAGTGAATAAACTTGGATCCTCAAACTGTCGGTCAAAACACCTAACTCCAACTCGTGTGTATTTTCCGTCTGACTGCGTCATTCTAATGGAAAATGAAAAAAATAAAATACAATAAAAAAAAAAAAAAATGAAAAATGTAATCGGAAAAACACGGCCCCCTCACGCATTAGGACGGCAGAGTGAGTCACCAGAACCAAGGACGGGTGTTTTCGATGAATTTAACATGGTTAAAATGGAGTTTGAAGTTACAATGGGTTTGTATAGGAAGGGGGCGTGTCTGATAAAATGAATATCAAATATCTAAATACTGAATCGAGCAACTTAAAAACTGTCTGGGGGGTTCACAAAAGCCTGAGTAGACGATAAAATGACCAAACGTTTTTTTGAAAGTGAAATATCCCTTTTAATGGTCAAAAACCTCCTACTGTAACTCCAAGCTGTATTTGGGTAAAGTGATGATAGGTGCAACATGCAAGTATCTGACAATGTATAAAGTCACCGTACCAACTTTGATGAGTCAGTATTGTGTTGTTTTAATTCTTTTTCATTTCCTGAAATGGTTGATATTTTGGACATAGTTGGTTTCTGCCGGACAGGAGAGATATACATTTATATGGAATACAGAAACTTGCATTGCGAGAGTACAGTGCAAATTGTCTAACGACAGACAGGAGACTACACTGTACAATATATCACCCTGTACAATGTTCTCCGTCAGCAGTGTGCCTGCTACAGTGTAGGTCAAACCGCCAGTTTAGTGCTCTGACTTTTACAGTGGTCTGGAGGGTTGCGGGTCCAACTCCCAGGTGCTGTATTATGCCATTAAGACAGTTAGTGTGGGCCTGTACATGCTTCTCTCATAAACCCACAGCTGTGTAAATGGAACAGAGTCGTAACACCATAACAATGCTCTCCCACTTAAGGAAGGGAAAAAAGTACCCGCGGTCAGCAATAATAGCTTTGCTGTTGTACAACATGAAAACCATGCAAAGCCCCACTCAGCAAAGGGAGGGGGGAAAAAACAAGATTTTCATCAAGTTTAAATAAATAAACTCAGCCCACCGGTACTTCAACTCCACCACAGCAGCGCGGGGCGTTAAAAACCTCGCTTTGGCCCTTTGCGGCGGGCCTCTGTCATTGCGGTAATGGATGAGACAAAGGCATAAAAGTGAAAACAAAGGAAAAATTTGGGATACTAGTACATCAACAGGAAATGACATCATCAACAGCGATTCATCTCTCTCTCGCCGTTGGCCGGAGTCTCGGACAGAATAAGGAAGCTGGTGATAGTGGAGCGTTGAAAAGGTTCCCGAAAGGAATGCAAGAGGTTTTGAACTCTGTGGCACAAAGGGAGGACAGAAACTCAAGAAGAACGGAGTGTCCCGGTGACTCAGGAGCAGGTGTAGAATGAATTCCATGTGCCGTATTACATTTTACAACCAAAACAGAACATTTAGAAATACAGAGAATGCAGAGAATGTGTAAACATTCATCAATCAGATTAGGAAGCAATCAGGCCAGGGCAAAGGGACACTTGACTGAAATCATGTTTTGATCTAAAGTTTTACAAGCCTCTAAACTTTAAAGTACAGTGTTTTACCCTTGTTAGGTCATGTTTTGTACTGTATCAATGATGTGGGTTTTATTCACTCATTTATTGAGGATTAGAATTCAGTGAGGGGGTGAGACACTTGATTGGAGCTACTGGTTCATGTGGATCTAAAAAACACTTGAACACGAGATGTTTCGACCTTTGTTGTTCCGGTCTCGTTTTCTCTCCACCTCTCCACTACATTACCCAACAAATGCACCGTAACATGTTTTGAAAGGAGAATAAAGCTGGAGAATTAATGAAGAGTGCAGTGTGTTGAGGACTCTGAACATGTCTGTTTTACTGTACATGATTAAGTGGCTTAGTGCTTCGGTTCGGGGAGAGGCCTACTTTACTCATTTCCCATGAGGTTACAGTATTTGCAAATGCACTTCTTGCCCATTTGTTTTAACTAACATGAGTCCCAAAGGGGTTGGTTCTTACACAGAATCAAATATGGTGAATTCTGTGAATAATTGCCCAGGTAGCCCTGCTTGAAGATAACCCCCCCTGACCTCTGGGTCCATCTCTGTCATTGTCATATGTCCAGGGTGACAGAAACCAATGAGGAGATGCATGCCTGTCTGTCACAGAAGACAATCAAATGATGCACTCGTATCTTCAGATCATCACATGAGTGGATTTTTGTTTTTATTTTGTGATTGGCAAATTATAAACTAACAATAGCTGACCTGTCCTCATGCAGTAAACCCCACCCATATACTACTCCAGGTTACAACGCATATTCGTGGTCCCAGTGGATGGCAATTGTCACCCCCTAATATTCATGTTTAACGTCAAATTCAGTTCTTTTATGCACGTTTTCTCCACCTCCATTTTTTGTAGATCGCCGCTGAGCACAGATTAAAGCAAAATAAAATCTCACGACTGAAACATTTTGTTAGGCCAAGTCCTAATCTGCGATTTGTGAAACAGCATGAAAGGAGACACACACACACGCGCACACACACACACGCACACTAGCACTGTGTTTCATAAACAAGCAAAATATGTAAAATAATTACAGCCAGCCAGTTCAATAAATTGCAGATTGAGGCTTTAACCTTTGCTTTTACAAAATATTTGAGGGTTTTCTAGAAGATTGAACATGTATTCTATCGCTAGTTTGACCACTTCATCTTGGCAGCCCGGAAAAGCAGTCGCAAGGGTCTGTTCCGTTCGATGCTCTGCAAGAATGAGCGGTTTAAGAACACTTTTGTCCCAACAGCAATTAAGCTCTTTAACTCCATGACCAGCCGCTAGGCCTATGAACTGGACTAATAGTTTTAGTTTTAGTTATTTATGGGTCTATGTGCAATAACAAAGGATTATTAGTATCGCTTTTTATGCTTATTCATAATATATTTTTTATATTTGCCTTTTTTTATAGTTTTAACCTGTGCTGCCCTCTTTTTGTGATGTGTTTTTAACTACTGTAACCTTACTGTATGCCTGTATGAGCTATGCTATGGGATATCTGAATTTCTCTTCGGGGATTAATGAAGTATCTATCTATCTTCAAATACTTTTTAATCTTAAAATAACTAATAACCAAAAATAGGCTATCTACAAGCTTACAACGGGTCACAGAGACGTGTTGCAAGCTTGTCGATAGCCTATATTCGGTGAGTAACATGCTTCCATAGAAGACATGCTGAGTCTTTACTTCTATGGAATCCAAATGACTGAAATTAGTCCGGAAACTTCAATCCACGGCCATCCATCCACATGTGACATGTGACACACATGTTATAGACACGTGTTTTCTTGGCTGTAACCATACATTCATTGGCCACTTTCTTTCAACCCGGTGTCCCTATTTTAGACGTAATTTTAGACAAGCATTTTTCAAACATGTTCCGTTTCAGATAGCACACTCTACACTTTACTTCCTTCTTTTAAATGAAGCCTCTGGCTTCAACAAACGCTCAAGTAGCCCACTATTAGATCTCTGTCTGACAGAAGAGCCTGTACATGCCGTTCCTCTGTGCTGAACACAAGACAATTTGTCAAGAGAAAAAACATGGAAAATATGTATAGCCTAGAGGCGATGACTGCAGGACTCCGGTTTGTGTGGTCAACTCCGCTACCATTACAGTTTAAACAGACAATGTTTAACCTGCGTGACCTCTTCATAATGGGCTGTCGGTGGAAAGCGGCCCCATGTTGTCTTTGTTCTGCGCGAAACCACTGCTATTCAAACAACGTGGGAATTCCGGCTCAATTAAATTGCACTGTGGTATATAGCCAGTCGTTTCAAATGAATTTGAACAATGCCTTAAGACATCTTCAATTAATGGCCTTCGAAGACAAATGAGAGCCGAATAACAAGCCGCAAAAAAAAAGGAGTTCCATAACAGGGGAAGATTGGGAACATAGGAAAAATAAGCCCTGGTGAACATTTCATTTGTCATATAGCAGCTATTTCCCCCTGGATGTGCTGTGTAAACTGGCCCCGCACCCCTCACTGGTGACTTATGGCCTTGGTCTTCAATGGGAAATGTAATCCTCTAAGCCGGTATTTTTCTTACTACCACATTATTGTACATGAGGGGTCACGCCAACATTACATATTATTTGTGAGGCATGAAGGAGATATATAACACATGCCAAATCATCCTATAGCCGAGGGTGTAAATACTTTCTTTTTGACTTTCTTTTTTTTATATATGCATGGGTGGCCTCCAGTTTAAGGATGGATCCCCAACTAAACTATAACTGTTTATGAATCATTGTCCAACACATTGTACGATGAAGTGTAAAATATAGTGCAAATGAGGCTAATCGATTGATATATCATTGCTGTCAGGCATATCTGTCTATCATGTCATCTGCATATGCTAACTTTGTGTTTTTTCGTAAATTAATGCGAAAAAACACAAAATAATCAAAAGTAGCAGATCGAGAAGCTCGAAACATGGCACGAAGCGACGCTTTTTGAGCTTGTAGATCTAATTTTGATACTTTTGAATTTGAATCCTGAAAAGTAACAGTTTTGGACATATGAGGTTTCCACCCGACAGACGGTATAGAAAATAACTAAATTGCTGCGGGAAAAAAATACGCTTTTCGATAATACATTTTCCGAAGCCTACCCTACCATCACTTCTTTTAATTGTCAAGCAATCCATTGAGTTCCATTCATTCTATTTGCTTGAGGCAGATTATCCTATCAAAGTTATCCGTATCATTGAGTTCTAAGGCGATTGAAGTGTGGATTGATTGGAAAAGTCTAGCAGAAAATAGTCACCATCCATGACTTCTTAACCATATAAGTTGTTGATGTCTCCGCACCAACTGCACTGAGACTAATTTATGATTTTTTTTTAATGAAGTAGAAAATAAATATAATCCTGATGATGTTTGGTGGTAAATCAGACCAATCGATTTAGACGATTATAAAAATATATTAGATTTTTTCCTGTCGATTCAATGATATACAAGAAATTAAAAATAACTGCTTTTTGATTGTTCGATGAACCTACATGAGCCAAATTAAATCGGTTATTGGTTCTAAATTATGGGTTTCTTTATACCTGTATTTTCGGTGAATTGCCCAGCCCTATACTTGAAGGTAACCAACACCCTGACCTCTGGGTCCATCTCTGTCATTGTCACGTGTCCAGGGTGACAGAAACCAAGGAGATGCCTGTCTGTCATGTCACAGCGGTGATACAGCACAGCTAATGGATTTGTCCCAGTTCTCTGAAAGACAACAGAACCCGGAGCCTCAGAGGAGTTGAAACGTGGGGTGCGGGGGGTTTTGGGGAGGGTGGCTTCAAGCCTATACTCTCTCCTCCATCTTCATTTGGCCTCAAAAAGAAGACGAGAAAAAAAAAGAGCGGAGCTGGGCGAGCAATGTTTCACTTCTCACCTCATCCACACCATGGGTTCCATCCATCATCTGTGGCAGCCTAAATCCCCCGTCTTTCATTCCACGAGGGGAGGAGAGTTTGTAATGAGGGGGCTTTATTAAAAGGAACATCTAGCCTAGTTTCTTTTTTTTTTAAAGGCGCTCACAGCGTGCCTTTTGAATTGCATAGTTTGACTCGTTTTCTTTGAAATCTTGAGGAGCTTTTCTGACACAATTCTTCTCTCACGTATAGGCCTACTCTTACTGCCCAATTCCAAGTGAAAATGTACATAGTGAAGTAAGTCAGGTTGGTTCTCACAGTGGGGCCTATAGCATCACAGTCATTTTAATCACTTTATCCATTTATAAATGATCTATTCAAAAATTGCAGATCTACAAGCTCACAGCGCATCACAAGCTTGTACATCTGCTATTTTTGAAAGAAAAGTGTTCGATCTTTTTTTTTTTTTACACAAATCTTGTCTTCTGGGGGTCCCTGACACACAAAACCTTTTCAGATGGTGGGGTCCGCGGCCAAACACATCAATTTGGGGGTCCTTGGCACGAAAATGTTTGGGAACTACCGCAGTAAGTGGTAGGAAACCCACACAATCAAATAATAAGCATGCACCATTTTATGTGTATGACGTAAGCCCATAAGCATTGCAACAAAATCTCCCCGTGACCATGTTTAGTCCGTACAGTGAAACATGTATAGATGTATAACTCAGCAGTGAACCTTATGAAAACATGTGGGGGCCTCAAACTCTACCTTAAAGCCTGGGATTTGAGTCATGTTTCAGACCTAGATTTGAGTCTAACAAACCTGGCGGAGAGAACTGGCAAACAGGCAAACACAGCGTGGGAGCTTACATTTACACAATGAGCCATGGCTGTAGTTTTCAACCATGCAGTACTCACATTTCTTACTTAAGAAAGTATCAATACTGCATTGTAGAAATACTCTGTTACAAAGGTCCGGAATTCAAAATTGACTTGAGTAATAGTACAAAAGTATTGGCATCAAAATGTACTTAAAGTACCAAAAGTAGAAAGTACTCATTATGCAAATATCCCATTTTACAAGTATTTTTTTTTTGAAAATAGCAGATCTACAAGCTCTTCGCGACGCATTGTGAGCTTGTAGATCAGCTATTTTCAAATGGACAAAAATATATATTGGGCTGAAGTGGTTAATTTCAAATAATTGTAGTGGAGTATAAGTATAATAATAACAATATTTGCCTCTGAGATGTAGTGGGGTAGAAGTGAAAGTACTGAAAATTGGAAATACTCCAGTAAAGTAAAAATACCTCAAAATTGTACTAGTACAGTACTTGAGTAAATGTACTTAATTACTTTACACCAATGGTTTTCAACTGGGTGTCCTAAGTTCCATTGCAAAACGAAACAACTAAAGTAAATCACCTATAGATGCAATAAAAGCAGGAAAGAAGTCATAACACATAAGTGTGCTCTGCTTCGCTTATAGTTGTGCTTCATGATAAAAGACACACGATCGGCACGTCGGGGGAGCTGGCTCATTGGAAACCAGATGCCCAGCTAACATTTCTGCACTCTTTTCACATTGTCAGCTCATAAAAAAACATGAAAATTGAGTTGGGGGGTTTTAAGTTGAATTGGGGGAGTCCATAACATGCCAGCTATGAGAAACCTGTACACCATAAAAGGTTACCTATTTCCCTTGAATTATATTGCAATTCTTCTGTTTCTGTTCAGAGTTCATAAAAGTGCGAAATTGCGCCGGTTTATGCCAAAACTACCGCGGCCTCTAATGATTTCCTACTGAGCCAAGGTAGTCGTTTGGTCTGAGTCAATCCTGAGTGTTCATTTGACTCTGCGAGCCGGCTAGAACGTTGGTTCTCAAAGTGAAGTCCGGGGACCCCCAGGGGTCCTTATAGGGGGTACCAGGGGGTCCACAGCAAAAGTAGTCAAAGCGTCAAAATAATTTTAACCACTTTAACCATATTTTATACTTTGGCTATTAAAAAATAGCAGATATACAAGTTCATAGCGCGCCACTATCTGCTATTTTTGAAAAATCTTGACATTGTTTGCAAATCTTTGAATATAATTTTTTTTGTATAGGTCTAGAGTGCCCATGTGGCCTCTTTTGGGCTTGTTTTCATAAACCTGGTCGCTTATTTCTCTCGCAAAATCTGGCAACACAGCTTGTGGCACAGCCACCACTCCAGGGCCTGAGCAGCAACACTTGCCCTGCTGTATGCAAGCCGACGCTCTATGGTTACCAGATCATATCTCACATTAACCACACTGCAAATCCTTGTAAAATGTAATTGTGTTCCATTCCCCTCCTCCGCTGTGCGGGGTGTGACCTTCTCTTTCAGAATCAAAGAGGATGGAGTCAGGGCGGGCTAACTGTGTCCTCCTCACATAGATAAATCAGATTAGGATGTGTTTATTGCTCACCGAATAATGACTTGCACAACAATCACAACGGCATTCCCCGGCAGACGTCATTGATTTACTGTTACGTCTGATTTATTCATACTAGGTTGTGCATCAATGATGATTTCCCGCACCCGGAAATAGTCAAATCTACACGCTCCGAACGCAGTGCTTTGCTTTGTGTCATAATTGTGAGCTTGTAGATCTGCTTTTTTTTTTTTGGATCCGCAACACCGGCACACCACAATAAATCAGGCTTTAGAAATCAACAGTCATCCATGATTCATATTTGAGCTGTAGGCTCTTCTTGTGATGGCTGAGAAAATCCTTTGAAAGTGTGAGAGAGGGAGGAGGAGGAGGCGGGAGGACACTGGAGGCTGGGTGGAAAGTAATAGGTACACTCAAGTACTGTACTTAAGTACAACTTTGAGGTACTTTTACTTTGCTCGAGTATTTCTATTTTTGGTATTTCTATTTTTCTATACTATGTATTTCTAATCCACTACATCTCAGTGTTACTTTGTAGATTTAGATTTAGATTAATACAAAAAGATACACTAATTATAACTAATTACTAATATTAAGCCCTATTTTATAGTTCGGGCTATTAGAAAATATGCGTTGTGAGCTTGTAGATCTGAAAATAATTCAGTACTTTTACTTTGGTACTGTAAGTATATTTTGATGGGAATACTTTTACTCAAGTTGAATACAAGCCTTCCACCTGTAACAGAGTATTTTCAAATTGTGGTACTGCTTTTTGTACTTAAGTAAAAAAAAAATGGAAAAAAAAAACGACTTCTTCTTGCACACCACTGGTAAAAACTGGCCGTGAAGCAACAGGAAATGAGAAGGTGGGAGGCGAGGCCGGCCAATCACCAGGCATTCCTGACAGAGAGGTGGAGCGTGGGGGTGCATGGGGGGGTCACGGGGTCAAAGGGGAGAGGGGAGGTCGCTGGATGGCGAGGCACAGCTGTGTGCAATGAGGAGCATATCTGGGGCGCCCCCGCCTGACCCCCAGGAGTCAGCACTTCCACCCAGAGATACCCGGCGCACATCTGGGCCTGATTCCCCTCAGCAGGGCAGGTATCACAGCACAACACAGCCTCCTCTCTCTGCTGTTTGTTTGTCATTTATTAACCCCGTCCTGCCCTCGCCTCGCCGCCCTCGTTGGACCCGTGATTGACAGCCTAAATCGACGCCTTCCGCGCACACATGCACGCACATACACACAGGCACGCACATACACACATGCACGCACCCAAACACACACACGCAGCACGCACACATACGACACACACACATGACCACGCACACCCACATCCATGAACAGACATGCACGCACACACACACACACGACACACACACACACGCTCCTATAGGTACAATCCGGAACTTATTTTAACGAATCTGTATGGTATGTTAATACAACATCGTGGTTGGAGGTGTCTCCCTATACTTTTCAATTGAGAAATGTAGAACCTGGTGTCGGGGTAGGACACCAAGCTTCTGGTTGATGATGTCGAGCAGTGCTGTCACTTACAAACTGTATTTTCTAAAGCTTGTGCTATTGAAAACGTGAACGTTTTAAGTTTAACTATAGTTTTCCACCTGTCCAAAGTCATTTCTTTTTTTCAAGTTTTTTTGGGGCTTTTTTATGCCTTTATTTTAAAGAGGGACAGGGAAAGTAGGCTGACAGGAAAAGGGGAGAGAGATGGGGGGGGTGACACACAGCAAAGGTCGTCGGGAACGGGAGTCGAACCCGCGACACGCTGTCAGGCTGGCATTGCAGCCTAGGGTGCCTGGACCGTCACGGTACGGCCCAAGCCACCAAAGTCATTTCTGATACGGACATTAACCTTTTGTAATCATCCTATCCTTGTGGATATAACTCCATATAGGTCAATGATATGACATGATGTAGTGATATGACATGTAGTGATATAAAAATATATAAATAGCAGTCAGCTTCTGTGTTTTGGTACGATTGGGTTTCACACCCGATGCACAAATAAGGGTTAGGGTTAGGGTTATCTGTTCACTTAGTATTCACTGACTTAGTATTCACTGATAGTATTCACTGGCTTAGTATTGACTTAAGCTGGGAGGGTGCTGGGAGGTACATTTAGTGTAGTTGGCAATAGAACTACTTCTGTAAAAGCATTGAAGTCTGTGGCTACTGTATGTTTTCATCCAATTGTCAAACAACATTCTGATCAAACTTGCCAAAAGTAAAAAGCCTAAACAGTGTATTTGCATCAGATGGGCTGCAGGGAATTGGCCGCCTGGATGTAGAACGTACATCAGAAAGTACCTCCACGTGAAATGGAGGATTTTATACGACTGAATGCTATTGTGACAGATGACAGAAGTAGTGAGTGATGCTACTGTAGAGCTATCATTTACACAGAACATAAACCACATAACCCCTAATTGAAAGCTGATCTATAAGCATCGCATTGCGATGTGACGCAGCAATTTTTTTAATTGAAACAAAACTAAAAAGCTTTTTAAAAATTCTTCAAACTTTTTGAAAATGTTCACCCATGATGCCCAAAATAATGAAGCCAGGTTGAAAGTGGTTAATTGTCAGAACTCAAACTCTTTTTGTGATACTGAGCAAGTTTACAGAAATGTCGTTCCATTCAACATTATAATTTGCATGAAAGTCCTCAGAGGCAGCTTGCATGTCGCTGTGAAGCCGCTGGACGTCCAGCTGACAGTGGCTAAAGGCACATCAAATAAATGATAAATCACCAGCATACTGGTGGTGCCCTCCTGTCTGATGACCTCTGGCCCCCGGTCATCTCTAGGTTTTTGACTGTGCGTGCATGTGTGTGTTAGAGTGTGTGTGTGTGTGTGTGTGTATGTGTGTATGTATGTGTGTGCGTGTGCATGCTCTGTGGGGAGAGTTTAGTGTGTTTATGGATTCATGTATGTGCTGTGTGCGTGCGTGCATATATATGCGTACGTGCGCCGTTGCGCGGATGTGTGTGTGCGCGTGCAGATGTGTGCGTGAGAATGTGTGTGTGTGAAAATGTGTCCGTGCGTGTGCAAATGTGTGCGTGCGACTGTGTGTGTGGATTTTGGATATTCGCCGGCAGACAGACCATCTTTCAACACAAACTGCACGGTTGTGATTTAGGTCAATCAGCAGTGCATCTGTCTGGCTCTGCCCTAAAGGACAGAACGATGGATTCACACACACACACACACACACACACACACACACACACACACACACACACACACACAGTCCTTGCTGTAGCATAAATGACACCAATAACACATGCTCGTGTCCATCTGCCAACCGGTAACACATCGTTGCTGTTGGGCAGAAACCTCTTATCTCCATCTTTTTACTTTTGGTGTTTTTTCGTGAATATAATGCCCTACTTGATCATACTACAGCGTCACTTGTGATGATGGAAGATGGTCTGTCTTTCGAACTTATGATGCTTTTGAATATGAATCCTGAAAAGTAACAGTTTTGGACATACAGTATGAGGTTTCCACCCGACAGAGCTCGACATGCTCGTCTCCATCTGCTCCATCCATCAACGTGTCAGGACATTTGCATGGCTACTCCTCACAAATGAGCACATTCATTTGATTGTGAATTCAGATGAGGCTGTATTACGCTTTGGCAAAGTCATGACTGTGGGCGCATTTACATATGCATGTGATTACATTAATGTGATTGTGCCCGTGGGTGGGTGTGTGTGTGTGTGTGTGTGTGTGTGTGTGTGTGTGTGTGTGTGTGTGTGTGTGTGTGTGTGTGTGTGTGTGTGTGTGTGTGTACGTGTGAGAGAGAAAGAAAGTTCTGGCATCTTCATGAATGTTTATGGACAGTACTGTGTTTAAAGCTAGTATGTACAGTAAGTTGTACGTCCGGTGTCTCTCTCCTCCAACAGAGAGAGAAAGTTAATTGCAACGATGTCCAAACAAACTTTAATAAATATGGCAAAGCATATATAGCATCCAATCCGGTGTGTTGACATACAGTGTCAAACAGTAGGCGTCCTACCTATACACTACGGTCTCAATGGAAGGATAAAGGTCGTTGTAGACAGGGAGTGGCCGACGTGCTTATAGGTAATTAATTCTCAATGAGAGGCGGGCGATTATTTGGGACGTGCAGAGAAGTTGAGGGGCGGAGAGGCAGGTGGGCGCGGTCCTGTGAAATTCTCGCTGGATTGCGGTCAGCTTTTTCCCCCCCTGCTATAGGCGCTGGAGGACAAAACAATAATGATCGCAGCGTGACCCCCGCTGATCCGAGCGAGAACCCCCGCGTCAACCGCTCCCCGTCTGTAACGACCCAATCTGGGAACCCATCACCAAATAAAAAGGAAAAAAACAGCGCCCTCTGCTGTTTTTTACTCTTTCACTTGGCTCTGGGACAAGCTGAATGGAGCACCCGTGCGCAAGGAAACCGGGGTTTTGGTCTGCCCTCAGCGCTCCACTTCCGGTGGTGCGCTTATGTTTTCATTCCCACTAACAATATTTCTACACGGAACACTAACACCACTTCTCCCAGAGAACATGGATCGTTTTGGTTATAAGCCCACTTGTTTCTATGATGAAAGAGCACGTTAAAATGTGAATATCTTTCCGTGGTTTTGTCTGCTCCAAGGACGCTATTGTTAAATGAGTTTCGGTTTGTTTTCAGTGGGAAGGGAGCGCACAGACAGCAAATCCCGCCCCCTACATTTGATTGGGTAAAGCGCGGCCTGCTTCCTGACCTGAAGGCACGCCCACTTGTAAGCCAACGCGCATGCGTTCTGAACGGGGCTCTCGACAGATTCAGTAGCGTAGCTCTGAATCAGTTCTTGAGAGATTAGTAACGACCCTATGGGAGACCACCTCCAATCACTGCAGATGTGCAAGTTATTGAAACATACTCTTCCATACAGGTTGGTTGAAATAATGAGTATATTCATTAAAAGAAGTCCCGGATTATATAGCCAGTTTTCTGAAACACTTATGCTGCTGTAATATCAGTGGTTCTCAAACCTTTTCAAAGGTCCAAGGACCCCCTTGCGTGCGTGCGTGCGTGAATGAGTGCGTGCGGATATACAGTACATCCACCCAGAGCCCATCAGTATAGTCAGCCAGCCTCTCCTCTCCTCTCCCTCCCTGTGCCTGCATTTCCATAATATATTTTATTTATCACATCCCACCGTGTGCTCCGTCTCTCCAGCCACCTGTTAGCTGATGCACTCTCTGTGCCACCCAATGCAAACGAGACCCTGGCCCCGGCACGTAATGGAGCTGCGAGGTGCATCTTCAAAGAGTGCAGGCAGCCAGATGTCTCTCATCTCCCGAGACCTTATCTGACAGGAATGGATAAATAACGCATGGAAACCCGCCGTGGAAATGCAGATAGAGGCTGCTTATACTGAGGAAGAGGAAGGAAGGGGGGGTTGAATGAATGAGTGAGAAGATTCTGTTCATTTCCTGCCCAGGTTGGTGTAATAGAGGCGATAGAGAAGTTGGTCTAGGTGTTGTAGAGCACTGAGTGTGTGCGTGTGTGTGTGTGTGCGTGTGTGTGTGTGCATACTTGTATTACTATACATGTGAGGGCCAAATGTCCCCCACATATAGTAGAATTTGTGAAATAGGCATTGTGATGACAATTTTCCCGGTCCTCACTAGACAAATGGTGGTTTCATGGTTAAAATAGCCAATCTACAAGCTCACAAGCTCAATTGTGAACGTATAAATCTGATATTTTCTGCTACTTTCCGGGCTAATGTTCCCCTCCGAAAAGGGATGCTAGGGTTTAAGTGGTTAATGTAAAACAAAACAAAAATGTTCCTATCACACAAAGATTTGGTGGCCCCCCTGTAGTAACTCTGAGGACCCCCTGTTGAAGACCCCTGAATTAGGCTTTACTGTATTATGAGGGAATGGGGAATGGGAAATGCGTCTTCTCTCACGCACACATAACCTTCTGCCACATGCAGCGAGTTCAACAGACCATGGCACTTTTTTACTGACAGGGCAGTTTTTAGGATAATGTACTGTACCTTGCTCAAGGGCTGTGTCATAATAGGTTACCATACTGTAGATGTGGTTGCAAGTTTGCAACCGTGCAAGTGGCATCAGAGCAGCACATGGGGACGACTCCAGAGCCCTCTAGTTTTGTCTGTGGTTAGGGTGACGTGGGTTTATTTTTGGGGACCGATCTTTCTTTCCGTTCTGTCAGCCTCAGCGAATGCATGTGGTACTGGCTAATGAACGTCTGTATATAGACCCTCGGGCCCGCCGCCATGTAATCGGCTAATTCATCAGCGGAACGTGATAACCGAGCGAACCGAGAGCTTAGCAGAGTTTCCTATACTATAGGCTCATGTTTTCTTTCATCCACTTGCACTGCAGTTCGTGTCTCGGGTTTGTGGTCGTTTTGCTATCGACTGACTGACTACTGGGAGAGGTGAAAGGGTTGGGAATGACTTCTAGGGCTGCAGCCATCGATTATCTTCTTGTCCATTATTCCATCGATAACTTTTACGATTAATAATGGAGAAGCATGTTTTGGAGATTTATTTTTATATTAATAAATCAACCTTGTTAATAATTGACTAAATCTATTAGTGTGATTAACCACTTAACCAGTATTCTATATGTCGTCGTATATTGTCGCGCTTATATTATGAGTCGTAGCAAGAGCTTTTAGATCTGCTATTTTCGGGGTGGGGGGTCGAAGGACCAAATACGTTTCGATAATCCACTTCCATATATTACATTTTGCACATTTGTCCTCTGGCATGATTTTTATACTATTGTCCTTTAATATATATGTATATATATATATATATATATATATATATATATATATATATATATATATATATTTGTGTGTATTAAATTTAAAACGAGATGGTAGATCTCAGGTATGGGTTGCTATACCCGAAAGACTGTGGTAGGGTTGCCAACCACCCCTCGAAATACTGAATCGTCCCATATTTGGAAACTAAAAGACGTGTCCCTCAATCAATCAATCAATGACACACATCTTAAAAGTTCAAACAGCTCATATACATAATATGTATATAGTATGTACCATAATACAGGTTGTTAACCACTGGACCGGAGTTGTCTCTGTACTTGGTCTATACCAAATCTCTTTGCTCACAACGTGTCGCATTGTCTACTCTAGCTTGTAGATTGGCTATTTTTGGCTAATGCTCCCAACAGAATATGGATGCATGGTGTTCAAGTGGTTAAAGGTAGGGTAAGTGATATTTTTTGGTAATTTTAGTTGTTGTTGTTAAAAAGGTTAAAGTACTATATTCTGATAGTAATCATTGCTACAGAGCGTTTGTTCGGTCACATGGGGTCTCTCCAGCTCTTTAGTAAACAGAATATCTACATTTTCAGGTAGGTGACAAGTTCAACATTTAAGCCAAACAGGAGAGAGTACTGAAAATGTGACATGGGAGACTCCTTTTATTGAACAAACACTATAGCAATGAGTACTATCAGAATATAAAGCTATTTAACACTTATTTTAACCAAAGTAAATCACTTACCCTACCTTTAATATACAAAAACTGTACTTATATACAGTGAGTTTGTATCTTTTTTCTGAGCGTCCCTTATTTTTCTTGGAAATAAGGGTCCCTTATTTGAATGTCATGTAGTTGGCAACCCTAGGCTGTGGAACCATTATCTCATTGTGGCTCTCAGGATGCTCATTCCACTCTTCTTACAGCTACAGTCTTTGTGAACGTATTGATCTGGCCGCAGAGACGTTACTTTGGCCAGCGTATATCTCAGCGGACTATCTTTCTCTCCTCCGTCTCTCGGCCGCCCGCCCGCCCGCTCGCACCCTCCTCCCACAGGCCGATAATTACCTTCTCATTGGCGTTGGAAGCTCATTAATGCCTCGTCGCCGTCCGCGGGGAGAGAAGCATGTCATCGATTCTGTCCTCTTGCTCGCTCGGGGTGTAACCACAGCTACTCCACACACACAGCCACTGCTCTCAACCCTAAAACTCCACGATTTGGACATTAATGAGAGCGCGGTGGTGGTGGTGGTGGCAACCATTTCTTTTTCTTTTTTTTTCCTTGTGGACTGGAGCTTTATAATTGCTAATTTTCCCTCAGCCTGCACCCAGTGAGCATCAAAGACACTGTCTCGAGACACATTGTAAGGAATATTCCAGCCCTTCATATCTCATCTAAAGACTCTAATAGAAGCCAAAAGGAGGTGTTGGACATTGTTTTTTTCTGAGGAATGAAGGCGTAACTCTGATGTTATGTTGACAAGGAAGCACCCAATTAATCTGATCTTTATTTCTGAAAGGAAAGTATGTCTCAAAGTGTGAGTATAGTTAACTCCTAATGATCCTCTGGCAGAGATGAAAGTAAGAATAGTTAAGTGTCATTTATCAAGCCCTCAAAATCAGTGGTGGAAGAATTTTAGACTCAAGTAAACGCAGCAGCAATACCACAGTGTAAAAAATACTTTGTTACAAGTTACAGTCCTGCATTCAAAACTTAGTAGTAGCAAAGTAGCAAAAGTAAAAGTACTCCTAATATCAATTTCAGAGTCATATAACTTATTGGACTATAATTGTTGAACACTTCGCAGCATGACGCATTGTGAGCTTGTAGATCTACTATTTTCCATGCGTGACAGGAATGTTGAGTGTTAAGCAGGCCAACGCCAAACCCTGAACCTAACCTCTAAATGTCTAATCCTTACCTTATTATCATTAACATCATCTTACTTATCATCAACAATCCTGAATTTTTTCCTAAATGTAAACCTAACCAAAAAAACAACAACAAATTAACATGAATCCAACACAACGCTACACATTGATAGTGCTGTCAAAAAACGTCTATGAAATCTATGAAAAAGTTTAATCTGCAACATAATGTTATACAATGTAGTGGGTGCTTCATCTCTCTCTCAGCTAAGGGGTCCAAGGTTTGCCTGAGAAAACAGCCGATCTATAAGCTCAGGAGGCATCATTATTGTGAGCTTATAGATCGGCTATTCTCGTCGCACGGCACCGTCGTAAGTACAAATCGGGCTCAATCCTCTCCTCAGATGCACTAAAAACCATTGGCTGTGGTTGAGAGAAAAGGCACAGACAAACCCCTTAAAAAACATGTCACCCCTAAACAAAGACACATGCTAATGAGCCTGCAACGGCCCTTAGAGATGCGGGGGCCGGTCCAGCTGACAGCCCTGTCCCTCCATTTACTCCAACATGAAAACCACAAGGGCTCATTTAGCCCATTAAGACCGGCAAAGCATCATGTCGTGTCATTTTCAGATTTATTTGGCTATTAAAAAAATTGCAGATAAACAAGCGCATAGCGCGGCACCGAGTGTCGCTCTATGAGCTTGTAGATCTGCCTTTTTTTTATCATGATTTTTTTTGTTGAATATATATATATATATATACATACATATATATATATATATATTTTAATAAATTTTTTTACTCAAATTGAACCACTGATATAGAAACATACGTTTAATAAAACCGTTCAAGTAGAATCCCCAGAAGCAAAGATTTGATTTAAAAGGTTCGTTTTAAAAATATATATATTCAAAAGATTAGCAAAAATTTTCATGATTTTTCAAAAATAGCAGATCTACAAGCTCACAGCGCGGCACTCGGTGCCACACTGTGAGCTTGTAGATCTGCTATTTTTTGCTCAAATCTAAAATGACACGGATGCTCTCCCGGTTTAAACGGGTTAGAGCCAGAGAGAATGCACTTGAGGCTCTGCTACAATGAGGAACCGCTGTACCACATGAAAGCGGGCGGGCAACATGGCTCTTTGCTGCAAGCAGCCCGTGCCCGTGGGTGTCGGGCGGAGGAGTGGAGGAATCTGGGCACGTTTACAACACTCTCCGGAGGTGCCAGGGAATGGCACTACTAGACGACGCCACAGCGATAATACCAGGGGCACCGCCGTTCTTTGCCCCCTCGTGTTCCGAAACATTATCTAATTTAGAGCCGTCAAAATGGAAAACTAGTTCCATGTGGAGCACCAGAAGAATGAACGTTTTTTTTTCTTTCTTTCTTCTTTTTTTCCCCTTTTGGAATATAACCCCTCAAGTTGAAGGCAGAAAAAAGCTCAGCAGCTGCATTATTTGTTTGGCAAGAATCTTATGCGCCGTAAAAGTCAAATCCTATTTTATTAATACGAGGGACATTAACGCTTACACCAATTTGAGCTGAACGTAAAAAATGATCGATGGATCAAATTCCGTCCAGCCATCCACACCCAGCAATGTCTCTTTCTTTTCCAGTCTATTTTCACCTACCATGTCATCACACAGCAGAATGAAGAATGTATCACACACGGCTCTGAAGTTGATTGGGAGTTCAATTTAGACAGCAAGGGCCCTGTGCCGAATCACCCCCCCCCCCAGATTCGGCACAAACATGGGGATGAATTCATTCTACTATTATGCCACCAAAATGTGGAATGCCCTACCACCAACCATCAAAAAGTGTGACTCCCTAGTCCCTACCCTCCTTCAAAACCGCCACGAAAGAGAACCTGTCTGCAATTTGCAACTGGACCTAGACAAGTCTTCCAGCTTGCCAAAACAAATTACTCCCCCACAGCTTTTCTGAAAATATACTTTTTACTGCTCCTAGTATTGATGTTTTCTTGTGTAGTATTGCATGTCTTTAGATGTCTTGATGAACTGAATACACAGGACCACAATGGAAACAAGCCCTCAGGATTTTTTGTGTTATCCTTTTTAGCAGTATTCTATATCTGTACTTTTTTTGCAAACTGTTAATAAAGTATTCAATCAAACAAAGACCCATGTATCTTTTGTATTGCGGCGGTCGGGCAGAAACCTTGTACCTCCATATTTCATCGTTTTTTAAATATTATAAATGAATGCCTTTGTCGTAGCAGTGATCTGCTAATGTAGCCATTTCATTATTACGTTTTGGAAGTTTTAAAGATTTTCGCCAATAATGAGATAGGCATAGGGACGCCAGGTTGAACGTAGTTAAGTCGGCCTGTGCCTTTTAACCAGAGAAAAGTATTAACAGCTTGTGATTAGAACAGGTCCTTTTTTTCCATTTCCTGAAAAGTAACAGTTTTTGGACATAAAAAGGTTTCCACCCAGCTGGGCGATATTGAGTGATTAATGATTACACTTTGATTATACTGCAAGGAATAATGTCAGCTGTCCATTAGTAGTTCCAACTGTGGGACCTGAAGAATGAGACGTTTGTTTGGAACAGAACCCTCTAATGAGGGCAAAACACTCAGCATGTCCTCTCCCGCTCCCTCGGGTCTGGTGACGCCAACCTCATTGAGGTCCCCAGGACCAAGTAGCCTACCTGCAGGAGATAGGGCTTTTGCTTTTGCTGCCCCAACCCTGTGAAATGCACTCCCCAATACTCTCAGAGAAACCCCCGCCCTCCAAACGTTCAAAACCACTCTTAATAAAACCCACCTCTTCAATATGGCTTTCCCCAGCTATATACACCTCCCTGTCTCACTATTCCACAGTTTATTATTGCTTTTTTCTTTTGTTGCCCCCCCCCCCCCCCATGTAAAGCGTCTTTGGGTACTTAGAAAAGCGCTATATGACATTGCGCTATATGAATTTGACATATAATAGTCACTTATGTTTGACAAAACAAGACGACTGTCATTGACATTCCAGTACAACAGGACTGGGGACAATGCGCTTTACCAGTTTACGTATAATAGAAACCTTAATCAAATGGTTGTTCAACTTGATTAGAAGATGCTACAGTTTTTGACAAAGTGTCAGTCAAAACGTCGACAATCGGTAGCCTATTAGGACACTCCAAAACTAGGATCGGCATCATCAGACCCAGAAATCTGCCATTGGCCGCCCGGGGCCTTTGGTTCAATTCTGCACCCATTATCTTTCGTTTGTTATATTATATCCAATTGTATTTCCAATTGTCAATACTTTTACTTCTACCTCCACTACATCTCAGAGGAAAATATTGTACTTTTACTCCACTACAATTATTTGACAACTTTAGTTACCAGTTACTTTGCAGATATAAATTATTACGTTATAAAACATACATTAAACACTTTAGCGCTATTTTACACCTAGGCTATTTGAAAATAGCAGATCTACAAGCTCACAACGCGTCGCATCGCGACGAGTTGTGAGCTTGTAGATCTGCTATTTTCAAACATTTTAGTACTTTTACTGTTGGTACTTCAAGTACATTTTGATACCACTACTTTTGTACTTTTACTTAAGTAAATGTTTAATTCCAGAATTGTAGGCTACTTGTAACAGAGTACTTCAACAATGCAGTATTGATACTTTTACTCAAGTAAAACATTTGAGTACTTTCTCCACCACTGGCGTCGCTTCACTTTGTGTTTTGAGCTTGTGGATTTGCTACTTTTGATGCTTTTGTGTGACACTGTAGTATGATCAAGTAGGGCGTTAATTTACAAAAAACACAAAAAGTAAAAATATGGAGATAAAAGGTTTCTGCCCGACAGCGACGATATGGCTTGATAATGGGTATTTGCGTGCCCTTGAGAAAGGCATCCAGTCCCCCAACTATGAATAATGTTTAATAACTGATGTGACCCAGAGTGCTGCTGCTGCTGCTGAATAAGATATTCAGTCAAACTTTTCACAATTAAAGTGTTTATTTGTTTGTTTGTTTGTTTGTGTTTTTGTTGTAAATACTCCACCCTAGGAAACAGACAGTGGGTTGTGTTTTAATGAGCAGGGGTGTTGTTGAGGGGAACCAGAGGACACAGGAAGGGGAAGCACAGGGCACGGAGCGTTCAGCTCCCATCAGCCCCGGCGGCGGTTTGTTTGTCTCAGTCTTTGTTTCACAACTTCATAAAAAAACACAAAGTGTTTCTTCATGCTATTTGAGATCTCTAACTTATTTATAATTGATATCAAAGCACTCCGCCTTGTTTGGCTGCGAACTAAAGTATATAAGTCGAACAATCTCAAATAACGCTGGTAGAGTGAAGACATTGACATTTATTCATGGTTATCGTTTTACCTCTCGTCAGTGGCTGAGCGCAAACGTTTTTTTAATTTAATTGACAGCTGACATCGTTTTTTGGAGCCATGGGGCTCAGTTTTGAATCGTAAAATAATACATGAATAAATAAATAGACAAACAAACAACATGTGCATCAGTCAGAAAGTCTGACAGCTCCAGTAGCTACAGTGACTGCCAAGTCCTCATGGAAAATTGAACTCCTAGTCACCTTCAGAGTCGGTTTATAATAGTAGTTGAAATGGAATGACTTTAAACATTCCAGTAGGCTAAATGGGCTGGTCTGCCTAATATAGGCTGCGCCGCAGTAGTTAGGATATAAATAGCGATTAAGTACTTATTAATTTCTGGTGTCAAACTGGTAAAGATGTAAATGTAAACCCGTAAATAAATGTATTTTACCAGGAAGAAGAAGTAAACACATTGACTGCATACAGAACTTGGCGATACAGACATTAATGGTTGTTATATGGGTTTAGATGTTGCTCATGGGTTCACATGCTGTAACTTTAGTGCCTACTATAAAGTTATATAACTGAGCTACAGTTCAGTGTGTGGATGAGTTCAAGATGACTCTGGAATACAAGACGTGTCTGTCTGGCTTGAAAAGAAAAGAAGGCCAATCAATGGGTAACAGTATTATGACGAGGGCCCTCATTAACAGCCCTCCACTCACAACCACAAAACCACAAGTACATTCACACACACACACACACACACATAGATACAAAATGTACTAATGCCGATGCAAGTTTATGCGTACACATGGGACGGACACACGCACGCGCGCACACACACACACACACACTCGTTTGTATTGCTATATTTGTGAGGACATCAACATTTTGGGATCGCAATTTTATGAATGGCATTTGAAAAAAGGGGCATTGGGGCATTTTTAACTGTAAGCCTAAAGCCGAACAATAGCAGATCTACAAGCTCACAATGTGTCACATCGCGTCACATTCTGAGCTTGTAGATCTGCTATTTCAAGTGTAAAGGTCAAGGTCAAGTTTATCAATAATGTCCCAAACTGGGCAATTTATGCTACAGCAGATAATAAGAACTCTAAAACACATTAAACATGCACACACAAGAACATGGACATAGACCTGGTCACAAGATCCAGATAATAATAATAATAATAAGTTTAAGGATACTGTACTGTAAGTTTCCCAGCAGCAAACAACCAAAGGGAAAATTCTAAACCCAACCCCTAAACCCAACCTCTAAATGTCTAATCCTAATCTCTAGGATGTGGCATTATAAATTAATTACTTTAAACCATAATGCTTTGGTAGGTTACATAATAAAGTTTATAGTATGACTGCCATCAAGGACGCAGAGGGCATTTTAGAACCGAAGGAGACGCATGCCTTCCGTGCGTGTCATGAAATGTAGATGTCGGAGGTTTTTTCTTTTTTCTTTATCCCAAAAGTGGGGGGGATATCCCCCACCCCCAATGGAACTGAGTATGTTCAAACCTACTATACTTGTGGGGGACATTGGTCCTCACACGTATAGTAATACGCAGTACAATACGAGTGCACGCACACGCACACACACACACACACACACACACACACACACACACACACACACCTATCTTTGCTGAAGGAAGATTCATGTGTGCGGTGTGGTGTGTCTCTCTCATCTCTGCTCCACCACACTAACATAGAAGAAGACGTTTGGAGAAATCATTTGGTCTGATTAGAGGAGCCTCATCTGGGGGGTGCAGGGGGGGGGGGGTGACGAGTGGCTTATGGCTCCCAGAGGGCCCCCCCGTCAGATAAAGTCCCACCCACCGACCCGACACACACACAGAGTCCATGAGGGAAAAAGTCTGTTCACACAACTTTGACTTTGATTTCAATCAAAGGCTCAAAGTCAGCAGTAGTTCTTAAACTTTTTTGTGTCAAGGACCTCCAAATTGATATGTATTTGGCCGCAAAAATTCTCAAAAATAACAAGCTCCTTGAGGAGCACTTGTTAAATGAGATTCAACAAGAGAGTTGTTGCCATATTTTGCGAGAGAAATAAGCTACCAGGTCTTTGAAAACAAGCACAAAAGAAGCGACTATATAGACCAATTATTTGTTTACTAACATTGAGACTGGACGCACAGGTGATTGTTTCACGCAATCAATTCCCAACCTGTTGTTTTGGGGTGCGCTGGTTGCAGCACACCCCAACCCCCTCTTGTGTGTTGGCTAGTGAGGCGCGTCCTAGCGAGACCTGACAGAATGGGTTTCATTGCGTGCATACTGGTTGCGCGCATACTGGTTCTTATCAGTGTGACGTTGTCTGTTAAGAGGTCTATTGGCCACATGAGTACTTTAAGCTGTGAGCTTGTAGATCTGCTATTTTACAGCGAAAGTATAAAATACGGATTAAGTGGTTTAAATGATCGTGATGCTGCATTAACCATTTTTGCTGCAGGGACCCCCTGGAACCTCAACCCGATCACAAGCCATATTATTTTGTTGCTGTCAGGTGGGAACCTCATATGTCCCAAATGCGAGATTTCCCGTCCTCGGCTCACTGCGCTCCTCGGGAAATCTCGCGAGACGCGAGATTTCACGCGAGAGGAAAACATTCACGTCGCTGACCATGAACGCCAGCTCGTGAGTGATAAACAGTGCATGTGAAAGTATCAGGAGACACCATGAGGAGGATTTGTGGGAAAAAAAATAAGTTTGGAGCTGTGGAATTAGGCGATTTTCACTAAGACACGCGCCTCCCACTATGCCAATACTGGGGGTCGACCAGACTCACAGACAGGGGAATCACTGGAAAAAATCAACGCCACTTCCTAGCTCGGTAAGTGAGTAACGAGACATCAAAGATAACACTTAAAATGTCCGGAATTCTCCTTTAAGTGATGAAAAAAAGATACAAATTTGAAAAATGGAGATCCGAGGTTTCTGCCCGACAGCAGCAATATTTCTATCTATGAATACCTCGTACAAAAAGTGGCACGTCAAAATCCACTTCACAAGTCCACAAAAGACAGTATTTCAACAGGACGACAGCTTGCCATTGCTGAGATGCTGGGTATAATGCAGGCATACTTTGCCAGGTTTTATAAATCGGTAGGGCAGAGAAGATATGTGGCCAGAGGATATGAAATTAGACACGCCAAATCCTGTCATTTAATACTTCCAGACCTCTCTGAAGGGGGGGGGGGGTGTGGATGGATGGGCGGAGTGGGAAGAAAGAGACAATCTCCTCTCGCTCAACAAGTGCTCCTCAAGTAGCACTTGTTGAATGAGAGTTGTTTCCATATTTTGCGGGAGACATAAGCAACCAGGTCTTTGAAAATAAGCCCAAAAGAAGCGACTATATACTGTATGTGTAGGCCACATGAGCACTTTAAACCTATATACATTGGCTATTTGAAAATAGCAGATCTTCAAGCTCACAGCTTGTAGATCTGTTTTCAAAACAAATCATGAAAAGTGTAAAAACAAAAGAAAATTAACACATTTAACACAAATCTTGTATGGGGGTCCCTGGCACAAAATATTTTCATATGGGGGTCCACAGACAAATGCATATTCATTTGGGGTTCATTGACATGAACCAGTTTGAGAAGCACTGGTTTAAACAACATTTAGGAAGGAAGCCCAAATAAGGAACTACACTCAGCCCCAAAAAAACACAACTACCAATATTTGCAAGCAACTTTACATAAAAAGCCAACACTGGTTGTTAGTTCCCAGCTGCTCAGGTCAACAATCAAAGACCATGGAGGGTTGTACTCAGTAGGTACATCTATGAGAACCCATTTCCTTGGATGAATCAACTCTTAATAAACCCTAAACCAGAAGACAACTATGTTCCGTATTTGCTTCCACTGGAATCGACAAATAGCCTACTATACACACACAAAATCTTTTGACTGTTTTCCCCGCATAAAACCAGACTGCCAGGCACCGGGTATTAATACAGCCATTTTCTTCCCAGCTTGGCGAGTCTGTTTACCAAGGCAGAATACCTGATGAGTCCAACATCTGGGCTTCACGGTTCCCTTTTCATTCAGACGAAATATACATTATATATTATATATAGACATGAAATATTAAGAGGTCCACAATATGGCCTGCTTAAAAACCTGTAACGGGTTGATGCATAATTTATTGAAACAAAGTCATTCCAACAGCACTTCTCCCCATATCATATTGTTGTTGTGTTTGGTGTAATGTGGTTTGGGTATAATTCTAGTGCCGTTTAATTGCCTCACACAAACCCGTGGTAAACTTGCACAGAACTCTATCGTTCAGTGGTGGAAGAAGTACTGAACTTTTTTTACTTAAGTAAAAGTATCAATACGACACTGTAGAAATACTCTGTTACAAGTAAAAGTTTGGTGTTCAAAATTGACTTGAGTAAGAGTACAAAAGTATTGGTATCACACTATACTTAAAGTACCAAAAGTAAAAGTACTCATTATGCAGTATATCCCATTTCACAAGTCCGTCATGTATAAAAAACTTTATGTATATGGTTGAAGAGGTTAATGTATGCTTTGTAATATTATTCAAAATCTTCAAAGTAACTAGTAGCCTAAAGTTTTCAAGTAATTGTAGTGGAGTAAAAAGTACAATATTTGTCTCTGAGATGTAGTGGAGTAGAAGCAAAAGTATTGGAAATTGGAAATACGTCCAGTTAAGTAAAAAATACCTAAAAATGTTACTTAAGTACAGTATTTGAGTACATGTACTTAGCTGATTTACACCACTGGTATCGTTTTTCAATTTTGATGCGGACATAATTCCTATTGTCCCTGTCCTCTCAGTAGGTATTATTTCAAGTTATGATGCAGCAATATTTCCTCCGTACACCACTCTCCCATCGTTACCGTAACTGGAAAATAACCCAGACTTTCCTGTGAGTTTTTCTTTTACAAAGTAGTCCCCCTCTGCCGAATATAGGTAAGCATATCCCCTTACCCTGTGAGAACGTGAACCAGACAATATAAATTTGAATTTGAAAATGGATAAATCCTTCTAGGATTGGGCCAATTATGAGGCCTCATGCCGGGCCTGCGGGGGCCAAAGTCAATTCTCCCCAGCTGGAGAAGGCTTTTCCTGGGCACTAATGTCTCGTGTCTACCCTCCCACCCCCAGGTCCTCCTCCCCTGAACCTCTGTATATATATATATATATACCCGCTGAATTGTAAAGCCAGCTCTGAGTGGATTGAATGAGCAGGAGGTTCCTCCGGTTTTCCTCTTACCAAGCCCCAGACCTTCTTAACGACACGGTTCAAAGACCTGAAATATGAGTGTTTGGCAACGGGCAGCGGCTTGTTAATCGAGGGTGGGAAGAAAGAAAGGCGATTTAATAAAATCCATATTTCCTCCTCTTTTTTTTGTTTATGTCTACACCATAGGACCTTTTTAAAGATGTTGGCGTATTGTGTGTGTGCACAATTTGGCTCAATTTGTTTATTAATTCGTTCGTATTAAAGAACTGGAAACCAGAGACCGGCGGTGTAAGATGGACTGTTTTCGTTGCCGTTCATCCAGAGAGTCCTTAAGTGCTACTCAGCTGAAGCCAGTAATTGCTCAATTGTACAGATCCTCAATACACCCAGATATCAGCGGTAAGCCATGCGTGAAGTCACACACACACACACACACACACACACACACACACACACACACACACACACACACACACACACACGCACACGCACACACCTTTTATCTGTGGAATTAAAACAACTTTGTCCCCAGAAAAAGCAATTGCGCAAATGATGTAATGACTTCAAAAGGCGTACCCCACCCCCCAGCCAGCATACCCCCTACCCCCCCCCCCCCCCCCCCCACCCCTCTCTGTCCACATGCAGATTACGTACAGTAGATCTCCCTCCACCCCATATAGTGCCTTGCTCCGAGGAATGGAATGTATTCTCGATTCAATGAACCCACCGACAGGGTTCATTGAATCAGAATCACTTCATTGCCAAGTACAGTATAAGGGATTTTCTTTGCGTCACTTTTTTAGAGCAACGCTGCAAGTTCAGTATAACGTTGCTGTCGGGCAGAAACCTCTCATCTCCACATTCTAACTTTTTGTGTTTTTTTCGTAAATTAACGCCCTACTTGATCATATTGCAGTGTCACACGAAAGCATCAAAAGTAGCAGATCAGCAAGCTCGAGGCGCGAAGTGACAGGTTTTGAGCTTGTCCATCTGCTAGTTTTGCTACTTTTGAATTTGAATCCTGAAAAGTGACAGTTTTGGACACATGAGGTTTCCACCCGACAGAGACGATAAGGAATTTTCTTTGCGTCACTTTTTTTAAGAGCAAACGCTGCATTGCTTATCGTTCAGAGTGCAGAGAGTAGTGACAGACAAAGACAAGCTCATCGCTTAACCCTTTAAGACCGGGGACGCATCTGTGTGTTATTTTTAGATGTCTTTGGCTATTCAAAAAATAGCAGATATAGATCTGCAATTTTTTTTGAAAAATCATGAAAATGTGTGCAACTCTTTGAATATCTGTTTTTCCGTAGCGAACATTTTTAACTCTGTTACAACTTCTGGGGGGTCCCTGGAACCAAATATTTTGAGATTGGGGTCCGCGGCCAAATTTCATATAATTTTGGCATGAAAACGTTTGAGAACCACTGATTAAAGCAACATATTTTCTTTTTTTTAAGGTATTTGTAGAATCCCCAGAAGCAAAAATTTTAGTTAAAAATGTTCGCTTTAAAAATATACATATTTTCAAAGATGTGCTAAAATTTTCACGATTTTTCCAAAAATAGCAGATCTACATGCTTGTAGATCTGCTATTTTCGAATAGCCAAAGAAATCTTAAAATAACACAGATGCGTTCCCAGTCTTAATGGCTTAATATGAGGAAGCAAAATGTACGTCAATGATGTTAATGATGTTAATAATGTAATTAATTTGAAGGGAATTAGCGAGCAGCAGGTCCAGTGGTCCCAGCAGAAATCATGATAAAAGGTATGCTGTGCATGTTAACAGTCATGGCGGTATACTGAGCACCAGGATAATGCATGATGCAATAATTGCATGGGCATGCAGGGTGCTGCGTTAACAAGAGGCGGAAAAACTGACTCAACAGAGATTGTACCCACTTTAAAACGGCGTCCCTGTTTTAGGTATGTCGACTAAAAGTTTCTAAAAGTTTCCCAAATGAAAAAATATTTATGAAAAGAAATGTGTACTTTCGCCGTGCAACACTGTCATATCGTTGCTGTCGGGCAAAAACCTCTTATCTCCATGTTTTTTGTATTTTTTCGTTTACTCTATCATACTACCGTGCGTGTCACACAAAAGCATCAAAAGTAGTAGATCCGCAAGTTAGAAACGCGGCATGAAATGACACGTTTTGAGCTTGTAGATCTACTTCTTTACCGTAGTCTACTTGCTCGACCTTTTTTTTTATCACCCTTCCTCTCTTTTCTGTCGCCCGACGCGGGGCAATGCATTCCTTGTCCCAAAAAACGACCGATTAGACGGCTCATTGGAGGAGGAAGCTGGTTATTGGCTTGACATTTGTATGTATATTTCCAGGGTGGGAGGTGAGAGGTCAAGGCCAGTGCCTCTCACCACATTTCTGTCTAACCACCTCAGTCACATAAATGCACAGGACAGGGGAAAGCTGATAGGGGCGTTTGACAAGACAGAGTAACGAATAAAAAGACAGAATGTGACCTTTTGGATCACAGGGGTCATAAACACTTCATGTTTTCTGTGTGTGTGTGTGTGTGTGTGTGTGTGTGTGTGTGTGTGTGTGTGTGTGTGTGTGTGTGTGTGTGTGTGGAAGGGGGGCTAGGGATTGGGTGGTAATAGCAAGGCGTATGCAGTCTATACATGAAAGATGTTTTGTGCTTTCTGTCTGGGAATCAGCCCAGTCAAGGCCGGCTCGGCCCTGACTTGGGTTTCGGGAGATGTGTGAAATGTGTGTGTGCCTCTTTCTGCAGTTTAGCACAATCCTGCAGCCTGCCTGTACACCTCGGGACCAGTGTTGGGGGTAACGCGTTACAAGTACTAACTGTAATGAGATTATTCTTTTGAGAAACATAGTAACCTAACGTTGCAATTTGCAATTAGAGTACTCGGTTACTTAGTTACCTTTTCCAAAATAATGGCGTTACTTTGTTACATTCAAGACCTATTTTTCCCTGTTCTTTCTGTTGCCACAAAGGAAAAGGAAAATCCATACGACATATTTGCACTTTTTCCTGATAAATGAACCAGCTCGTCGCTGTCAACGGAGACTTGCACGGATGTTACACGAAAATCGGTGACCGATGCCTTCCAGTCTGTGGTGATTGCGTAATCATTCTATTCAATGGGTCACCAACTTTAGGTGTGACAAATGGCTGACAATATTACTGGACTCGTTATTATTACATTAATTTGACGCACCTATTGCAGAGATTGAGAGAAGACAGAGAGGTTTCCCTCTAGTACGGTCGTGGAAGTATTCACATTATTTTTGGATTTATTGGTGAAAGGAGGAGAACGTCAAAACCTTTTCAGATGGGGGTCTGTGGCCAAATACATAATCAATTTGGGGGTCCTTGACTAGAAAAAGTTTGTGAACCAATGGCTTAGCACAATCCTGCAGCCTGCCTGCACACCTCATGACCGGGCCGTTCGTACTGCATCCTCCCCTCCTCGTGTTTCTCTCTTCCAACAATTACAGCTCACTGTTGCCATCAACAATATACAATCTATGCTTACGCCATGAGTGATCCTATACAATACTCACTTTCTTTGAAGCAACGTTACGAGAGCACAACAAAAACAAAACAAAAGGACAGGAAACCCCTCCTTGTGAGATGTTTATGTGTTTTTCGATGACAGCATTGGGGCTCATTGCATTGTATCAGAAACGAACACAGTTTCAATTTAAAACACGGAATTTGGTCCAAGGTGATTAATTTGCTGTGTGGTTTGGGGAGACATCTCCCCCAAAACACACGTCGTGAGTTTTCCAGTGAAAGTGACGTTGAGAAATGGGCCTAAACCATATGCGTAATGAGAAGGCCCATTACTCAGCCATACAAGTACGCCATCAGACACTAGACCACCACTTACTCCTCCTTAGCGTTGTTACATTAACAGTCAGCGCATAACCTTTCGGTTGATACGAAGCTCAGCAAGGAAAATAGCAAACGTAAGAGGAGCCCCGGTCATGAAACCTAAGAAGGATGTGATTAAGAAAAGTTTGAATGAAAACATTACTCAGCAGAAACTAACAACAGAGCTGCTCGCAAATTCTCTTCACATTCTTCATTCGAATAATAAAATACACTGGCTATTGAAGCCCAGTGCTGCCTGCAAATTTACATGCATCCCCGATGGAAAGCCAAAATAATGGTAGGAATAATTGTTCCGGTATGAGGGGCTCAACTGTTCGTTCATTGAAAAAATCCAAAGCATTGAACTAATTTCACCCTGGTGTCCCTATATGGCCATGTCAGTATAGACAAAAACAAAACAAAAATGTTTGCAAGACTGATCAATTTAGGTGCGTCAGTGAGCAAGACATGGCTAAACTAATATTTTAAGTGTGTTGATGATAGTCTGAGGACCGAAACGTCCACTCTTTGTGTCACTTTATTTCACCATGTCACTTTTGGGGATTTATTTTGCATCTAAAGAGCCTCGATGTTCATTTATCAGTCTGCAAGCCTTTTTGTTGTTTATTGACTTTCATGCAGGCCTCTCCGACCTGTTTTCAGCCCTATTAAATAAGCCTAGAGTTTAGAGCACAAACTTCCCCTATACTAATAATTACTATTGTCAACTGGCATTTTATATGATCACTTTGGCATTGTTCATTTGTATTATTTACAGCAGTGTTGCTTACATCACAGTGCACCAGGCTCAGCCAAAATAATTATGTATCTGCAGCACTAATACCAAGACACATTTTTATCCATTGTTTTTCATTGCACTTGGTAAATAAAGGCCAATTCCGGATTCCAGGCTGCTGAGAAAGCACATCAGTGGAGTCTTAATGGTATTAGGACTTGCAGATAAATGTTTTTCGTTTTTTTTTCTCCAATAAAATGATTCATTGCGTGCAAAGCATTTGCCACTAGAGTTCTACAGTACGTAGAAGAAGGATATGGAGTGTTAATTGGATTCAGAGAAATGGCATTTCATAGACTATTGCCAACGATTAATTCAGTGCCAGCAATACATTCAGAGAAAAAGATAATAATATCACTGTGGCATTCAGGATTTTCTGAGAGGAAAAAAGAGAGAAAATAATGAAAACCAGGAAATGCATAAAATATTTCTGCTGACAGTGCAGCTAGAGGTCTATATTAGAACCACTATTTCAATAAGACGCATGTACTTATTACAGTATCTATGCCTGTTATGGAATACATTATGAATACGTAAAAAAAAAAAAAAAGCGTTGGCCTGTTTCTGTTTCTATAATAAAGTTGACTGGCGTGTGTTCATGAATCATTTATATGAAACTTTGTTGCATGCCGCTGTTCCCTGGCAGGAAGCCAGCTCGTAGGGTTGTCCTCAAACGGAGCAGGTGGCCTGGGTAACAGTCAAGCCCCCAGAACCAGGAGGGAGCAGTGAAGCGCATTGGACGTGGTGGCCAATCATAGGTACTGCAGCTTATTACGGCAGGGGCCAGACACATGAACGAGCGAAAACGGTTTTGGTTGTGCACGGAGGTGACACTATACTGCACATGCGAGACGATGCGCAGAGTGACGCAAAACGCGTCACATAGGCCCCATCCGTCACATTTCCCAACCCGTAAGATGGGGTGAAAAGGGAGTATGCGCTGGGTGAGCAACTCCATACTAAGTGAATGGGCGGGGATTTCCGGTGCCCTCCCGATTATTTTTAATTGTGTCCCTATACAGCCAAAGATATTAAAGATACACCATCCCAATTGGAGCCAATAGAGGCGAAATTGGTACATGTTTACTGGTGCTAGATCCTGCGAGAGTGTGTTGCTGGGACAGAGAAAGGTCGATAACAAACTCAGTAGATTTCCTCCTGATTTGTATCTCTGTATCTCTTTAAAAAAAAGCCATTTTAGTATGAACATCTTGGGAAGATTGTGTGGCTCGTGACGAAGGGGCCCGATATTTAGTTTAGTTACCATGGGCTAAAGAATGTTTCAGAAGCATGTGTTCACGTTCACTTCTCCCATTAGAAATAACAGACTCCAGCCTGCTTCCGGTCTCTTCCAGGCGGCCACCTACCCCACACAGATACAGGACGTAAACCGGAGATATGGCATGTCTTTCATTTTTTTTGTCTTGACTACAACCACACCATCACGGCACAGCTTGTATCCGCGGAACGATGGGCAAGTTAGTACGGGGTGTGAGTGTGTGTGTGTGTGTGTGTGTGTGTGTGTGTGTGTGTGTGTGTGTGTGCTTACTATAGATGTGTGTGAATGGTCATATCGTTGCGGTCGGACAGAAACCTCTTATCTCCATATTGTAACTTTTTGTGTTTTTTTTTTGCAAATTAACGACCTAATTGATCATACTACAGCGTCACAAAAGCATCAAAAGTAGCAGATTGTGGCGCGTTTCGAGCTTATAGATCTGCTACTTTTGATGCTTTTGAATTTGAATCCTGGAAAGTAATAGTTTTGGACATACGAGGTTTCAACCCGGCAGAGACCATAAAGTGTAGTAATAGACAGATAGAGAGAGAAGACAGATAGACAGACAGTATGTGGGCGTGTGATCTTAAACTGGACACTCTTGGACTGAAGCAATCAGCCTTATGCACTATCTCTCCATCTCCCTCTCTCTCCCCCCCCTCTCTCTCCCTCTCTCTCCCTCTCTGTGTGTGTGTTATGACAGTAAGTCGGGTAATTACTTGGGCAGCAGCTCCAGTCTCCAGGCTGGGGCTTTGCCCGGAGCGCTGTGCAAGCCATGGATAACAATGAGGCATCAGCTAGAGAGTAAACACATAAACACCACCACCAAGCAGCACCCGCTAGATGCCGGCCCCGGCTTCCTTTCAACATGACTGATATTAACCAATTAATTCAAAAGCATAGGAGTGGAGGAGGGAGGAAAAAATAAAATAACACGACGTGAGCTGAAATAATATACGGGTATTAAACACGAGAACTCACAAGTAGCCAGGCTTTAACCCATTAAGACCTGAGGCCGATTCTATAAAATGCCTTCTAAATCAGTAGTTCTCGAACTTTTTCATGGGCAAGGACTCTCCAAATTATATGTATTTGGCCGCGGACGACCCCCCATCTGAAAATGTTTTGTGCCAGGGACCCCCCAGAAGTGAAGATTTGTGTTAAAAAAGAAAAAAATGAATTATTCACAGCACTTTCAAGATTTTTCAAAAATGTTCACAAATTGCAGAAGTAGGCCTACAAGCACGCAGCGCGGCACGAAGTGACGCGCTGTGAGCTTGTATATCTGCTATTTTTTTGAGAACCACTGTTTAAAACTACTGTTTTCTATACATAGCTAAAATCTAAAATGACAAAGATGCGTTCCCGGTTGTAATGGGTTAAGTCTCCGTATCAAACCAGAAATCAATTTTTCATGAAGCTACTAGGAACGTGGAGGTTGTGGGAGACGCGGTGTCAGTGTGTGTGCCTCGGCTCTGGGAAACGGAAGGATCCTTATCCTATTACCTGTCAATCACATCCCCCGCAACTCCATTACCCAGCATACCTGTGACTTCCAATTACCGGCAGCCGCGGTGGAAGGCTAGGTGTCAAAATATTGATTCAATTAATGTCCCCACTCAAAATAATGGCACTCCACTGAAGACTTATGGCCGGGGCCAGATAAAGGATGAACTAATCAGAGGGGTGGCAATGATGAAGTGGGTGACATTTGTGGGTCTTTGTTAGAGAGGAGGCTCGGGGACGGAGCTACTCCTCCTCCGTCAAGTTCGTTATGGGAACCAAAACATAAAGGGGGGAACCGTTAAACCTGTGTGGATCAGTCACCATCATCCATCTTAATGTTATTGACTGACTTCAATTACTGCTGCCCTTTCACAACTCAATGGTGCCTGCTTGTCAATTGGCTGGCTGGATAATAAGTGTTGTGTAGTGCTGGAGAAGAAGGAAGGAAGACCAATAATCGGTTAGACCTCAAGCGACACGAGTGCTTTTAAAACATTTTTTAATTTGTGTTCCGTGAATGTATGACTGATCAGCCAGACAGCCACCTTGGCCAGGTGTCTCTTGAGAAAAGCTGGTCTTTATATTTTGTCACTTTCTTTTTTGTTTGTCTTGTCTCCCTCAATTTAGTTGTTATGCCAATTGATTCCTCCCCCACACACATTTATTCGTGTTGTCACTACTGTTGTACTGGCTCACCTCAGGAGCCCCCCACCGGGAGGACGTAGAGCCTTCGTCCTATACTCCTCCCGCCCAGCACTCCCTGCTGACAGGCTCCCCCCCAACGTAGTACGTGCAGTGACAAACATCCCCATATCCGCCCGACTTCCCTCCCTCGAACGCGGCCTAATTGTGTTCGTACAGACGCTCGGTAAAGCCGGATGCACTGCCGAAAAGAAGTTCTTAAGCCCTAGGATCTACGCTTTTGCGACAGATTCTTGTGCAATGTGTCGTTTGATAAATGTTTTCAACTGACAAATGTGTTGAGGCACAGCTCAGCAACTCGCTTTCAGAAAATATGTTATTTTTGACGACACACAAGTTGAACAACACTTTGTCGCTTCGTTTGTATCTATACAGAAAGTGTAAGTATAAATATCATGCCAACAAATAAACTAAACACCATGTCATGTTTCTATAACGTGAGAACTAGTGCTGTCAAATCAAACAGATGTATTCTCAGCAGTATTAAAATGTATATTGCAAATGTATATTTGCAATATAAATAGACTTTTTGAGTCCTTACATGATGGTGTAGCATGCCTTTGAAGTATGTCTTCTCCAGATCCATATCTATGTTGCATTAATAAACACACGCTTGACATAAAAACAGTCCAGACCTTAAAAGGACGTCTTTCAAACTCTCAGGCATCGCTGTTTGAATAGCAAAGGAAGGGTATCTGACTGTGGATGCCTGTTGCTAGTGTGTGTGTGTGTGTGTGTGTGTGTGTGTGTGTGTGTGTGTGTGTGTGTGTGTGTGTGTGTGTGTGTGTGTGTGTGTGTGTGTCCAGCTGTGTCTTCTCTCCATTGATAGCGCTATCAGGGATGGCCTTGGAACAGCTGAGAAGCCAAGGTCAAATGGTCTAAACTGGGATTAAGTTACCAGGATTAAGCTATTTCCAATGGTGCTCCCCGAGAATAGCTCAGAATCAATCATTAGATGGACCTCTATGTTAAGGCAGAGTCAAAATGTAGGTACAGTATATGCAAAATGTCTGAAAGTTTGACTTCTCCAGTTGTAGCACTTTACAGACAGTATTTTCACAATAAATGCCACTAAGAAACTAATCTCTCAAGGAGAAGGCACCACTACGCCCTAAACGTGTAGTGTTGTTGTTAGTGGGCTAAGAAAGGGGAGGGGCCAAAAAGAGTACACAAACAAAGGAGGTGGTGCCCCCAGAGGCAAAAGGGAAAAAATATTGTTTTACCGAATGTGTTCCCAGATTGCTAAGAAACATGAGTGTACTCTTTTTTTTGTTACTTCCACGTGTTCCAGCCACATCATGGGAGAAATGTTTGCCACTATTTCTGGTCCCCGATGTTTTGGTAAAGTGGTAAATGGTTAAGCGATAGGTACTCTTATCTTTAAAGGCATCTGCTGACTGGCCGTGTGCGGTGACACGGTCCTTTCAAACATAACTACAACATACTTAAACATTTACTGGCAACAGAGGGGGGGGGGGGGAGTGGAATGGCTTAAATTCTGCAACGGCTGCAACGTGCCAGAGCAGTTTTCCAGGGCGCCAGCGGCTAAATTGGTTTACAAGTTGATGCATTAGAAAAACACTGATGAATACATAATGAAAAACACTGGGGCTAACTGCACATGCCAGAGAGGCGACATATAAATCAGGGGGGGCAGAGGGGGCAGAGAAGGCGGGACACAGACAAATAATCGCCACATTTTCCATGAAAAAAGAACGCACAATAATTGGAGCCAGACGGCAGAATTAAGATAGCACTTGTCATGCAAAGACACAAGAGGGGTTTAGATCACCGTGTGTTATCACAGCGAGGTCAGGTCAGGGACGGAACCATCGTGATGTTCGTGCTGTAGTGTTGAAGGAGTTTGAGCCAAGAGACGTGTCTGCTGCAGGCGCTGTTTATTAATCCAAGTCTTGGTGTCTTATGTAGTGTCTTATGTGTGTGTGTGCGTGTGCGTGTGTGTGTGTGTGTGGGGGGGGGGGGGGGTACCTGTAATAAACCAATCCATGACCCACAAATCGTCTCTCTCGGGTGGAAACCTCATTATATCCCAAACTGTTATTTTTTTCAGGATTCATGGCTAAAGTAGCAGATGGACAAGCTCAATCCGTGGCGCGAGCTTGCTTATCTGCTACTTTTGACTATTTTGTGTGACACTGTAGTATGATGAAGTAGGCCGTTAATTCACGAAAAAACACAAAGAGTTAGACTATGGAGATAAGAGGTTTCTGCCCGACAGCGACGATATACAGTGTTATATAATGTGAGTGTCGTGTGTATGCATGCTTCCACTGTGTGTCTGTCCTCGTGTATGTCCGCCACTGTGCCTTGCGCGTGTGTGCGTGTGTATGCATGTGTGTGTGTGTGTGTTTATGCTGTAAAGATTGTGCAGATTGAGAGAGTCCACTTCTAAAGTTCAGCAATTCAGCAGTTTTTCATCTCCAAACACACTTTGCAGAAGTATTCAGCGGTGGCATGCTGAGCAGAGCTCTAACTAATATTTATCCTCACACAAAACAGACAACATCGTCTGCAAAGAACTTCTCAAACCATCATCAGAAGGAAAAAAGTTGAAAGCCCTAGTCTTTCAGTATCAAGCGGAGCAGGACAGCTTGTGGCATCTTTCAAGACAGGGAAAAACAGAACACAGCACTTTTTATATCCAGGAACTATATGGAACACATTTCTACAAGTAGCCTTTCCATTTACTGCAGAGCGCATTCAGGCCATAGCTGACCCTGTGGTCAAAATAACCTGCTGCAACCCAAAATTATTTACTGCTTTTAAACATAGCCGGAGACCTCAATTAAGTGTGCCGGCCACCTTTCAGTAGGAGGCTAAATGGGTTTACTGCTTCCAACAAATTGCTTCTCCCATCATGGAGCACTGGAGGATACTATTGTGAGTGTAGTTAAAGGACAAGAGAGCGTTTTATTTATTTATTTAGGACCCCCGAATTGATATATATTTGGCCGCGGACCCCCATCTGAAAATGTTTTGTGCCAGGGACGGTCCAGAAGAGAAGATTTGTGTCAAAATTATTCAACGTTTTTTCAATATTTTCAAAAATGTTGAAAAATAGCAGATGTACAAGCTTGCAGCACGGCACGAAGTTACGCGCTGTGAGCTTGTATATCTGCTATTCTTGAATAGCTAACATAAAAAATAAATAAAGTGCTTAAAATGATTGTGATGCCGTCTTAACACATTTAGCTGGGGACGCCCTGGAACCCCCTCAAGGACCCCTGGGGGTCCCCGTACCCCCCTTTGAGAACCACGGTTCTAAAGAACTTGTATATTTACAGCAAACTTGTTTAAACCCTTGTACTTGTTTGTAGGGGTGATAACTACGTCATTGTATGAGCCCAGTGTTAATATTGGGCTCTACAATAATAATCTCTCGTTAAACACTTCTTGCAAATGTGAGTGAATTTGTATGACTCATAAGATCTGTGTGGAGGTGTCAATAAAATCTATTATTCATATTATTCTCACAGCATATACTGTATATTCCACACTTTCAGTACCTTCGAACTAGCTACCATCTATCACCTATAAAACCTGCCATTTATATGAAGGCATGCATACTCATAATTGGAATCACATTTAAAAAATGTCTCTCTGTGCCAAAGCCGGCAAGCCACTGTATCACTGCTGCGTTGCAGACATTTACAAGTTATGCATTCTTTAAGGAGAAACTCACATTATTTAATACATTCTTACCACAACACAGCTGTGTGGGTGTGTTATTTACACACGCACACGCACACGCACACACACACACACACACACACACGGGATCAAGGGGAGAAGCGAACGTAATACCGGAGCATTACAAAAACCTACGCTGCTGAAATGTGAAATAGGATGGTTTACTAGCTCAGAGAAGACCGTAAATATAACATTACTTTAATTATTGTTTTAAGAAGGACAAAGTAAAAAAGAGAGAAGACTCAACGACTTTCTCCCTGGCATCCCCTTTTTGGGTTTGACATTATAGGCGAATATTATGTATTAATTTTCCAACAAAAATAGCAGATCTACAATCACAAGCTTTGTGAGCTTGTAGATCGGTTATTTTCGATTTGCTGAAGTATAAAATAGGGCTCAAGTGGTTGAGAGAAAAGAAAAATACAATGGGGTGGGTATTCCATCATCATGAATTAATAATCTAGTCTTGAATTATTCTTCGTTTAGAAAGCCAAATTTGGAGGAACATCTCTCCCGTCTCTATAGGCAGAGCCTCCATCATCAACCAGTCCCTCTCTCTCCCATCTCATCCCATCCCTTCCTTTCCATCTGCAATTCCAATTCCACCTCTTGGCCAGCCATGCGTGACTGGTTGCTCCAGCACCTGACAGACCCACAGGATGTGTGCAGGTATAGACCTCTGTATCCCAGCAGTATACTGGTGGTGGAGAGAGAGAGAGTGACGGACAGCAAACGGACCACGTCGGTACATGGCGCTCATGTTTAACCCAATAAAACCGGGGAAGCATCTGTGACATTTTTTCTTTTAGCTATATTGTAGCGACATAATTTTTTTTTTACAGAAAACACTTAGGATTTAGAACATTGGTTTAGAACAGTGGTTCTCAAAAACAGCCGATGTACAAGTTTGAACATTTTTGAAAAATATTGAGTGTAATTTTTTTTTACACTAATCTTCTCTTCTGAGGGGGTCCTGGGCACAAAACGTTTTCAGATGGGGTGGGGGGGGGGTGGGGGTCCGTGGCCAAATACATATCATTTTCAGATTGGGGGGGGGGGGGTCCGTGGCCAAATACATATCATTTTGGGGGGTCCTTGGCACGAAAAAGGTTGAGAACTACTGATATAGAACCCATTTGTATAGAATCGGCCTCAGGTCTTAATGGGTTAATTCTCCCTGCATCCATCCCATCCCTCCCTCCCTCCCAGCGCCTGCCTGGCCCGGGGGCCGGTCAGCCAGCTGGTCATCCAGCCATCCAGAGTCAGCCAGACAGACGTCCACCCCAGACCCCCCCCCACAGGTCCGTCCCACCAGTGAGACCCTGCATGGAAGCCAGGGATTGCTGCGGTTCTCCTCTTGTCCATCACCTTCTTCGGCATTTGTCTCGGTGGAGCATTCAATTAATTTTATAGGAGCACTCGGCTCGATGGGCCTGACCTCCCAGCGCCCCACGGGGGAGTAATAAGACGGTTACGCTGGTGTCAGGCTCAAGGTTGACTGGGAGGAACCCACCGGCCCCCCAGTGGGAGATCTACTGGTTATAGAATGGGGCCTTGTATAGGACTAAAGGAAGAAAATAAAGTATAGGTATAGGAGAGCAGTGAGAGACTGGGGGGGGGGGGCTGAGTTAAGAAGAGATCTCCGGGAGATCCAGTTATCTCCCCCAGCGGCTGACAAGTGGTACAGTCCAACTCGACTGATCAGTGTGAGTGATTGGTTGGTCACGGACGGGGGGCTCATCATGAAATTTTAACACGGGATTGGCTCAATCTGTCACAGCAGCAGCACATAGAGCAGGCCTGTCAGAGAGAGGGTGGGAGAGGTCACGTTTCAATCTGAAGAGTGACATGCTGTGGCCAGAGCGAGGAAGCGCAACTTGGAATTGGATTACTGTCTGTGGCATTGTGCTTTGATACAACAAAAATAAATCAGTGTTAATCCTCTGATTTGTGTGTACAGAATGCTGTGGTCACACGCCAGCAAACAAATCCAAACCGCTAAAACATTTGGGTTTAAACAATAACCCCCCCGCCCCCCCCCCACCCCTCCTTTTTTCAAAGCAGTGTGTCTATCGTATTCCCTGCTACATTCCGTTCCATATAATAATATACTGTAGTTTGAAACGGATTGGAGGAATATGCTGAGAGGAAAACCAGCATTGGGCACTGGTTCTCAATTTGGGACCCGAGCAAAATGATTCATAGTTGGGAACCAAATGGACCCTTACGGATCTATGACTCTGGGAATGTACAAACCAGAATGGACAATTTGGTGGTGTGGCCTAATACATATCGTCTCTGTCGGATGGAAACTGTTACTTTTCAGCATGAAAATTCAAAAATAGCTAAAGTAGCAGATCTACAAGCTCAAAACGCATCGCTTTGCGTCACATTTTCCTGCTTGTGGATCTGCTACTTTTGATGTTTTTGTGTGACAATTTACGGGAAAAAAACACAACATCGAGACGCATTGCCAGCAACACCATGGTTTTCCATGGTTGCATATACTTTTTTTGTATAGATTTCAAATACTTTTTGACATATTTTCTATTAATATGCTGGATTCGTGTTAATGTGTATTTTCAGACATTTAACATTTTAAACCCTCAACATTTAGTCAACTTGACCGTTGGCCTTTTCTTTTTCCCTCTACACCAACCTTCCGAAAACAGCTGATCTACAAGCTGCGTTGTGAGCTTGTGGATCTGCTATTTTCGGCTAATGTTCCCCATCACACAAAGATTTGGCGGACCCCCTGTAGCTACTCTGAGGACCCCCTGGGGGTCCCGGACCCCCTGTTCAAGACCCCTGCTGTAGTATAAATCAGTATTCAAGCTAGCAGGGATACATTTGGGTCCAGAGACAGAGATGTTAACCACACCATCACTCGGTGAAATCCTCATGACATTGAAAGGATCCAGACCAGTGTATTACCAGGTAGGGGCGAAACACAGAGGATGTCCATTCATATCTAATCCAGGGGAGCAGTTACACTTGCCAAGGGACTTCACGGGGTAATAAAGAACTTTGGCTCAAGTCTGTTAAAGTCACTTCACGTTAGGTTCTGCTCCTCTTTACAAAACTATCCAGAAGAGGACTGCTTAAAAGGAGTAGTTCACCCCAAAAAACATATTTTCTATCAATTACACACCCCATGAAGCCTTGAATTCATGGAGATTTTGGGGTTTTTGTCTCATTCCTAAGCCAATAATTTGATTATTTTTGAAAAAAAATGTTTCAACTCATGAAAATGTGTGATTTTTTGTGGAAATATTTAGAAAATCTTTTAAAATAATAATAATGACAAAATGTATTTAAAATAAAGGGATATTCACTCGCGAAACATGAAAATTGATCCGCAAATGGGTCCCGAACCACTGTTTGGGAAACGGCGAAGGACAGCATCAAAACACATGTAAAACTCATGACAGCTGTCACACACTGTCGGAACGGGTATAAGAAGGTCATGGTCTTACAGATAGCTGCTGTCAGGCGCAATCAACCAGACGGTAATCACCAGCCTTGGGTTTCCACTCGGCGGCAGGCCTTAAAAGGCCCCGGTGTGATCAGTGAAGGAAACCCAGGTTAATGGGGTCGCCTACTTCACCAGGCCCAGACCCAGACCCTCCTCACCAAATCAAAACATGACCCCGGGTAGATCGCATGGAGGGACGTACGTGCACAATGATAAATATACGTGCGCTCATGTCACCGCTGAAAGATATAAACAAAACACACACTCGAGTGCACATACTCTCTGAAAAAAAAAAACGTCGAGCTCCAGATTGTTCTTGTAAAATTGGCCTCTATTTTTGAGTTTGCATACACGCACGCACACACGCATCATACATACAGTAGGCTATACACCTCCATTTCTCTCCTATTCTCTCCCACACACACACACACACACACACACACACACACACACCCACACACACACACATTCTCTCCTGTCCCACTGATTAATTTGGACATTAATCAGACCCTCCAGGTGATTGCTATAAACAGTATCGATAGCCCATGTGGCCTTGATGTCAACACTCTCCCCCAGTGTTTATGTGAATGGATGCCCCCATGCGCTACTCCCACACCACCTGCTAATTAGCATCTCACCGCTAGCACACTACTAAAGCCCAGAGACTCCAGTTCCACATGGCGAGGGAAAGGGAAAGAGTAGACGAAACGAGAAGAAAAGCAAGAAAAAGATGAAAATAGAGAGAGAATAGAGGAGCATAGAGAGAAGGTGTCTGTGAGAGAAAGTTGCGGGAGCCTGAAGTGGAAGGGAAATTGCAAAAGAAGAAAGGCAGAGAAAAGTAAGTCTTTTACAGAGAAAGTAAAAGAGTTTATGAGAGGAAGTGGGTGAGAGCGCAGGGGGGGGGGGGGGGGGGTAGAAGAAGAGACGTTTGACAGGGCCGAGAGCCTTTCAAGATGAGAAACAGAGAGTGTGACAGTCGGACGCCGAGTGGCGGGCGAGAGCTGTCTTTTTTTCTCTCTTCTCTCCTTTCTTCTCTAGCACCGTGTGGTCGCGTCCCATCCGTCTCACAATTTACATATCTCGCAGCGTTTTTTTCCTTTAAAATTACGAAATGCCAAAATGTCCCCCAGTTCGATTTGTTTTCCTCTTGGAAAGCAGTGAAAGGGAGGAGGGGGGTAGGTAGCCGCCCTCCTCCCCTGGGCTATGGGACGAGAGTGACGTGTGGTTATGTTTGGGTAAAAGGAGTGGGGGATTTTTTTTCTTTTTAAACCACCTCAGTTGAGCTGTCAAATTCCAACATCTTTGTCTTTTCCCTTGCTTTCTTTCTTTCTCTCTCTCTCTCTCTCTCAGAAACAGCCTCCTGACAGTTTGGAGCCCTCTACCCAGTCCCAGCAGTCCTCCTATCCAGTCCTTCAGCCCCATGCATGCACACTACAAAGGAAAGCAGACAAGAGCAGAAGAGAAGGAATTGATGCAGTTTATAAATAGTTTCTTCTCCTTCCATGGGTCCTGCACTCACATGCAATTAAACACCATTTAAAGTCTTCAAAGTCGTAAACGGCGAGCGCCGCAGAATTACCTTGTTTTCTTTCTTTCTTTTTTTTTATCGATGCCATATTGTTCTTTAGGGTTCAAAGCCAAAAGATACCCCGCCCCCCCATTCTCGGTCTCTGATGCTGCATTTTTCCCTGATTATCTGCATGGTGTGTCGGAGCCGGGGCGATAAGGATCGCGCACGTTGAGACAATTTAATGCCATTTTAGAGGGAATTTCTCTCCACACGGATTGATCCCCTTTGAACTCGTTAAATTAGCATGGAAATGCTATTTTCCACTCCATTCCACAAAATAAATGAATAAATACTTAGAAGTCGCACTGTCTGTGTGATAGATAAAAGCACCATGTGGAGCTTTGCAGACATAATTGAGGGGAGAGTGAGAGAGAGACAGGAAGAAGAGAGGACTTCCAAATAAGGACTCGGTGTGAAGTAACAGGGAAAAAATGCTTTTCATCATCACCCTCAGTCTCTTCACTGATAACCTTGGAACGCCCTAACCTATCCCCTCACAGTCATATGAGAACAAAATGCCTTTTAACCACTTAAGCCCTACATAGTTTGTCGTACTGCGTCATGCCATGACGCATTGTGAGCTAGTAAATTATCTATTTTTGACTCAAGTTATTGGGCTAACAGCAGAGTCTGTCAGCAGGTAGCAAGTAGGAATAAACACAGAATTGAACAGCACTTTTGTGCCTTCCTTCTATTTAGTTTTATTATTATATAAGATGATGTTTGGCAACACATATGTGATGTCTATTGTTTGTCTTTTGTTTTGTGTTTTGTTCATGAAAAAGTAGAGGGAAAAAAAAGGAATAAACACAGAAGCACCCGGGAGGAAGTGGACTGAGAAAGGGGAGGAGCCAAACCCAGTTCCTGTCTCTATACACAAAAAAGGAGGAGGTGCCCCGAGAGGCAAAAACGAAGGGGAAAAAAATTGTTTGAATTCTTTCTATAGCCTTTTTGTTTGTTGTTTGCCTGAAAATGACATGGCCAAAAAAGGGATACCAGGTTGAAAGGTGAAAGGTGAAAACAAAAAGGGGGGAGGGGGGGGATTGTCAGCCTGTACACACTAGCCGTCCTCACACCCAGTAATTCCGTGTGACAGAGGGAATCTGGGCTACATTACAAAATGGCGTCCAAAACTGCTGCAGGCCCTATAGCTCAGATTTGAGAAGATGTGTTAATATTATTCCCCACCTTCCAGGGGCTTCTCCTGTGCCGGCCAAACTTATTAGATTAAGTCCCCTCCTTTCCCGTTAAAAAACATGTGGGAGAGAGACAGCATCTGGAAGTCATAGCGGTGGTTATAGCAGCGCCGTGGCTTTAATGCCATGCCAGGGACGGCAGGAGGGAGGCGGGCGCTGATGTGGTACATGGACAGGAAGCTGCCACTGTGGGCAAACCTGAGAACTCCACATCTCTGTTTTTTTACCACTTGAACCTGCAGAAGTATGATACATTATACTATATTGTTATTATGGTTGTTCATATCTAACCTTTATATTTTACCATCTCTTATAGTACTTATAGGCTATAATACATTGTGATATGACATGATATTCGGTAGCCTGTGGGAGCTTAAGGTGTCCGATATTTCTTTGTTACAGTCTTGTTACGGTTCAGCGTGTCCTTGTAGCAGCTAGTATAACTATTGTCTGAGCCCTGTACTTCTCCCTATGATATCATGTACAATACATTAAAGCATATCCATCACCACTTAGAATATTGTCTCATCAATTACTGAGAGAAGATCCAGAATTCCACAACAAACCCCAGCATCCCTATTCTGGGGGGGAACATTCGCCAAAATATAGCAGATCTACAAGCTCACAACGCGTCGCACGGTGTGTTGTTGTAGATGGAAAAATATATATATACTGTACATTTACATGCAAGATGTATTATGGCAAGTTGTAACTGACTGACCAAAAGGGAAATCCCCCAGGTTTGAGAGAACAACAATGACTGTTAAGGTGCCCTTTAGCAAGGCACTGAACATTCTGCTGTAACTTACAGAGGTTCACAGCCCGACAGTAACATACAATTATTGTAGCAGGAAGTTAGTTGTTTATTCCTCATCTGCCTACAGCTACTCAACCAGGGGATGCAAACAGGAGTCTTAGCCAAGTTACCTGGCTAAAGAAATAGGGATGGGCGATATGACATTTCTGGCCGATATAATACTTGCTGTTATGGCCAATATAAACCGATGTCGATATAATCTCATTCTGTATTTAAAAAAAAGAATAATAATTTTGTCCATTCTGAAAAAGGCGTACAAACACAGAATTTGAAAAAGCAATGCCTCTTTATTCCAAAACTAGGGATGCACCGTTATTGAAATGTTGGCCCATATCCCAATATGAACAGCTTGAATGTAGTGTTTTTATTTAAACATGTTCCAACTTGTTTGAAAAGCTCTTTTGAAAGCTTCCCCAGAAAACACTGATAGAATCTGCAGCCTTCATCATCACAAAAGGCATTTTCAGGCTTTTTAAAATACTTTTTCAACATAATTATCATAAACTAAGGCTAAAACCGATATATTATTTTGATATCGGTTCGATACCGATATTGCATTTTAAGGCCAACATCGGCCGATACCGATATGATGACCGATTAATTGTCCATCCCTATGAAGTAATGATGAAAACAATATAACTTTTAAAAGTGACTGTCTAAAGACGGAGCATTACAGAGATAAATGGATGTCACCCTCTGCAGTTTCTGGGTACTGTAACATTAGCTTGGAAAGTGGCCAGTCTTTGCTCACACACACTTTGCTCACCCAAACTCCAAAAGAGTTGAAGCATAAACACACCATGAAATCCGCTCCCTGAGTTATGCTAATGACAGATTGACTCCAGAAGACTGGAGTGGCTCCTATAGTTAATACCAGGTGGAGATGTGGCTAGAGATAGTTGAGGTAACACAGAAAGTGGAATCACTTTATTATGCCAAGAACAAACAGCACGTGGGGGAATCAAATATTGGTGCTGAGCCATATTGACAAGATGGGGACAAACTGGGTCTATAGAACGGCACACAGTATACCAAAGATGAATAGAACATTATTTTTTTCCCACAATTATGCAATCATGAAAGCTGGGAATTGATGCAAGCATCTCATTTGTTCAGCTCTTGCACCTTGCCCTCGTCTCCTCTACATCAGTGGTTCTCAAACTTTTTCAAGTCAAGGACCCCCAAATTGATATGTATTTGGGCGCAGACCCCCAAATGAAAAGAGTTTGTGCCAGGGACCCCCAGAAGAGAAGATTTATGTAAAAAATAAGTATATCCCCATCCATCAGGCTCACAGAGGCCCAATCCAATCACAGAGGTCATTATTGGCCCCCATTAAACAGAAGGAGCAATGAATATTAGAAATTAAAAAGATATGCTGTATATTATATTTCCCACCAAAACGTCCCATTACTCAGTAGTAGTCGTGAAGAATAATCGTGATTGCAAAAATAGGCATTATTGCTTTAGCCATAAGTGTGCGAATCTGATAACCACATGTACTTCATGTTTACTGAGGGTGTTGATTGTCATAGTATCAGAACCACGTAAAGGTGATTAGTAGTGTTGTCAGAATGCTCACGGCGATAGCCACCAATTAGGAGGAACGGTTGAGGAACAAAGTGGATTCCCAGAAGGCCAGAGTCTAACTGGCCTCAAGGACATTATCATTTTAAAATCGTATTTATTTATGCAGCTCAGCTTGAGTAAGCTGCACTGCCATTAATTACTGGGCAAGGAAGACAACTGAAACAACATGGGCGTAATGAGCTTGAGAGAGAGAGAGAGAGAGAGAGAGAGAGAGAGAGAGAGAGAGAGAGAGAGAGAGAGAGAGAGAGATAATTCTGGTCCTTTCTCTCTGACAAGAGCTCATAACTGGAATTCAAACGCAGCATCACACCTTTATCAAAGTGTTGCGATAAGCGGGCCAATTTGACACCTGAGGCAGAGGAGCCGTGCTTAGCTAGCTACCCCTCTAGTACGTTTTGCTCAGTAATAAGAGTGTTTTCTGTGGCTTCAGAGGGGGGGAAAAAGAGCTGAGTTTAGCCAAGTACGTCAAATTACCCACATGCCTCCTTTGTTGCATCTTAAAAGAACAAAAACAGCTGCATCAAAGACATCCAAAATGAAGTGCTAGAGAAGCTGTGCGTTGTGCGTGGTAAGCAGGAGCAGCTTCAGCACTTGCTTCAAGCGGAAAAAGGATATGTACTGATACAATGAAAGCTGTAGCCGTCTATAGGCTTGCACGCTCAAAAATCACTACGGTGTCAGTGTTTGTTGACCGGCAAAAAGCAAGCCAAGCATAATCGGCACCTTCTTTAGCTTTGTACCCTTCAGTTCTCTTCAGCGCTCCACAACAATCTACAGCCCTGTACATTTTACAGATAAGCTGCGGAGACAAAAGCTTCAAGTGTCTCCACTGGTATTAAGTGTGTATCGGTCCCTCACTGTGTTATGTCAAATACTCCTATGATCAAGCCTCATCGGGGGGGGGGGGGGGGGGGGATGTTCTCAATGTCTGTCCGGGGACCACCAGGTAGTCCAAAAGGAGTGCCTGGTGGTCATCAGAATTTTACAGTGTAGCATGGGGTCACACATATAATAAGTGGACCCATAAGGGTCCATTTGGACCCCTGGTGGGCCCCGGACCATGCCTATTCTTCTGAGGGGAACCTAGACCAAAAAATAGCAGATCTACAACAAGCTCAAAACGCGTCGAAACGCGTCACATTTTGAGATTGTAGATCGGCTATTTTTGGCAACGGGATTTGGTACAGAAGATGGAAAAAAGTGGTCAGAGTACAGTTGTAACGCAAGTCCGTTTCTCTAAGACTAAAGGCTTTTAAGCAAGGGATAATCAATTGGGAGTAGGTCATTATTGAGAAATAAACCCAGAGAGGGTGATATTAGACCCCGATGTGTAGTGGAGGGGTCTAATCACCCTGAAGGGGTGAGGTGAAGTGTTGTTAAAATAGAATCAATATTTGGTTACTGCATTGTCTATTTCTCGTTTCAAACGTTTTCAAACACATTCTTGAGAGCAATGTTTAGCTGTAAATGACATTGTGTGTTTGTTTACACATGGCTGCCATGTTGGATACGGCACAGAATCAAGCAGCGCAGATTGATATGAGCCAGGAGCTCTGAACCTTTGATTAGAGACAGCGGTCTGTTATTGAGTTCAGCGGTCATTATTCAAAAATAACAGGCCACAGAATTCAGCGATTGACCAATCAGAATCAAGCATTCGACCAGGCCGTGTAATGAAGCAGAAGCACTGTAGTGTAGACAACATACTTTGGTGTTACTCATACTCATACTACTGGAGCATCAGTCCAGTCCATGTATTCTCTCCTGCAACTCCACAATACGGCAAGTTTCTACATCCTCTGATAATGCAGGAAGTTTGAATGTTACCTCACAAAAAAAAAAGCATACCATAAATCATTGTTATAGAAGTTTCGTTTCACTGTCACTGGAACTATCTTCTAGCCTCCCTGGTAAAGGGCAAACAAGAGCCTATATCTGTCTGTCTTTTGGTATCTATCTCTCTCTCTCCTCCCATACATATATACTATATAATAATAATAATAATAAATTGTATTTAGAAAACAGAGGGAAAACAGAAGGTTGTGGAAAGATAAAGACAGTAAAAGTGATAAAAGACATAAAAAACAAAATGTACAAATGGAGAATAAAAATTATAAAAATACAAAAGGTATAGTCTATAAAAATGGGATTTAAGAAGTGATTTAAAAGTCACTGATTGTGCCAGTCAGTCAGTACAGCATGCACACTTCAAGATGGTGAATAAATGAAATGAGAATAATAATAAATGACTCCAATGTTCTCGGCTTTTTACTGTTCAGAAAAAATGATTTTCAAGCTGGAGAGACCTTTAGAAATGGGGAGAATTTGTTCCGACTGCGTGTCACTTTTAATGGCTTATTTGTTGATATTGTTCACATTCTTCTTGTTGTTTGCCATTTTGCAGAAGAACAGACACTCATACTAAGTCTTAATAATGAAATACATTTGCATAAAAATGGATGCTGTTGGAGACTGCATGACAATAATTATTTCAAAGGAAACTCATTTGAATAGATTATTGTGTACAGTATATATTGGGCATATCAGAACACAGCAGGCCAAACTTTACATTACATACAGAGTCATTAGCTTGCAAGTGCTAACAAAACATTAATTAGAATTTCCACCCATCCCACTAATAGGTTTCAATAATTAGCACGAATTAGCTGGTTAGTCCAATTATATAGTTTCCTTTGAGTGTGGCGTCTAATCCTTTTTGAAAAGCAGTGAAAACACGTGTCATTTTCTTTTCCTCCGCTTTTTTGTCAAAATAAAATCCACAACTTAAATCTGGAGATTGACAGACTTGCTCAAAATGAACACTTCCCACAGCATGTCTGGGGTATTAGAAATAGCATGACGGCAAATCATTGCTTTTCCCTTTGTAGATCCCCGCTGTGTGTAGTAATTGCTTTATTATAATAAAAAAAAGGGTGGATAGTGGGTTTTTCCTCCAGTTGCATGGTTAGTATCACTGGGCGCTGCTGCTGAGCCAAGCGGACTGTGGGATTGATGGTCAGGAAATGAGCACACATGCTGAAATCAAGCGGCCTGCGCGCCGCTCTCCCACGATTAGAGCTATTTGGTTTCTTTCCCTGGAGCGATGCCGTACAAGTGCCTCACACCGTCCCCCCTGTCCCCCCCCCCCCCACACCCCATCTCCTGCAGACCGAGTACCGTTTTTCCCCCCGTGTGCGAGGTCGAGTGTGCAGAAGGTGGGTATGAGTGTGCAGCCAGCCGTATGTGGGCAGCACACACCTGTGGCTCTCTACATGGAGTACACTGCTAAAGTGCTTGGTGCTGCTGGATGTGGCGTTCCTGCTGGGTTGGTGGCAGCATGCAGCCGGACCCTCGTTATACACCGGCCCGTGTTGGTGGTGCTCCTGAGTGCTAATGACCTCCCAACGGTGGCTGGCTGGCTGCCTGCCTGCCTGCCTGGGTATTCTGGGAACGGGGTTTGGACACAAGATGATGATGATGAGGTTTGAGTACTAATCCATCGACACAGACAGCTGCCGCAGCCCGGCTGATGGGCCTGGACCACCCCATGTCCCCCAGTGGGGTGTCTGTCTACATGTCTGTCTCTGTGCGTGTGCGTGTGCGTGTGTGTGTGTGTGTGTGTGTGTGTGTGTGTCTGTGAGAGATGGCAAGGGGAGATATTGGCTGAGTTTGTGATAAGGATTATGCCCTCATCCATGTTTGATGAAAAACCCCAACCCAGATACTCTGCACTGTATTTGCAGTATCTCTCTAAGGCCAGATACAACGACAAGCTAAAGTGCATAGTAGTGGCTCAAAACACACTAAGCAGATCGTCACTTTTCATCAGAGTTGGATTAACCCGCTTCTCATCAACCCCCGAACTGAAACTGCGTCCAGGAAGACTGTAACGTCTCACTTCTTCAAAAGCATCATTTAATCCGACACAAGTACAATATAAAGGCCTTTTTACTTGAACAAGGAACTCTACTGCAAAGGTCTGAGAAGTATACGTACATGTGCAGTGACACAGAGGGGAGGCACAGGGCTCATGGAGGCTCCAGTTACATGTGCGTCCAGCTGCAAGACTTCTGCAGGGCCCGCGAGGCATTGTTGTTTTATTTTAGTTGGAGCGTTGGCCACGGTCGAGCCTTTGACTAACATTAACCACAGTCGGAGTAGCGTGTGATTACAGGGAAGGAGCTAGACGACACGGGGCGAAGAAAGAGAGGAAGAAAGTAATAAAAAAACAGGATGAGACAGCAAGGTTTGGAGAAGAGAAGAGATGGTATAAACATAGTTACAGGCAGTCATTTATCTTGTATTAGATGTATATATATATTATGTTTTTGGCTGGACCACAGCAGTAGCAGGGCCAGCCCTATGAATGTGAGCGTTTCTGACTGAGTGACTATAGGTGACTGATTGGTCGGCCAGTCGGCCCAACAACTAACTATAGCCAATCACAGAGCAATCATCCCTCCAGGCTATGGGATATTGTCCATCCAGGCTATGGGACGTAGTCTGTCCTAATGACAGATTTTCTTTCTTACCAAATGACATTAATAAGTGCTTACTAAAACCAAGATACATATTATGGGATAACGTGGAAGAGATCAGATAAGATGTAACAAGTAAAACTATTAAATTAAAACACATAAGGTATAAAAAAGACAGGAGATAAGCAAGGGGGAAAAAACGACATGTTTCTGCTTTCCCCAGCAAGTGTATGTGTTAATACAGCATCACTCTCATTTTATCTGCTTTTTTTTCAATGTTTTACACATCTTGAAAGTGTAGAATCATTTAGAATTTTTTTTAAAATTGTCAGATGGGGGTCCGCAGCCAAATATATCAATTTGGGGGTCCTTGGCACGAAAATGTTTGAGAACTACACAGTACTGCTTTACTTAACTCAAAATGTACATTGGCTTCGTCCCATCCCATCCTATCTCTGTTCCATTCCTTCCCTTCCTTCCTCTCCCCGTCATCTTCCCTCCTTCCCTTCACTCCTCTGTTTCCTCTCTCGCTCACCCATGAGAGCTGGCGGTGGTTTGTGGTCCTATAGCAGCTGACTTCAGGTCTGTTTATGAGCTATGAAGAAAAAACAAATAAAAGCTATAGATGTCAGGAAGCTACCATCAGATAAGTGGATTCCTAGGATACACATGAGCAACAGATACGTTTCCAGTGAGACGGACACGGCACTAAACCATATTAACTGCATGGGGAAGGATGTGAACCCGGAGTTCAAGAGTAATTAATGTGCAAGGATGCAGTGTGCGTGTGTGTGTGTGTGTGTGTGTGTGTGTGTGTGTGTGTGTGTGTGTGTGTGTGTGTGGTGGGCTTATGTGAGCCTGACCGACAATTATTTGGCTTTTTGTAACGCCATCGGTATCTGCAATTATGCAGTCGATTTGTCACGATTCTATCGCTTTTTTTAAAAAGTTCAGATTATGCATTTTATATTTACTGGATCTATCGAAATGTCCTTTTTATTTATTTGTTATTTAAGTTAAATGTTATGAAATAGAAACTAATGACATTCAAGTTTTTTCTAATTGATCGCAAGATTTTGCACTTTTAATTCATCACTGGTATAGGACTCGGGATCAGGATCACGCCCCCAAAAATCTGCCTTTGGTTGGTTGTGCTCTCGTGTGTACGTACTGTATTGTACTGTACACACTCACTCACTCTCTGGTATTTAACACCGATTCCAGGATGACAACATCTTCTTCTTGAGATGACGTCTTTTGATCGCACCCTGCGACAAATTGCCGTACAAAATTAACCCTTCCTGCAACATTACAACATGGTGCTCTGCTCTGCTCCAAATGACCTAACTGTTCTTTTATACGCTCAGGGTCATGAGACACCAGGTTTAAATGACCTAACTGTTCCTTTATACGCTCACGGTCATGAGACACCAGGTCTTCAACTGACCATGGACACCCAGGACTCACGCTTCCCTCTCTCTCTCCCTCTTTCTCTCTCTCTCACTCTCCTTTGTGCTGCAGCATTGCACAAACACAATAGTATGCACTCTAAATGGATGCCAGGTGCTTCCTCCAAGCTTCATCCATGTGTACTGTATAAAGGCCAGGGTTCCATTTGCTGCCTTTTGCTTTTGATATCCTCCCTCTGGTCAGTCATTTTTATGGCCGAGGTGGTGAGGATATGTTGTATCCCTGCTTCTGCAGTGTTGATTTTGTCGGCTAAAACTATGACGAAAAATGTTTGTCAACTAACTTGTCAACTAACAAAAACTAAATCAAAACTAAATTAAAACTAAGCTATGATGACTAAAACTAAGACTAAATATATTGACAATTTCATCAACAAATATAAACTAGAGTTAGTGAGGGACTAGTGGAGAAGAGATCCAGTACTAGAAAAAGTGCTCCTCGGAGCACAGGTCTCCGCCAGGTCAGGTACGTTATTGTGGCCTCCTGGTGGCGCTATAATAGGCCAATGTGAAAAGGGTGCCATTTGTTCAAGGGCTTTTCACTGCAATCGGACACTGCATTCATGATTTGAGGCATTTTGTTCCAAAAATATGTTTGCAGAATTAGACCTGCTGGTGGCGCTATAACAGGCCAATGTGAAAAGGGTGGCATTTCTTCGTCGGCCTAATAGAAATCTGCGTGTGAAATTTCACGGAAATCGCAAGCTGCGTTCATGATTTGAGGCATTTTGTTGAAAACGGAACAATCCTGCAAACTTTGGAAGCCAATCTTTGGCAATCAGGATGGAATATGGGAAATTGGATAAATCCGTGTTGATCACATGACTATAGAGATACTGTGTACCGATTTGTGTGATGTTTGGACAAAATCTGTAGGAGTAGTATCAATAAATGTGTTTTGCACATATCGGCCTCCTGGTGGCGCTATAAACGGCCAATCTGAAAAATTTGGGCCAGAGGTTCTGAGTTGGCATCCAGGGAGTGTGCGTGCACAGTTTTGCAGCAGCCGGGCCAACGGTGCCAGAGATTAGCTGCTAACGGACGGACAGGACGGACACACGGACGGACGGACGGACGGACGGACAGGGGGTAAAACATACTCTCTCGCCATGCCTTTCGGCCTGGCGGAGACAATAACTAAAAGACTAGTCATATTATGTTTGGTTGTGCGGGTGTTGCGCTCTGAAAATAGCATATCTACAAGCTCACAACGCGTCGCGCTGCGACACGTTGTGAGCTTGTAGATCAGCTATTTTCAGCATGCAACCAAGTGTAAAATCAGCCATTACAACGCCATCAAGGCATCGACAAAATACATTTTAGTCGACTAAATCAACAGTAGATTTGGTCGACTAAAATGTTATGATATTTAGTCGACTAAAGTAGACTAAAACTAAAACATTTCAGATGACTAAAATATGACTAAAACTAAATGAAAATGTATTCCAAAGACTATGACTATGCCTGCCTATGACCATATATGATCAAAATTTGCTGTAAAAAACAACACTGGTCAAGACTGAATTAAATACATGCATTTCCTTTTGGGACATTTTGGGACACTTTCTGATATTTACAATAAAGCCATCACACGTTTAGCACTCACAATAGCAAATGACACTGATCATCCCCTACATCGTCACTGGACGAAGATACAGAACTTTGAAATGGCAAAAAGTTTGTTTTAGTAGGAGTTTTGTTTTGTTTCTAAATAAACTGCCTTGCTGATAGGATGTTTTTTGTGCATTTTGCGGACTTCAATTATTGTCTTGGTGTTATGTTGTTATGTGCTGTGTTTTTTTTCGTGCTATATGGTTATGTGTTTTTCTGTTGGAGCAGACTGTGAAGATGAATATACCTGAGGGGACGATAAAGACTATTATTATTCAATACAAACTGTCTGATATGTTTTGAAATTAAGTTTGATAAGATTACAATTCAACAATGTATTTAAAAATGTTATGTTAAACACCTTAACTCTTGCCTAAACACATCATTTTCAACAAAGTGAGGTATGTATTTATTACAAAAACATCCTATCTACGAGCTCACAATGCGCCGCATTGCGACACGCTGTGAGATTGTAGATAGATTGGCTATTTTCTCTTACTTGTACAAGGAAAATGCAGACAGTCAGGGTTATTGTGAGCGGTATAGAAACAAGTGTGCATGCCTCCTCTTCTGACGCAATTAACATTTCATCATCCTGCACAATGTGCATTCTGGGCTGCTTTTTCTCTTGGCAATCAGGTTTTGTTGTGAGGTCAGGTCTTACATTTAGTTTAGACTGTATTCTGGCTGGCTGGCTGCCTGGTTCCCGCTCTGTCTTCCAGTGGTGGAAGAAGTACTGGCATTTTTTACTTGAGTAAAAGGTAGCAATACAGTACCTCAATGTAGAAATACTCCACAATACAAGCAAAAGGTGTAAAATGTATACATAAGAGTACAAAAAAGTATTGGCATCAAAATATACTCAAAGCACCAAAGTATATAGGGTTGAAGTGGTTAAAAGTATGTTTAGTAATAATTACTCAAAATCTTCAAAGTAAATCTTCTAGTATAATTGTAGTGAAGTAAAAAAGTACAATAGCCTATTTGTCTCTGAGATGTAGTAAAAGTAAAAATATTGAAAATTGGAAATACTCAAGTAAAGTAAAAATACATCAAAATGGTACTTAAGTACAGTACTTGAGTAACTGTGCTTAATTACTTTCCACCACAGGTTTTGTTGTGAGGTCAGGTCTTACATTTAGATTTGAGTGTATTCATTCTGTTCGGGCTGGCTGTCTGCTTCCTCTGTGTGTGTCTCTCTCTCTCTCTCTCTCTCTTTCAAAGTGAACTAGCTCCCCCACCTGAGCTAAGGCGAGTTGTCACTTTAGCCCAAGACTGAAAAGTGCTGTGCAGTATTGCCAGATTCTGTGAGAGAAACAAGCAACCGGGTCTAACAAGCCCCAATGGGCCACATGAGCACTTTAAACATAATGCGTCAGCTATTTGAAAATAGCCGATCTACAAGCTCACAACGCGTCGCGATGCGACGCGTTGTGAGCTTGTAGATCTGCTATTTTCAAATGAAATCTTGGGGGTAATTTATAATAAGCAGATCTGGCAACACTGGTGCTCTGTGCCATTACGTCAGCCGTAGAGTGAGGCCTAGTAGTGCATCATGTCCTACATGAAAGCTTATTGGATAGGTTATGGCTTTGGCACAGCATACCTGACACATAGGGCTGCATAAGGATGACATCTAAAAGAAAATCAAGTCATCTCAAATGAAAGAGGACAAATTATAGTAGAGAGAGAGATAGAGAGACAGACAGACAGAGAGAGAGAGAGAGAGAGAGAGAGAGTTCATGGCCGGTGGGTGTTGATTTCCTGACACCATTAATACCCAGTTGTTTAAGATAAAGTGGAATCAACAGGGTGGAAATCATTGGGTCTGTGAGAGTCGATAAAAGGCTGATTGTACTTAACATTCAGTCACAGGCCTAATGTCTCTCCATGCAGCACTGGACAAGGAAGGCAGAGGGAGATAGAGATGGAGGGAGGGGGAGAGAGAGAGATGGAGGGAGGGGGAGAGAGAGAGAGAGAGAGAGAGAGAGAGGAGAGAGAGAGAGAGAGAGAGAGAGAGAGAGAGAGAGAGAGAGAGAGAGAGAGAGAGACACAGACAGACAGACAGACAGACAGAGACAGAGAGAGAGAGAGAGAGAGAGAGAGAGATGCTGCTGTGAGCGGTAGCACATCTGTCATAATCTCCAAGCTGGTAGCCTATAGCGATGGAAGAGCTTCTATAATGAGGTGTCTTTACCTGCCACTTCCTATTCCTCTCCTCTTCCTCTCCTTCCTCCCCATCTGCCTCTCGCAGGAACCCTTTCACACTCACTTTCCTTAATGTCCTCCTCTTCTCTCTCTCTCTCGTTTCAGTTAATTTGACTCATCTGACAACTTTACCAAGCATTAAGCATTAATGAAATCACAGAGGGTGTCATCACCACAGAATTCAAGGCATTACCATGACATAAATACTTGGTGGGGCCAGATAAAAATGAGGCAGGTATATACTGTAGGCCAGGGGTCTTCAACAGGGGGTCCGGGACCCCTAGGGGGTCCTCACAGCTACTACAGGAGGTCCGCCAAATCTTTGTGTGATAGGATCATGTTTTTTACATTAACCACCACCAAACCTCTTTGCCAAAAATAGCCGATCTACAAGCTCACTAGATCGGCTATTTTTGGCAAAGAGGTTTGGTGAAGGGTCTAAAAAAATGAGCAGACCAAGTATTGACGGTTCAAGCTATCTATATGTTGTGGGGGGTCCCTGCTTCATCTCTCTCTCAGCTAAGGGGTCCTTGGCCTGAAAACGTTGAAGACCCCTGCTGTAGGCCTTAGGTACTGCGTAAGTGAGATGAACTACACTCAGCATTAGCAACAATGTATTGCCGAAAGGACACCGTTTGACCCATTCAATCCGGGAACGCACCTGTGTCATTTTAGATTACTTAGGCTATTCAAAAATAGCAGATATACAAGCTCATAGCGCGGCACCGAGTGAGCTTGTAGATCTGCTATTTTTGAAAAATATTGAACATTTGTGCAAATCTTTGAATATATATTCTTTACAGCGAACATTTGTTGCTCAAATCTTTCTTCTGGGGGTCCCTGGAACAAAACATTTTGGGGTGGGATATCCTAACAGTATGTTGCTATATCAGTGGTGCTCCAACTTTTCCATGTCAAGGACCCCCAAAAAAAAGTATTTGGCCGTGGACCCCCATCTCAAATATGTTGTTCCTGGGACCCCCAGAAACACAGATCAGAGTTGAAAATGTTCACTTTAAAACATGTATATATTCAAGATTTGCACAAAATTCCCACGATTTTTCAATTTTTTTTTGCAGATTTACAAGCTGCCACATAATTGAGCATGTCACATAATTATATTACATGTATGAGATTTGAAATGTTGGAAAGATATGGCCACCCAACTCCATAATACAAGTGTATGTTGCTGCCTCTGAGTCGGAGTGATGGTGAGGCTACAGGTACAGTAGAAGGTGAGTGTTGTTGGGAAGGTGGAACGTCCCAGACATGTACCTGCTACGCTGGTCCCACAACTTCATGTCTGCTCTGCCTTGCCGTCCATCTGTCTCCCTTTCTAATGGCTTATACTGCACTCTACTGGAGTGGTTTCCAAACTGGAGGTCGGGGCCCTTAATGTGCAACGTTGTTTTCTCGCTACCAGTAAACAAACCAACATACAGGATAAGTGTATACAGGGTATCTGCACATTTCTAAAGTGACATTTTGAATGACTTTTAAGACGTTCTTAATACCAAATTGGCCAAAGTCAAATATTACGTACAAGAAAGAGGCAAACATTGTGAAAATAGCCGATCTACAAGATAGAATCTTGTAGTTCGGCTATTTTCACAATATTCTGTGGCTAAATAATTCCAAGTTGCTTGTCAGGGTAGGGGGTCAGTTCAAATATGATTATTTTGGGGGGGGGGGGGTCACGGCCTGAAAAGTTTTGGAACCCTTGCTCTACTGTCTCACTAAAGAGCTCATGTGTTGGGTATATAGTGAAGAGTATACACCCACCCACCCACTCTCTCTCTCTCTCTCTCTCTCTTTCTCTCAAATATGACCTTTTCACTTTATTACCAGTCTGGAGTGCAGTCCACTTATATCTTTTCTGTCTCATGGCGGGGTCCCCCCCCCCCCCCTCCTCCTCAGGGCATAGGGGTGAAGAGAAATTTAAGGCTAGGAAATGGAGCTATAGTTATCTACTGTAGTATGCATTACTTCCCCTGTTCTCTCTCCCTCTCTCTTCTCTTTCTGCAGCAGAAAATTATAAAGGCTTCCAGCTAAATAAATACAAGCTAATTAATGTGCACCTTTAATTCATAGGAAGAGAGGGGGGAAGAAATGGCCTGCCACACTTGATTTGCAAGCTGCTCCGTTTCCCGGTAATGAAGAGGAAAGCTTCGCGAGCGAATTGCACGACTCCATCAAACGGCGGCACACGCATGATTAAACCTAAAAAATAGTTAAAAGCAATGCTTTAACCTTTCAAGTCTCATTCCATTATCAGACGGCCTGCAGAATCCCATGGCGCAACACGTACACATGTGCATGCATATCGTTGCTGTCGGGGGCAGAAACCTCTCATCTCCGTATTCTAACTTGTTGCGTTTTTTTTCGTCAATTAACGCCTGAATTTGAATCCTGAAAAGCAACAGTTTTTGGACATGTGAGGTTTCCACGCGACAGAGACGATACATACAGACACACGCACAAACACAGGCAGACCCACACGCACACACACATATACATACATTCATGCATTACGTGCACAAACACACCACACACTCAGTGGCTTATTGGCACACTCCGGCAGCTTATTATTTAAATTATAATATTACAGGGGACTGATACGAATCAAAAGGCAAATAGAAAAGCAACAGCGGGCGAACGAGAGTGTAATGTTTAAATATGCATGTCTTAATAGCCTGGAGCATATTTTCATTTTCACATGGGGCAACAACCGGTGTATGCATTTGTAATGCGATACCATTATTACATGAGCGTGAGAGACGCATAAGAGCATTACGATCTCAGGTATCCGTATCGACGTATATAGAGGCTAAATAAGGATACGGAATAATGGAAAGAGACTCGAGGCCAACAGCCACATATGCCGGTAGAATGCGAACCTTTGATTATTAATGAGTTCCCTCACATACGCTGCATAGTGAAGCGTGCTGGGTGAAAATGCAGCCGTACACGTGTTAGCTGTCTGCCGTTCATAAAATCACACGGTATGAAATGATTACATAAATGCATACATACATAACATACATAATTTACATTTACACATAGTCAAATTTGTACTTAAGTTATAGTTGCACTAACAGTATGCAACGTTCCTCTTCTACCCCATATTTTAACTCTGTTTCCTGCTGACATTTTTGCCATTGAGCTAATAGAGCCGGCCTGCTTGCTCAGGGGATAAATTGAATCTTGACCATCAGGTCAAAATTGGTGTCAGATCCTGTGTCTAGGAAAGGCCATTAACATGACCTTTGACACGATCTAAATGTCTCAATAGAAGAGCAGGGAGACAAAATACAACCACCCCAATTGTATAAGTTATCCTCCAATAATTCTAGTAATATCCTCCTATAATCCTCCTATCCTCCTATAATCCTCCTATAATTCTCCTATAATTCTCCTATTCTCCTATTCTCCTATAATTCTAGTAACCTCTGTAGTAACCTCTGTGGCCATGGTGGTGTCTCGGTGTGTGCCCGTTTCTCCTCACTGGCTGGAGCACTTGATCTGATTTTGCACACAGCCATTCTCCATTAACATCTGAACTTAACTGCGAAGCCCGTTTCTCAATTTCATCAAATCTCAGCTTTTTATTAGCCATTGTGTGTCAAACAATGGGAGATAACGTTTCGCGGGTTTCGCGCAAGAAACAAGCAGCAAGGTCTGTACTTTCGCCTCCGCCCTTCACCGGGGCTTGGGTGCTCATATCCCCCTACGGGTATGGTCTAGTTGTATTAACACACTCATACAGATTGGACAAAATGACATTGTATTCATATTCTATGTATTCGTATTACATAGTACATTTTATTTTTATATCAATGCATTGCTGTATTGAAATGTAAGCCCCCCCCACCCCCCAAAACAATCTAATATTTTCCAGACATTAAAAAAAACAAGGTCACACAACATGTCGCAATGCGACGCATTTCACTGTGTTTGAAATAGGGCTTAAGTGGTTAATTCATAACGTATCCTTTTCTCCCTTCCTATTAAAATGTAGTGGAGTCAAATTGCCAAGGAAAAGGTGATTATTGTCAGCCATCAAGCTATTTGGCTGCCATGGTGAAAAGGAGTTTTTACATTGGAGGGCAGAAAATAGCAGATCGACAAGCTCACAACGCGTCGCAACACGTTGTGAGCTTGTCGATCGGCTATGTTCACTTATATTCGAAATAGCGGGCTCAAGTGGTGAATTCATAATGTACTCCCTCCCCCCCCCCTTTCTAGAAAAATGTATAGTGGAGTAAAAAAAACATTGCCAGGGAAAAGGTGATCTTTGTCAGCCATCGAGCTGTTTGACTGCCATGGTGAAAGGCGTTTGTTCAAAACATTTACATTGGAGGGCAGAGACGCCCACATGGAGTGACCACATGCCAGGGTGAGTGAGCAGTTCTCAAGTCCTGCAGTCTGTTTGCCTCCTGGCAAAGGCAGGCGCTAAAACCTCTGTATGTCTGTGTGTCTTCTAAGCTCTTGCTCTGTGTATCTTTGCTAAGCTCTCCCTCTGTATGTGTTTCTTATAGGCTGAGGTTTTTGAGGTTGAGATCGCTGCCCCCGATAAATCACTGCTTTAAATCCGCCCGAAAAAGGGCCCAGCAGGGCTGCCTGAGAGTATTGCCTGTTAGCTATTTCCTGAATAACAAGTTTTATATCAAAATGTTATTCCGTTTCGTAGAATTTGTACATTGATTTGTATCAGGGAAAACAAGGCATTTCTTTCCCTGTCCCGATGGACTTCGAACGTAGTATATTTTTCCTGGTAATGTGTGTTTCCCCCTCTCTCTCTCTTTCTCTCACACACACATACTCACACAATTTCCTCGCTGTTACAGTTTAAATTTTCATCTTACCCTACACTTACCATTTCAGTCCTAATAAATCAAGCAAATGAGGACTATCAATAAAAAATCATGGCAATCCCAACGGGCAGCCGCAACAACTCTCAACAATCTTAAAACGATTGTGTCGCAAAAAAAATATGATAGATCCTCATTACGTTGTCATACATACTGTGAATGGTTCCAATTGGATTCCAGCAGGTCTTTTTGGACCGGCACTAGGGTAAGTAAGGCATCATTTTCCCGTAATGTGTAACATTCAGAAACGGTGACGCAGATTTGGCTAACTTTTTCTGTTCCACATGTATTTCCCCATTCACTCTTCCCACCGTTCAAAACTCTCTGAGGCTTGTAAAGAGAAAGAGAAAAAGCTCTCTGAATGCGTGTCCTGAGGCAGCTCACAGGGGTCCCAAAGCACATATTTTCTTCTGTCATGGAAAGCCAGGTTAAGTTCCCCTCGATCTCTCTGGGGCTAAAATGTCTCAAAATTGTGTACACAGGCCCCTGTTCCCCCGACGGCTAACGTGCTAACTTTCACTCGCCGTAGCGAGGTCCTGGTCTCAATCAGACCGACGGAGCTTGTCCAGAGACAAGGCCTGGATCAATCTCTGTCACCATCAAAGAGCATGGAGGGCAACCGAGGATAGGATGTCCCCAGGCACTGGAAGTACTGGAAATATAGGAGTAAATATATACAGTATATATAGCAGTGGTTCTCAAACGTTTTTATGTCAAGGATCCCCAGAAGAGAATATTTATGTTTTAAAATAAAAACATTCTCCAAACATATTTAAAAAATGTTAAAAAAATAGCAGATATACAAGCTCACAGTGCGGCACGAAATGACGCCCTGTGAGCTTGTAGATCTGCTAACTTTGAATAGCCAACGTATAAATGGATAACGTGGTTAAAATGATTGTGACGTTGTATTAACTACTTTGGCTGGGGACCCCCTGGAACCCCTACCCCCCAACCCCCCTCCCCAAGGACCCCAGGGGGTCCCTACTTTGAGAACCAATGATATATAGGGTCCTTACCGTGGGGGAACAAGCTAAAAGATGTTGTGTCTTGGTGGGATTACGGCCTGCACAGGAGGAGGGCGGGTACAAAAATAATAATAACTTTCCCACAGATCTACACACTTCAACTGGGAGTCAGAACCCAGACCACAGAGAGACCAGAACCTCCTGTGTGTGTGTGTGTGTGTGTGTGTGTGTGTGTGTGTGTGTGTGTGTGTGTGTGTGTGTGTGTGTGTGTGTGTGTGTGTGTGTGTGTGTGTGTGTGTGTGTGTGTGCGCGTGTAGTTTGTGATTCAGAAATTGCCTAGCAATGCTATATGACATTCAGCAAGACTAGCAGGTCGATTCTCACGGTTTGATTCTAAAGTGGGCGTGTCACTGGGGATAATGGTACAGTACGTCATATTTACCCAAATATCATTTCAAGAGGAGCTTAACAAACTGATGTTTTGCCTCTGGATTGCCTCTGGCAATCAGATTCTTGAACTCAAATCTCCCTAGTAGATGAACTTTGGGAGGTTTATGCATTCTTATGCATCAAAATAGATGAGATGAACTATGGATGAAATTAATTAAGTTTTAACACATTGTTTTTATCTGGGTATGCTTATTTTTATAATGTGAATTCAAACTTTTAATTCAGGTCGATAGGGTATGTTTCTGCACTGTTTGTTTTTATTCTTTTATGAATTCTGCTGTCTATTATTAGGAGAAACATAAATTAAACTAACACTGCGCATGGAAGACAAATGACAAATAAAGCAATCTTGAAACTTGGAATCATTATGCTGTACGTTTAGCATTAAACTTTAATGGTAACTGCGGTAGACTAGGAAAGCGGCCCTCACCTGGTGGTCAAATCTGAGAATGCAATACTTCATATTTAAAACACTACTGCGCATGCTTCTACCATTTGAAACTCTAGTGTGCCTGCTCGATGCTCAAGACTTCCGCATTTGGGAACCCAAATTTGGCTCCCAAATGCGGAAGTAGAGCGTTCTTCCGGGTGCGTCAAACGCCAGCAAGCAACTTTCATTGAAATAAATAGCTGGGGGGGCAGGGCAGTCCGCCCTCTAGATATATTATAACTCTATGCACTCTCCCCTCCTCAAATAACCTCTCTTGAAGTGCCCTTGAGCAAGGCGCTTAACCCCCCCCCCCCCAACTGCTCCAGTGTGGATGCTCAGTGACTAACAGTATAGGGACTGTGGTTGTACCATTGAATCAGTGGATAGTGATGTTTTATTTATAGGGCCACTCGGTCATTGTTCCTCCAATGTATATACTGTAGGTACAAATCACCTTTTTAATAGACAGTAACACGGTCATATACTAGACACAGTGACAATGACATGACTTTATTGATGTCATTATATCATTATCTATCCATGCAGAATAACAAACACTGGCCCCAAACTGTTTTGCTTTCAGCTTGGCATTTGTATTCTTGAATATTAAAACGGAGTATCGGCATTCGGTTTATTGTTATTGTTTTGCATTATTCAGTGTCCCTGATGTTATCCATAATGCATGCATATTGCTTCAGACAAAATAGCCCCTCAAAACGGAATTTTGAACACCGTCAAGAAGAAAAAGTTTTAATCATTATGTATTGGAATTCATAAATCATCAAGCTGAAGACTGCCTTCTTCTAATAAATTAGCCGCTACCATGGTTCTCGAGATCAAATCAATTCTAGATTCCCCAGCCAAGTCGAAGACCACATTGATCTTCTACCGGGGCAGTTCTTACAGAGGTCACCTTATGGATTGGTGAACTTTCTCTGTGCTTGGCTCTAGCCTCCTGGCCTTTTCCTCTGTTGTCATCAAAGAGGTCGGTTGTTCTCTATTCCGTTTCAACTCCAGTATTCTTACTAGGACCCCCTCGCCATAAAACCCTGCATGTCTTGAAACTCAGAGTAGGCAATGTGTCCCATTAGGGACCACAGGGGCCTTTGAACTCTTTTTGCTTTAGTAGCCTCCTCTTGTGGGAGCGAGCTTGCACAAATAACTGTGCACACACATCTCATCAACGCATCAGACACCAGATACCCTGGGTACGCCACTAATGGACCTCGCGGTGCATTCTGTCCTTCCACGTTTTAACGTCTTTCTGTCCTGCGAGTCCCTAAAAGTGACCATGAAATATATACACCAGCTCGGGGAGATGACACCTAGGCCTTTCGTTATTTACACAGCCCTCATTTAGATTTTCTACCACTGGTCTGGTAAGTAACTCAGCTGTCATGCGCAAAGCCCGGCGGAGTTTGTCAAGTCTTTGTGGGGGCACGATCCTAGGAAGAATTGCACCTTGGTTTTTTATGGCTGGAGGCCTCCGGGTGATATAATGAACCTGGGTTCATGCTCTACACTTTGACCCTCTTAAAACAAAATGAAAAAAATAAACTACCTCATGGCTTTCGTTTGGAGAACCATAAGTTTAGTGGGATGCTTCGTTTTTATCGTTACGTTTCCGCAGAACATCGTGACAGCTATATCCCTGGTGCCATTACAACAACAAATAAGAAGATCAGAAGTGCATATTGAATATCGTTTGTTACAAAGACTTAACAGACTATAGTAGTTCTAAGTTGATTGCCATCAACAAGGCCAATGCAGAACATTGAGTATTTTTTTGCCATTATAAAAGATCCCCCATGTTATTCACTGTGATAGCCCTAGTACCAGTGGTGTAAAGTAACTAAGTACATTTGATTGTTTTTTGATTGTTTATTTCGAACACTGTTAAAAGACAAAAAGAAATACATAAAATAAACATAATACACTTAAAAATAAGAAATATAAAAATATGAAAACAAATACATGGGGTGTTCGAAACACAATACATTTACTCAAGTACTGTAATTAAGTACACTTTTGTGGAAGTTTTACTTTACTGGAGTATTTCCCATTTTCAGTACTTTTACTTCTACTACATCTCAGAGGCAAATATTGTACTTACAACTTTAGTTACATTTCAGATATAAATTATGATATCATGAAACATACAGTACCCACTTTAGCCCTATTTTATACATGGGCTTGAAAATAGCATATCTACAAGCTCACAACGTGTCGCACCGCGACGCGTTGTGAGCTTGTAGATCTGCTATTTTCAAACATTCTAGTACTTTTACTTTTGGTACTTCAAGTATATTTCGATGCCAATACTTTTGTACTTTTACTCAAGTAGTACTTGGAACACAGGCCTTTTACTTGTAACAAAGTATTTATCCATCGTGGTATTGCTACATTTACTTAAGTAAAATATCCGAGTACTTCTTCCACCACTGCCTATAGCACTCTGTTTGTTTACCCTCGTCTCCCTCCCTTTTATCTGCAGGAAACTCATTTCATCTTGAATCCCACCATATAGTTCAGAGTGTCCATGGTTGGATGTGATGCATCTGATAATAGAGATATAGGCCTTATTAGCTCTTTCTTACAGACTCAGCTTATTAGCCGAGTCTGGAAGAAAGACAAAGAGAACACCCACAGCATTCTCTTTCCCACTTCCTGACTAGCTTCCTCATCGCCTCAGCAGCGTGTTCATGCGCGTGCGTGAGTGCGTGCGTGTGTGTATTGGAAATTGGAATTACTCAAGTAAAGAACAAATACCTCAAAATTGTGTGCGTGCGTGCATGCGTGCTACACTGGATAAATAAAGAACTAACATAAATGAATAAATAAAAGTTCTGGTGTGTCCTGTCACTGTGTATGACATGTCACATGACGTTTTCTCCTACATGAAGCTGTCACAGTCTCAGAGGAGACCAGTGGTGGACTGTAACAAGATACATTTTACTTGAGTACTGTACTATTAGTACATATTTCTGTAGTTTACGTGAGTATTTGTTGTTGTTGTTGATGTTATTGGAAGCGTATGACTTCCCTCCACTACATTACAGACAAGACAAATAATGTCATTTATAAATAGCCATACAAGTTTTTTTTTAAAAGCATGTGATTTGTAATACTTCTTTTAGTAATCGAGTACTTTAACTCAAGAATAAATTTGACTGAGCAACTACTCAACTTATGCAGAGAGTTACGCAGAGAGAGAGAGAGAGAGAGAGAGAGAGAGAGAGAGAGAGAGAGAGAGAGAGAGATCAACCAGGTGCTCAATGGAGATAAAAGTTACTTAGATAGGTGCGTAAAATCCTTAAAAATCCCTCCTTGTCATACTTGCCCTGATGAAGACCAGTTGCTGGTTAAAACATGTTGGCTTGTAACATTTTGTAGACATGATTTAAGTACTTAGATTTTATGCAGTCTCCTCCCTTAATTTTTGAGTGCTCAGATCGTTCCTTTTTTTTTGTAGTGGAGTTATATTTGACCAGGTGTATCTATACTGTGACTCGAGTACTGTGGGGTGGAGTACTTGTGTCCATCACTGCAGTCTCAGAAGAGACAAACGTTGTGCCAACAACATGGTCAGCTGTCACACTCACCAGCGTGAGAAAAGAAAATACATTAACACAGGCCTTGCTGTTTCTCTATAGCAACGTTTCCTTCTGTCTCTCTGTTTTCTGGGGATCTGCGCTGGCAGCCATTTTATAGAGCGTTCTCTGATCAGTCATCAGTGAAAATAGCGGTGCTGTGAGAGCCACAACTATTAATCGTCGGCCACTAATCCACATCCGCTCAGCAGCAGGAATGTGAAATGCTCCGACATGGCTGGTGTGTGTGTGTGTGTGTGTGTGTGTGTGTGTGTGTGTGTGTGTGTGTGTGTGTGTGTGTGTGCGTGTGCGTGTGATGTGTGATGTGTGTGCGTGTGTGCGTGTGAGCATGTGAGCGCGCGTGTGTGTGTGCGTGTGAGCGTGTGTGTGTGTGTGTGATGTGTGGGAAACAAATGTGGAGGGATGGAGGGGCTGTACACAGCCTGATGACCTGGAAGGAGTCTAGAAAGATGATGTCACCCCCGCCCCCAATAAAACAGAGGGCCACAGCGCAGAGAGAGAGAGAGAGAGAGCACATTGGATACAGATTCCCTTAACCACCCACTTGTATATTGTCGCTGTAGGGCAGAAACCCCTTATCTCCATATTCTTCTTGTGTTTTTTCGTCAATTAATGCTTTACCTGATCATAGTACATCACGTCACACGAAAGTATCAAAAGTAGCAGATCTACAAGCTCAAAATGCGGCGCGTTTTGAGCTTGTATATCTGCTACTTTTTGCCGTTTTTGAATTTGAATCCTGGAAATTAACAGTTTTGGTTATGGACATATGAAGTTTCCACCCGACAGAGGCGATATCCGGCTTACATGGCCCGGCCAAACAGACAACACACACATGCATTGCTCAGCTGGAACTTTGATCTCAGCGATGGTCGATAAACCTCCCTATTGAGTCGAAAAAAATAACAACTCTCAATGATTGCGTGCGAAAGGTCCCCCTGCCCAGCGTCAGGGACCCCTGCCCAGCGTCAGGGACCCCTGCCCAGTGTCAGGGACCCCTGCCCAGCGTCAGGGACACCGACGGGCCGTAAAAGAATATTATCACCGACGGCACCGTCGTCATCGTTTGAGATGGAAGGAAAGAAAAAGAAATGGCGGAGGAAATCCAAAACATATAAAAAAGCCTGAGGTCTGCGTTTTGTTTCGAAGTTTGTCCTCAATTTGTAATAACGAGCGGGCAACGCAGAACAAATCCCCCCGGGGATGGGATACCGCGGAGATGGGACGTCGTCGCTTACGAAGGGAAGGCTCTCCTTTTCCATGTACAACATCTATATACAGGAAACTGGAGCTATACACCCCGGCACCTGACCATCAGAGGGGAAAGTACATGTGTTTCCATTACCCCAAAACGCTGCCCCGACACTGTCATTTGTAAAGCCGCAACTTGCCTCCTCAATTGCAACGTGAGACGAACGTTCTCTCATCTGGGAGTGATTAGCCCCCTTATATCCCTATAAGCATTGATTACTACTGTCGGACTAGTATCACCAAGAAAAAGGCTCTGTCCAAATCCCCCCCCCCCCTCCACCCGCCCACACACACACACACACACACACACACACACACACACACACACACACACCCTCGCATACCTCCCCACCCCACCTGTTTAACTCGCCGGCTTTTAATTAAGCGCTCACCGGACCCCTCACATCATCATGTACAGCAGTAGAAACACCGCAGCGTTGGCCTGAAGTTGAACGCCGTCCAACAACCTCGCGACGGAGGAAAGGAAATGGCCAGCGTGTAATGAGGCGAAAGACCCCGCTCTGTTCCTTCTCTATCAGCATGTTTCACCTACAATCAAAGTGAACCAGAGCAGTCTGTTTCGGGAGCTTTTCTTTTTTCTCTGCATGAGATTACCTGCTGTTACTGGACGAGTACGAGACGGAAAAAAAAACGGAGCATGGTGGAGGAGGGGGGCGGGGTGTATAAAATGGAAAAGTCCTCAGGAATGGTGATTACTGGCCCGCTGAATTGAAACCAGCCAAAGGAGAAACCAGATCTGAGTACGTGAGAAGCATTATGGTAGTTAAACCCAACGAGGACCTTATAGGCTCGCCCCATCGTTCCTGTTTTCTCTCTCTCCTACCTCTCCCACCCCACACACACCCACCCACCCACCCACCACCCCCAAAACTGCACGTTAAAAGGGGAGATGAATCAGGACTCTATAAAACGAGAGAGGAGTAACCCTTTGAACTCTCAATGGCTGCAGCGAAATGGAGGAAGTGGCAGAGAGAGAGAGAGAGAGAGAGAGAGAGAGAGAGAGAGAGAGAGAGAGAGAGATGAGGGGGGGGGGAGAAAGAGAGGGCACAGGCAGCAACGTGAAAAATGAAACGGCCGTTAATCATGCCCATCGCCGTGTAGTTTGAGGGCTCTGACATTGAGTTGTGGCCGGATGGCTACCAGGAGCTATTACCCAGGGAAACAGTAACCAAGGACTCCCCTCTGTGACCAGGCCCTTCCCCCCTCTGCCTGACCAATCCAGGGCACCAGGTGCCTCACCTCTCCCGCCCGGCGTTATTAAATTAAAGGCAGAGATTTATAACACGGGTGCCAAAGCAATGGCTTTAGTCGGGATTTGGGATCATTTATCCTTTCAGAGAGGCTGCATGCAGGCCTGGAGATGTGATTGATGTTGTCATGGGGCGATGTGATGGGGGGGTTATACTGTATATGGTTACACAGGAGGCCGCCTTTTCGGACCGACTTCTAATGCTGTGGTTCTCAAAGTGGGGTCCGAGGACCCCCAGGGGGTCCTTGAGGGGGTTCCAGGCGGCCCCCATGCAGCCAAATGATTGATAACATAGGAGCCTAATGGATCCTTGTGGGTCTGTAACTCTGAGAGAGTGTACAAATGGAAACAAATTGGTTCCATTTGTACACTCTCAAGAGTTAAATTAATACTGATGATACTATAGTGTAGACTAGGGGTTATAAGGAGATCAAAATGGTGTCAATTGGGGGTCTGTGGCCTAATGCATAATCAAACCGGGGGTCCTTGAATTTTAAATGGTTGAGAATCAATGCTATAACTGTAACCACAACAACAAAAAAATCGTCTTATGGGGGCTCCTGGCATATCTTTTCAGATGGGGGTCCGTGGGATAATACAGGTACGGTATGTGTCAATTTGGGGGGTCGTTGACGTGACAAAGGTTTGAGAACCACTGCTCTGCGGCATCTTTAACAGAGACCTGAGTAACAATGACAACAAAGACTCAGGACAGATGTGTTGTTGCAGGTAAACAATAATCCCTCTGGCAACATATGGAATGGACAGATAGTAGCGGTGTGGGGTCACAGGTTCCCTAAAGGAAACGTCCGTTAAACAGACTGCAAACTGTGCCCCCCCCCCCCAGACGACATGGATGTGTGCGTTCAGCGTTGTGCAGATATACTGTATGGTTACGAGTCCCCAGCCTCCACTCAAACAGACCGGGGGGGCCTTGGCTCCCTTTCTACCCATGATGCTGCAGTGCTAACCTCCAGATGTGTTGCTATACACAGAAACAGCAACAGACTTATTTCTCTCTCTCTCTCCCACGCACGTACACAAACAGTACACACAGATAACGTGTACATTATGTGCCTCACACACACACACAGAACGCACGCGCACATGACAAATCAATAAACAGTGGTGGTAAAACTACTCACATTTTTTACTTAAATAAAATTATCAATACTGCAATGTAGAAATAAGTAAAAGCCCAGAATTCTGAATTTACTTGAGTAAAAGTACAAGGTAGTATTGGCATCAAATAATACTTAAAGTACAAAAAGTTAAAGTTCACATTATGCAGAATGTCCCATTTCACAGGTTTCAAATGTATACAATGTATACAAATCTTTTGAAAATAGCAGATCTATAAGCTCACAACGCGTGCTTGTAGATCGGCTATTTTGAAATAGCTTAAGTATACATAGGGCTGAAGTGGTTAATGTATGTCTTGTAATAATAATCAAAACCTAAAAAGTAACTAAAGTTTTCACATAATTGCAGTGGAGTAAAAAAGTACAATATTTGCCTCTGAGATGTAGTTGAGTAGAAGTAAAAGTATTGAAAATTGGAAGTACTCCAGTAAAGTAAAAATTCTTCAAAAGTGCATTTGAGTATAGTACTTTGCGTAAATGTACTTAGTTATTTTACACCACTGCGTGTACATTATGTGCCTCTCTTACACACACACATGACAAATCAAATAAACAATAGCACAGCAACAACTGCCTTGTCTTGTCTTTTTTTAGTATAAGCAGCACGGTAGAAAGAAGATCCCGGAGGTAAAACATATAACAGGATGCCTGCCTTTATTAGTCAGACAGTGTTTTTATTTGCTGGGTTCCTGAAAGGATGCGGCAGGCAGCGACTGTGGAGAATCATCAAAGTGGCTCAGCAACACGTGCGTGGAAAAAGGTGGAGGTTTAACCCCCCGGGCTCAATTTCCCTCCAAAGTTTTCGAAACGGTCGAAGGCCCATTATTTTCAAAAATAAAGGAACCAAAATCCTGGAAGAAAGGTGCAAGGCAACAACACGGTGATTGAAATGGGAGCCGTCCGAATTTGAAACACATGATGTCAATACATTAACCTCTAATGCTGTTAAGCAACACGGAGAGAGGGATGCTCGCGGGGTTCAATGGACACATTGAGCCCCGTGTTGATTATCCGCAAAGCATGCGTTGAGTTACGGCGGGCCTCTCCGCACCCGCCGACCTCTGCACCTGGGTTCAAACGCGGTGACATCACCGGCGGTGGCGGGCCGGGGGGAAAAGGGGGACTGTTTGGATTCTCACCACTGCATCGCAGCAGAAGTCAATCATCAATCATCATCATCTTCCACGCATATCCACTATCAAAACAGCGACTAATCAAAAAATTAAAGGAGGCTTCCAATTTTTCTGTAATTTGCAGCACAAAAAATAATAAGACAAAAAAGGGGCGCAGGGGCAGGGCCCATGGGTGGGGAAAAAAACGGAAATGGCCAATAATGATGGTTATGGAAAAGTTCCATTTAAAATGTGAAGAAATATGTTTGTGGTGGGCCGCAGAATCCAGACGGCATGGTTTCACATGAGAGATTTTAAAAATCTTTCAGTCCTGTTGGGATCAAACTTTTACCACAGTTGCAATGACATGGATTAGAGGGATTTATTAAAAGGGTTAAGACCAAAAAAAACATCTTTGCTTACAGCCCATCCATGTCGACAGGCAGGGATGGTCTAAACAAGTCTAGACTTTCTAACATGATTAGATTTCGGGTAATGATGGACTCAACGGATTAAAACAGACAAAGACTTCACTGTTACGGAGTCAGTGAGACTATGACAGTATATGACATCAACATTGTACCAAGGCCCACAATATGAATTATGACAACCTGAACGTGCTGTAGTGTACGATCCATCATTAAGCCTATACCCCATTTGACATTAAATGAACTATGACAGTATTCTGTACAGTAAAGTAGCTTTGTTATATGCACATTACAGTAAATTACATGGATATTATGCACCATGTACGCTGCACCACAGTAAGCTGCGATGACACAGACTATGTTGAAATGCTTGAGCAGCCATTTTCATGTCATCTATCTATATGTACATCAGGATGATGACACGTTTTAGAGAATGTGAGATTCAGCCTCTCTCCTGCTCTATTGATTGATAGGTCAACATCTGGCCAAGTAGCCAATCCCAACCTGCTGTGTATCAGCTGTAACAGGAAGCAGCTGTGTGGCGATCCATGGGGCCAACAAAATGAGACACATCTGAAGTCAACCTCCCTCACACACACATAGTTTGATTCTTCTAAGGGATGGGTCAGAGTAATAAAGCCATTATTTGATTATTCGTTCCCAACGGTCAAAGCCGATGTTCCTGCGAATAATGAAAAAGGGCAACACCTGCTGGTCAACTGCAAGTACTATGTAAATAGCTTTATACACAAGTGAATCCAATACAAAAAAGTTAAAATATGGGGATAAGAGGTTTCTGCCGGCAGCGACATTATAGTGTATTACGGCACACAAGGCTTATTAACCAGCTGGATCCTTTTAAGGCTGTGTGTCCACCGAAGCGTTTTTCAACTTTGGTCTGCCAGATAAAAAATACTGGACATGCACAGCACAGAATAGACGCTCAGCGCCTCATCACTATTAGTTTTAGTTTAATTAATTATGCCCAGAAACACTATACACAAACATAAATACTAATAGTATGCATACAACACAAGCCAAACATTTCTAACATGCTGTAGGCCTTAATGCATGCGTATAGCTTCATGTGAAAGACAGCTTTAATTTTAATTGGTTATACAATGCGTGCATCACTCTAATAAGAGAATGCCACTTTTTTTCTGTTCTGCATTATTGTTTGCCGAACTGAACTGAAAGAAATTGTTATACCAGAATAAATTGCATTTTTAACAGTTAAAGCATGTTTGTCTTTCTTTTTTTCCCGTGATTTCTTGTCAATGATCCATGCTGCCTTTGTGAATGTCGGCACATATCAAATAATGCATTTTATTGTTCATTCCACAGATCCACACACACAATTATTGGACCATAAAAAAAGATTGAATTGTACACATGCCTAGTTGATACAGTGTAATGGCCAGGGTCAATGGGGTCAGAGGTCAAAGGGTTCGTTGTTTAGCTAGAGCCCGATTTATGATTTACTTCATCGCACGGCGAAAACAGCCGAGCTACATTGTGATGATGTGACGCGCTGTGAGCTCGCACATTGGTATAAATCTGACGTTACGTATTATAACAGCTGTCTCAAGCTGAAGCTGAGGGTTGACATATTTACATATCCGTTTTTTTACTTTGTGACGTTTCATCCATCTTGTCATTTAAAATCCATGCGCCAACTGGGGAATTTTAAGGGTCAACTGGGGTTCCAGCCAGGCAAGCATTGTATAATTTTTTTTAAATCGCCGGGTATGGCCTGGCAGAACCTAGTATCAATAAGCAGAGTATCTCCATATGAAGTAAGAAAGAAAAATGACAGGAAATGTATGAATAGACAGTTTCTGGGCCAGGAAATATACTACAAGGTCAAAAAGAAGCAGAAGTTTTAATCTCTAAACCTGCTGCCACATCACACTGCATTTAAAATACGGACCGTTACTTTCTCTGGAGACATACATTAATGCATTAAGACCGGGAACGCATCTGTGTCATTTTTAGATTTGAGATAAAAAGCACTATTTTACACTTTAGGCTATTAAAAAATATGGCTGCGCCCCTGGCTCATAGTGCGGTACAGAGTGCCGCACTATGAGCACAGAGTGCCGCACTATGAACTTGTAGATCTGCTATTTTTGAAAACTCTTGAGAATCTGAGCAGATCTTTGAATATATATGTGTTTTAAACCGAATATTTTCAACTCCAATCTTTGCTTCTGGGGGTCCCTGGAACAAAATATTTTGAGATGGGGGTCCACGGCTAAATACATTATAATTTTGGGGGTCCTTGACAATTATGAAAAGAAATTGAGAACCAACTGATATAGCAACAGACGCGTTTTAGAAAACTGTTGGGATTTAGAAGACATTTTGTAGAATCAGGTCTTAATGGGTTAATGCAGAGCGGCAACCGGGCATCTCCTGGCGCTGTTTTTTTTTCCTCCCAGACCTGATGTGAAAACAGAGGAGACAATCTCGGTTTGTAAAAGTGAAACCGACTCCGCGGGGCTAGGCGGGCGGCAATGGCATCCACTGCCAAACCAACCAAGCCAACCTTCCATCTTCCCTGCTGAGAGGGGGGGGGGGATTTACCCACTAGGGGGGGGGGCATCCATACTGTTGACATGGAGCATACAGAAATACAGAGGCACAATGAGACATGTGTTGGATGAGCGGTCATCCTAAGGTGACCACCGCTGACCATTCATGAGAAGAAAAAAAAAGGCTGTATATTTTCTCTGATTATAATATTTTATCCATTTTTGGGGGAGGAGGGGAGCTACGGAGCATAATATCGTCTCTGTCGGGTGGAAACCTCATATGTCCAGAACTGTTACTTTTCAGGATTCAAATTCAAAAACAGCAAAAGTAGCAGATCTACGAGCTCGAAAAGCGTCGCTTTGCGCCACGGTTCGAGCTTGCGGATCTGCTAGTTTTGATGCTTTTGTGTGATGCTGTAGTATGATCAAGTAAGGCGTTAATTTATGAACAAAAAACACAAAAAGTTAAAATATGGAGATAAGAGGTTTCTGCCCGACAGCAACGTCATTTTCCTTAAATAATCCAAGTGCCATTTCTTGATATGTTAACGTGTGTATATATATATATAAATAAAATAAATACACAAAGACATCCATAAAATGTCTGTCGGGAGTTGTCAGAGGTGGTCGCTTAACCACAGTGGAGCAGAGAGAGAGAGAGAGAGAGATTCCATCACCCTCCTTTCTATAGAGTATGTTTTTGGTTCTGGGGGCAAGACGATGTCATCTACCTTCAGGTGTGTTGTACTAACAGCATGGGTCCATGTTGGTGGAGGAGTCGACCCCGCTGGCGCTGACAAAGTGACAAAAGAGGCTGGCTGGAGCCCTGGAGCTTCTCCTGGAACTGGGCTTTTTTTTCAGCTTTGTGGTATGCTGTCAACAGGGCTTCAGGTGTCAGGGAAAAACACCCCAATGTATATGTTGTTGCTGTCTAGGGCAGAAAAACCTCTTATCTCCGTATTTTAACTTTTTGTGTTTTTTTTCCGTAAATGAACGCCCAACTTGATCATACTTACAGCGCCACACAAAAGCATCAAAAGTAGCAGATCTGCAAGCTCGAAACAGATTTCAAGCTTGTAGATCTGCTACTTTTGCTGTTTTTGAATTTGAATCCTGAAAAGTAACAGTTTTGGACGTGTGAGGTTTCCACCCGACAGAGACGATAGTTTAAAATGCTGCGACAGCTTCTATGCGGCTATTTTTGGAGGATTAAGGTGGGGGGGGGGGGGGGGGGGGGGGGGGCTGACCGGCAAGAGGGGGGAAAGGGGGGTTAGGGGCACGAATTCCGATGGCCGCCGTTGATAGCTGTGTCACCTTTGAGGTTTCACTTGATGGAGGGCGATGTTGGGTTCTGTTGAGTTTACTCTGGGACAGGTTGTTATGTTTTCTGAGTCAAAAGCGGCAAAATGGTTCAGACCACCACACCCAGGACCGCGGGGGGAAAGAAGAAAACAAGGACCCATCCAAATTACATGGATGCCACATGGCGTTTTTTGGCCACGATCTTTCATCATCAGACCCCCGTTAGTTCTTCCATTCCTCTCTCTGGTAAACAATATCTGGTTGACGCACACCGCTGTCAGCGTCAGTCACGGGACAACAAGGAATTGCGCCATCATGTCATGTGACCCGCTCTGAGAGGCCGCTCTGGTTTTTCTCGGCAGCAGTGGAAAGTACATTTACTCAAGTACTGTACTTAAGTACAATTTTGAGGTATTTATCACTTAATTGAGTTTTTCCAATTTTCAGTACTTTTACTTTTACTTTACTTTTACTCCGCTACAATTATTTTAAAACTTTAGCTACAGTAGTTACTTTGTAGATTTTGATTATTACAAAACATACATTAACCACTTCAGCCCTATATACAGTACATTTCGGCCATTTAAAAATAGCCAATCTGCAAGCTCACAATGCGTCGCGATGCATTGTGAGCTTGTAGATCTGCTATTTTCAAAGGATTTGTATACATTTTATACATTTGAAAACTTGTGAAAATGGGACATTCTGCATTATGAGTACTTTCTACTTTTGGTACTTTAAGTACATTTTGATAACAGTACGTTAATTAATAAGTACATTTTGACTTCCGAGTATTTCTACATTGCAGTATTGATACTTTTACTTAAGTAAAACAAATTGAGTACTTCTTCCACCACTGCTGCTATGAGAGGCCACTCTGGTTCTTCTCGGTGAATGAATACATCTACAGTTTTTTTGGAGGGAGGGTAGTTTGTTTGGGAGCACATGTTTGGTTCTGAGGGCTGTTTGAAGGCAGATGTAGTTCCTGGCTGCATCCTTTCAACAAACTGCCTCCTGGTAATTGGCCATTACTGTGGAGCTGAGAGACGTGCTGTCCAGAGGGCAACTAGCTCCTCTGGAAACAATCATGGAGTTATAGTGAGCTGGCAGACAGCCTTGTCACTGGAATGTGCTGCTCCTTGCTGCATACATGGTGTGCCTTCTCCAAGAGGAGGAGGACAAGGCCTTTGACAAAAGAAAATGGCTGCCACTCAAATTATAATTGCGACAGTTCCTGCTAAGTAGTGTGTGTGTGTGTGTGTGTGTGTGTGTGTGTGTGTGTGTGTGTGTGTGTGTGTGTGTGTGTGTGTGTGCGCGCGCGCGGAGCAATCATCTTTCTATTCAATCAGGCACAAACAGTGTGAACAGAGACGATACATGAGATTCTGACAAAACGTACAATTGGTATTGATTATCTTTTCAGGTCATGGCATGTCACAAAAATGCACATTACTTCTTAGCATAACACCACAATACACTGAAAAAAGATGTACCATGGACCCAGGAAGAATGGATTAACTGGTCGCATGCATCATGAAGCTCTATGGGCCAATGAGGGCGACCTAAACCACCAGAAGCACCCCAACACCTCATAGACAAGCTGCCACCTTGACGTATGGAGGTACGCTCCACTGAGCACATTTCCTCTGGACGCCGATGTGTTTTTAGCCCAAGATGTTTGACACAAGTTTGCACAGTGTGAAAGGTCACTATTTTCCCGTAGAATAGACATTTTTCTCCCCCCACAGCATGGGGATGTTGGAACCCTGTGAAGCGATATTAGGTGACCTTCAACAAGCGACTCGCGTAATTACAAGAGAGCACGCAAGGTATGCCCAGGCCGGGGCGACCTCCCCTTCATCTCCCCGAAGCAGAACCTAACATCACAGAATAATAACAACTGACACGTCTTACCTCTGCTGCATGACTGGCAACTAGATCCAGATGGAGGCAGCATATCGTTACCGTTTTATTGGGGAGATATCAAAACAGAGAAAGGCACATTCCAAGGACCCCCACCCAACCTCTGCTTCTCCTCCTTCCTGCAAGATCCTCTCCTTTGAAAACCGTCCCAGTAAACTTGTAAGGAACAAATATAAACACAAGATACATCAAGGAATGAGTCGAGAGCATTGATAGTCGAACATCACTCGTCTTCTGTTCCTGCTACAGAGTGGTGGTCCGGGCCAGATGGCCTTATGGGTAATACAGGGTGTATTGATGTATGGGGGTCTGAGAGAAACAACGTTTGGGAATAGACTAGAGCTACGCAGAAAGCTTAAGACAAACATGCGCGCACGCGCACACGCGCACACACACACACACACACACACACACGCCATCAAAAAAGTCGAAGGACAAATATCCAAAATAGCTCACAACGCCTGGTGATGCGACACGTGAGCTTCTAGATCTGTTATTTTCGCTGTGTGTGATCATTTCTTAGATATTTTTTCTGCCTGTATTGATAGTACACAGTAGAGATAGACAGGAAACAGGGAGAGAGACACAGGGAGTGACACGCAGCACGCGGCTGCATTAGAGCCTATATGTGGTATGCACCTAGTATAACCGCTAGGCCAGCGTAGGCCCCGACGTGTGATAATGTCTTAAATTGAATAAAAAAAAGAAGATGGTTTGAAATTCAGATTTAAAGTGGTTAAAATCATGACTGCAGTGTAGACTCCTCATCTCTCTCCTCCTCTTCCTCCTCCTTCATGGTCTTTGAATCTGGCTGCAGTCAGACATGGTGCTGCTGACTCATTCCGGGGGGGGGGGGGGGGGGGGGGAGACGGACGAGAGGCAGTGCAGGAACACCTGAGAACTCCTGGAACTGACCGACTCCCACTCCGCTTTCATCCATGAAAGGCAAGGCTCTGCTGCCAGGCCAGCTTTCCAGGTCAAGCTCCTCACTGTGCAGCAAACCAGGGAGGGAGGGAGTTCTTTCAGAAACAATCCCCCCCCCCCCCCCCCCCCCCCTCCCAACCCCGGCTCTTACATCCTGAATTAAACCACCCTTTGATGGTCTCTGCCATCACTTGAGCCTTGCTTATTTATTCTGTGTACCTGAGGATGTTTGGGTATGCATATTTCTACCAGTAAACCATGCTCACCCGACACTCCCCCCACCCCCCACCACACACACACACACACACACACACACACACACACACACAGTACTGTAACATGCAGACTTTTGTTTTCCGCCTCAAAATAAATCACAGCAGGGGTGTATAAATACTGCGTCGGCTCTCGAATGTGTTGGAGAGCCAGTGTTGAGTTGCATATTTCAAACATGGGGGTGTGTGTGTGTGTGTGGGGGGGGGGGGGTAAAGGGGACTTTGTGCATCCTGGCACAGACACCTAGCAGCATTAGTCTGATTAGATCACTGCCAGAAGGGTTAGGTGAGGTGGGATGGGAGGACTCTGCATGGGCTCTGAACGAGGAGGAGAGGATAAGGCTGGTTGTGTGTGTCTGTGTGTGTGTGTGTGTGTGTGTGTGTGTGTGTGTGTGTGTGTGTGTGCGCGCTTTGATCCACTGTCAGGAAGTATGGCGGGCCAGCCAGCCCCGTGAAGGAAGCCCAGCATCGGGGGGGCGAGAGGCGAGAGCGCCTGGAGGAAAGAGCAACCCAACCGGTGTCAGGACACCGGAGGCCATTATGGGGCCTAGTTGGTGCCTGTCAGGGTTTTCTCACTTTTTTTGTAGTTGCACTGGTCAAGTGAGACCCACCCGCTCACTCGGATGTTGGAAAACTCAACCGGGCAGTACGGTGTATAAGAGCTCAGCGGCTACGCAACGCATTCTCACTGCCAAGACGTCAAACGGGTGACTTCTTGAGACGGACATCCCAAGAAGTCAAACGTATATAAATACGGCACATGTTGACTAGAGGGGATATGAGTTACGATTCTGTCCCTATCGGGACATTTACTCGGAACGGCGCCGAGTCGGCTCAAGCAGCCTTCGCAGCGCTCGGCACGGCGACTGGCTGAGAGTGTGTTGGGGCTACGAGAGGGGAGCTTGGTAAAGACATAGCCTGCATGACCCGAGAGTTGATACAAATCTTAGGAATGCCACACAAGTCCTCTGATCTGGAGTTAGAAGTAAATGCACTTTAATGACTGACGGTGTTGGGTATGTGGCCATGATGGTATGTGCGATAGTAGAGGCTATATGTTGGGGTTCATATGTCTCTATGTGTCTTCATGGGAGATTATGTGCTTCATGTTCCAAACCAATTTAGCGGTTTCTTTAACCACTTTAAAAAGGTCCGTATACACACCGCTTCTTTGTGTGCTTAATTTGCATTAATTCAAACTGTAGTTTTTGTCAAAAGTGCATGCACACTGAACATGATTATTACGCAGCGATAAAGCATCATAATTCACAATATATATAGTTTGATATGAAATATTGCCAGACACATTTTCAGATAGTTTATTTGTCTCCCTGGTGTGAAGACCTTAACCCAGGCGTCTCTATTTTCAGCATATCGTTATAGGTGAAAAAAATTTGTGGGAAAAGCAGTTAAAGGCATATAAGCATGATGGTTTGTTATAGAGACTGTATATACTGTACAGTAGTCTGTGAAGAGCACTCCAGGACAAGTCTATTAGAGCTAAAACAACTCCACTCAAACACACTCTATAAATAGAGACATGCACAGCATTTCCTTTGAATTATGAGGTGCCGCTTTGGTTTCCTCACTTCGTAGAAACGGCTTCATGATCATGGGAGATGCTATCACATGCAGCCGTTATTAGAATATGAACACCACAAATCCTGTGTGTATTTTCATCGACTCTCGAGCATTACCCGAGAGTCCCGAGAGAGATATCATCATTTGTTTTCCCGATCTAATCCAGTCACAGCTGTCCCCGCGCAAAAGGACGGCATTCCTCATTAAGTCTCCCTAAATCTCTCTCACAACAGGAGCCGTGTTGACTCAGGGACCGAGCTCCTCTCACTCACAACACGACGACGACAAAGCACTCGAGTTGTCGAGACACTCGACTCGTAAATTTACATTTTCCTACAGAAGCGCTGCATGAAGCCATTCAGACCAGTGTTGCCAGATTTTGCGAGAGAAATAAGCAACCAGGTCTATGAAAACAAGCCCAAAAGAAGCGACTACAGACCAAATTAGCACTTTAAACCTATAACATTGGCTATTTGAAAATAGACGATTTTCGTAACACAAATCTGGTACAGGGGTCCTTGGCACAAAATATTTTCAGATGGGGTCTGTGGACAATAATAATAATAATAATAATTAATATGGGGATCCTTGACATTAACAAGTTTGAGAACAACGCCCAAATAACCAACTACACTTTACAAGCAAGCCCAAAAAACAGCAACCCGCATTGCAACTACCAATAATTTACAAGCAACTTTACAGAAAAACAAGCCCAAAGTCACTTATAATAAGCAGACATGGCAACACTGAGTCAGACCCTTAAGCCCAGAGGATCCCAGCCTGCTGTTGTTGAAGCCGGTGTCACCAGTTCGGGTCGGGACTCCCCGAAGACTCTCTCCATCGCACTCCACTGTCTCTCGCTCTCGGGTGACATCATAACTCCGCGGTTCGTCCAACCCCTGCCAAAGAAAATGACGCGCCCTTAGGCCTCGGGGCCTGATGAGGCGAGAGACAAGGGTGTCCCACGGAGCCGACAGCGTTCTGGCAGCGCGCCCACGTCAACATCCCACCCTTGGAGCCCCCAGGACCGGAATGCAGTGATATCACTAGACTAGAACCCCTTTTTACAGCCCAACAGGCCCGAATGCCATCAATCATACAGTATGCATGGACATGTGTGTACGCTATATGACCAAGGGATTCTTAAACGCGCCAACGAGAGAAAAGGCTGAGAAAGTGCTACCAATTCTAACACCTGGGGAGTTGGCTCTTTTCATGACGTTAATACAGGACTCATCAGCACTTAGGAGCAGTGTTGCCAAGTCCGCTTATTATGAGCGACTTTGGGCTTGTTTTTATGTCAAGATGCATGTAAATATTGGTAGTTGTGAATAATGCATTTTTTTTTTGCTTATTTCTGAAGTTTAGTTGCTTATTTGGGCTTGCTTCGTAATGTTTTTTAAACCAGTGGTTCTCAAGCTTTTTCGCGCCAAGGACCCCCAAATTAACAGTATTTGTCTGTGGACGCCCTTCTGAAAATATGTTGTCCCCCATACAATATTATTATATTTTAAATGTTTCAAAAACATTCCACATTTTTCGTTTGTTTCAAGATTACTTTTCTTTTAAATAGCAGATCTAAAAGCGTTGCGAGCTTGTACATGGGCTATTTTTAAATAGCTGATGCATAGAGTTACGGGATAAAACTCATTTTGATGCTATACATCATTTTGCTGGACCCCCTGTGTGTGCATGTGTGCGTAGGTGCGTGCGTGCGTGCGTGATCATGTGGCCTAGTCGCTTCTTTTGCGCTCGTTTTCGTAGACCTGGCCGCTTGTCTCTCTCCGCAAAACCTCGCAACACTGCTTAGGAACCCATTTAAGAAATGTCCAGTTGATATGATGTGATTTGCTTAACTTTTGTCCAACGTTATACCATCTGCCTCAGTGTGACGTGGATTGAGCGGCTTTATGAAAAAAAAATCCCATGCAGGGTTTCCCGGGATTTCAAAACCTCCTGTATTTTCATTTAAGCCTTCCTTTAGCTCCCTCTTAAAAACCACAGACTCTGTGGGACAATAGGATATGATTGATTAGGGTTTACCACAAAGGTCCATGTAAGTACTCAGAAAGTGACAGTGCACAGACAAAGCTGAAAAGGTCCGCTGGAATCAAGAAATCACTCAGTGGGAAGGAATCCAACAACTCGCCACAGGTTGCAGTGGTGGAAAAAAAGTACTTGACTTTAGTTTTTCTTTTACTAAAGTAAAAGTAGCAAGACAGACGCAATACATTGCTGTACAGAATCGGGATGCTAGGGCATTGGTCCCTGGAGGGGTTACAGGCGGGCGCTGGAAAAAGGGGAACATAATTGTAACCACTTTATCCATTTATATGTTGGCTATTCAAAAGAAGCAGATCTACAAGCTCACAGTCACTTTGTTGCCGAGCAGCGAGCTTCAAAAATCTGCCATTTTTGAAAATATTAATATTTTTTCTCTCTTTTTTTTTACATAAAAACTTTTCAGATGGGGGGTCCGCGGCCATATATGTATCAGTTTGGGGGTCCTTGACCTGAAAAAGTTTGAGAACAAAATGCGGTAGGGTTCTCAAACTATACGGTATGTTTTGAAATATTAATCTAAATCTGCAAAGTAACTACCTAGTGGAGTCAAAAGTACCGATTTTGCCTCCGAGAGTAAAGTCAAAGTACCTCAACACTGTACTTAAAGTACAGTACTTGAGTGTAGTGTACACAGTTACTTTCCACCACTGACAGCCAGGCTGAGAAAAATGTCACTCGGAGGGAGGCTATTTTACAGCTCTTTCATCTGTGGTCTCCATCCCTCTTCCTCGTCGGGGCCTTGGCTTCAAGCATGCGCTGGATCACTCCTGCAGATATTTTTTACCTGTTTTAACCCATTAAGACCGGGAACGTATCTGTGCCATTTTTTTTATTTCTTTGGGCTATTCAAAAATAGCAGATCTACAAGCTTGTAGATCTGCTATTTTTGAAAAAAAAAAGTTGTGAAAATGTGTGCAAATCTTTGAATATATATATCCATTTTTAACTCAAGTCTTTGCTTCTGGGGGTCCATGAAACAAAATATTTTCAGATGGGGGTCCGTGGCCAAACACTCATAATTTTGGGGGTCCTTGAAAAAGTTTGAGAACCACTGATATGTAACATACGATTGTAGAATCCCCAGAAGTAAAGATTTGAGTAAAATAAATCGCTTTAAAAATATATATATTCAAAGATTTGCACAAATATTCAAGATTTTTCTAAAACAGCAGATCTACAAGCTCATAGCGCGGCACTCGCTTGTATATATCTGCTATTTTTGAATAGCCCAAAGAAATCTTAAAATGACACAGATGCATTGCCGGTCTTAATGGGTTAATAAGAGACTCTCTGATGACTTGTACTCCCTGAAGGAGCTGTCAAATTCTTCTCCGTCTGTTTACAGAAGACCGCTCTGAATAGTAAAGTTAAGAAAAAAAGAATGTGACAGCTGGCCTGGCGTCCAAGACAAACACCCGAGTTCTCAGCCGCTCACACGCGCTCGCTCAGTCCAAGAGAGAGAGAGAGAGAGGAGACGCCGGGGTGTTTTCAGAGAGACCCGGGCCTGTGTCGTGTCGCGGTGGGCCCATTAACTTTACTGAAACATGCAGAGTCAAGAATGGTAAAATCCACAAAATGGAAGAAAGGGGAAGTATGTATTGAAGGATGCGAGGATGGAGGGATGCATGCTGTTATGAGCAGCAGTGTTGCCATGTTTGCTTATTACAAGTGACTTTTCAGCTTGTTTTTCTGTAAAGTTGCTTGAAAATGATGGTAGCTGCGGGTTGCAGTTTTTTTGGGGCTTGTTTCCAAAGCGTAAAGTTGCTTATTTGTGCTCGTTTTCTAATGTTGTTTAAACCAGTGGTTAGCAAACATTTTCATGTCAAGAAAGGACCCCCAAATGAATATGAATGTGTCGCATAGCGACGCGTTGTGAGCTTGTATGCATATAGATTTAAAGCGCTCATGTGGCCTACAGTATAGTCGCTTCTATGGGCCTGTTTTCATTGACCTGGTTGCTTATTTCTCTCACAAAATCTGGCAACACTAGTTATGAGTCTTCACTTTAGAAAGTGGCTTTGACTGACAACAGAGAGGGAGGGAGGGAGGGGAAAAAATAAAAGAATGGAAGGGGTCAAGATTTATAGCTGCGTATGATTGTTTCTGTTACTGCACCAGACATACGGTCTAACCGATGTTTATGTGGCTTTAGCAGAACAGTGAGGAACATTCTCTGATGCAGGAGAACAAAGTCAAAGGAGAGAGAAAGAAAAGTTATGTTTTGGTTTCAAACATATCTGTTGGTTGTTAACTTGTGGTTGAAAACGTCTGTTGACGCTAGCCAGCTATTTTGTAGTGTGTGAGTAGTTTTGTTGGCTCGCTCGACATATCTACCACTCCCTTAGGTCGGTGGTTCTCAAAAGGACCCCCAAATTAACATGTAGTTGGCCACGGACCCCCCCATCTGAAAAGGTTTTGTGGCCAGGGACCCGCCATATGAGATATTTGTTTTAAAATAAATAAAAATTATCCCAAATTTGTCAAATTGTTTCAAGATAGAAGTTTGAGAGAAGACGTTTGCTTGCTTGTGATTCTGTGATATGTCATGACATTTCTTCTTCCAGCGAGTGGTGGTGGTGGTGGTGGTGGGGGGTAGTCTATACAGCAGCAGAATGGCCAAACAAGCAGGAGCAGATTAGCAAGCATGATGTAATAAATGCAAACTAAAGGATCATATTGACCTTTTGGAGAGAAAATACAGCTGTTGATTGCCGTCATGAACAGACAGCAGACTTGACTTCATCATCCTCTAGTTTGTTTCATTCAAACAGGCTCTCTCTCTCACCCTTGCTCTCCCCCCTCTCCATCTCTCTTTCGAGTTAGAAGTGTCATGGGAACAGTTGGACAGAATAAGAGCAGTCGAGGTAAAACTTGGCTGTATATCACCTGCCTGGAAGCAGAGAGAAAGGGATAGAGGGTGGGTAGGCAATTAGACAAAGTGAGAACAAAAAGCAGAAAAGAAAGAAGCCATGCAGAGAGAGTGCGCGAGAGAGAGAGAGAGAGAGAGAGAGAGAGAGATCTACTGTATGTCTAATGGAAAAAGGAAAAGTCCAACTATACGAGCTGAAGGCCGATGACAAATATGACCACTGGTGAACTTATAATGAAGTGATTCATGGTACACAGTGCATTTTATGTCTTTTCAGGGACAACAGAGTGTCTGTGTCCAGATTAGATCATACAATAGTGACTGTATAAATACTAATCAGACCGAACCACACGATGCCAGAACCTGAGTCAGAGGAAAATTAGGCCACGTTATCTTCCTCTACACCTATGTTCTCGTTTCCCTTCAGGCTCATTTTCTACACTGATAAACAGCTTTGGCTCGTCTTCTCCTGTGCTCAGCCAGGTTCCTAACACACACACACACACACACACACACATTAACTATACTTGTGAGGACATCAACATTTTAGGCAATTTTAAGAATGTTATTTTTATTAATTGTTTTGCCATTTTTAACTGTAAGCCTAAAGCGAAAAATGTGCAGATCTACAAGCTCACACACATTGTTTGGTGCATGACACCAACATGCAAATACAAGTATAAATCAGGCATAACTCTAAACCTAACCTAAATGTCAAATCCTCCCAACCAGAATATTTTCCTAAATTGAAAATCTAAATACCTTTTTTAACCATAAAACAATTTATCTTGTGAGGACCAGGAAAATGGTCCTCACAATGTCTTTTCTCCAATTTCACTGTATTTGTGGGGACATAATATTGTCTATGTCGTGTGGAAACCCCCTATGTCCAAAACTGTTACTTTTCAGGATTCAAATTCAAAAATAGTTATTTATGCATTAACACAAAAAGTTAAAATATGGCCGACAAAAACGATATGGTGCTCACAATCATACAAATACAGGCATAAACACACACACACACACACACACGGCGGGTCAGACACAAGGCCCACGTACAGCGATTCGTGATCAGTGGCGACAGGACACGCTGTATCACCCCCTGAGTGTTTCCAGGCAACAATTAGGGCAAAACGTTTGTCTTCATTTGAACATTGGCCGTTAAATACGCCTCTGGGATCGACCACTTGACCCCCAGCCTGTCCCCTTACTCAGCCGCAGAAATCACCTCTTCCTTTTCCCATTTATTGTACTTATCACGGAGAGAAATGGAGGGATGGAGGGTGAAAGGGCAACAGCACTCTGTGTGTGTGTGTGTGTGTGTGTGTGTGTGTGTGTGTGTGTGTGTGTGTGTGTGTGTGTGTGTGTGTGTGTGTGTTTTAGAGGTGAACTGCCATCAACCGAGTGTGTATTTTAGGGAATATACTTTATCTGATGTCTAGACAGACATGTACATGAGAGGTGTGTGTGTGTGTGTGTGTGTGTGTGTGTGTGTGTGTGTGTGTGTGTGTGTGTACTCCGTGGACTGCAATTGGGAGGATAGCAAAAGACAAATGCAAAACAGTTGGCTAAATACTGTTCTGTCCCAGCTATCATAGGCAGTACTGTATGTCTAGGAGGGGTCATTGTCTGGAGGAGACAATGTTTCATACAGATCCTTGAGTAGCAAAGGGGAAGAAGGAAAATCTGTCACTTTCTGTACATAAATTAAGTGTTGTCTTTTTTTCCACTGTGTGTTAATAAGCATGTGTAGCAGTTGTATCTGGTTTTGACCGTAATGTAACCTTATTCTGATCAGTGTTTGGATCTATTATGTATTGCGATTTCTGTGCAGATCCAAATAAAATAATTCAAATGTGTGCGTGTGAGACAGAGAGAGAGACAGAGAGAGTAGTGTATGCAGTGGTGGAAAGTAACTAAGTACATTTACTCAAGTACTGTACTTTTTTTTTTACTTTACTTTAGTACAATTTTCAATAATTGTATTTCTATTCCACTACACATATATATATATATATATATATATATATATATATATATAGGCTATATATACACTATGGCAATTTGAAAATAGACAATTGCAAGCTCACAAGCGACGCGTTGTAGATCTGCTATGTTCAAAGGATTCTATACATTTTACATTACTTTTTATTTTTATTTATTTGAAGTGAAATGGGACCTTCTGCATAATGAGTACTTTTACTTTTGGTACTTTAAGTACATGTTGATGCCAATACTTTTGCACTTTTACTCAAGTACATTTTGAATACCGAACTTCTACTTGTAACAGAGTATAGAAAACATGTGAGTACTTCTTCTATCACTGTCTGTATGTACTGTATCTATTTTTTATGTATGTATGTCTGTGTGCTGTGTGTGTGTGTGTGTGTGTGTGTGTGTGTGTGTGTGTGTGTGTGTGTGTGTGTGTGTGTGTGTGTGTGTGTGTGTGTGTGTGTGGTGTGAGTCAGAAGTGAAGTGCATGTGATTGGTGCACCGGCCCACTATAAAGCTGTTCTCCTCAGTCACATGACCCAGGTTAACAAGCATGGTGCAGTGAGGGGGACAGCAGGGGGGAGCGGGTCACACATGGTGTGTGTGTGTGTGTGTGTGTGTGTGTGTGTGTATTTCTATGCCTGTGAGCAGTGAGCACCATACGGTTGCTGTCGGGCAGAAACCCAATATCTCCATATTTTAACTTTTTGTGTTTCTTTCATGAACGCCCTACTTGATCATACTACAGCATCACACAAAAGTATCAGATCTACAAGCTCGAAACGACGCATTTTGAGCTCGTCCATCTGCTACTTTTGCATTTGAATCCTGAAAAGTAACTGTGTGTGTGTGTGTGTGTGTGTGTGTGTGTGTGTGTGTGTGTGTTACTATAATTGTGAGGACCAAATGTCCCCAGAGGTACATAACAGTAGAGTTTGAGAAATCAACATTATGAGGACCATTTTCCTGGTCCTCGACATTTTGAAAGATTAGGTTCACAATTAGGAAAAGATTCAGGTTGTGGTTAGGCTTTTAGAGGTCAGGTTTAGGTGTTGCCAACACAAACCTGACCTCTAAATGCCTAACTCTAACCCAAACACCGTTTTGTGGTTAGAGTTTTCCATATTTTATACCTCCTTGTGTGGCGGTGTCACACACACCGGAAAATAGCCGATCCACAAACTCTGGCTATTTTCAATGTCATCCCTAAACTTTGGTTTCCTCACATAGTATAGTAATGCAAACCTGTTTGCATGCGTGCGCGCGTGCGTGCCAACGCATTGTCACTCCGAAGACGGCAAACGGGTGACTTATTGGGACGGGTTTGATTGTGTGGGGTACCCGTGACGGCACATGTTGCCTAGTGGGGAAATGAGGTACGATTAGGTCCCTTTCGGGGGCATTAACTCGAACGTGCTCAGTCGGCTGAAGCGCACTTCGCGACGCTCGGCTGACAGCTCGCTCGGCTGTGCCTCTCGTGGCTCAAGTCCACTTTAGACGCCGGCGCCTCAGTCGTTTGAACAGTTCGTTTTTTGCGGACCGTCACCCTTTTTACGTCTTGGGTTTGATAACGGCACTTCTGCATTCCTGCACTTCTGCGGAAGTTCCCGAGACAGCACCAGATGACTGGAAGGTATAGCCTATTCCCAGTCAAACGTTTGGTCACATTTGTCACAAGACAGATAGGCCGTTTGGGAAGTGAGAGAGTGTTGTGTCTCTTAGGGAGGGACAAACCTCAAAGCTGTCCAATATCAGACCTGCAGAGAAAGCATTCACATAAGCATGTACTGTAAGCCAGTAGTTCTAAAAATATAATAATTTTGTGCCAGAGATTTTTTTTTGAATAGGCAAAGTATAAAATATGGTTAAAAATGATTGTGACGTTTTTATTAAATAACTTTGCTGGGGACCCCCTGGTACCCCGGACCCCACTTTGAGAACCAATGCTGTATATAAGCCACCCACCCACCACCATGCCCTGCAGTGCATCATATATGAGGGTCACGCACACGCATACAAACTGTCACACACTGTAAACACATAAATACCAACGGTGACACACGCCTACACTTTGTGCAATCACACAGGGTGACACGTGTAAACATGTCGTACACGCAGGCTCACACGCAATGTACACAAGCCTCACAAATATAACGTCGCTGTCGGGGGCAGAAACCTCTTACCTCCATATTCTAACTTTGTGTGTTTTTTCGAAAATTAACACCCTACTTGATCATCCTACAGCGTCGCACAAAAGCATCGAAAGTAGCAGATCCACAAGCTCGAAACAACGCGTTTCGAGCTAGTGGATCTGCTACTTTTGCTACTTTTGAATTTGAACCCTGAAAAGTAACGGTTTTGGACATTATGAGGTTTCCACCCCGACAGGGACGATAAGCGGACACACACACGCGAGCCACCAGCATACACGCATCTTGCGACGTTTACATGTCTTTGTCACCGTCGCCACATACCTTCGACTCCACCACCAGCGCACAAACAAAACCACGGTGAAATCCTTAGTGTTGAGTGAGTGACCGATGCGTGACTCCTCATCGAAAGGGGGATCGACTGTATACCCTCGCCGGTGTACCCCTGGTGTACCCCCCCCCCTCCACACAGAGGCCCAGAGGCGTCTGGTGGTCGAGGAGGCCCCTGGCTGATATTCGCATGGTGCAATCCGTCAGGGGGGGCTCCAGAGATGTCTCAGTTAACACCTCCGGTCCCCGATGCTCTGCCGCCAGGCCCTATTGTTTCAGAGAGCTTCCTCTTTCCTGCACCAGGACAGTTCTGCAGGGGCACGTCGTACACCAGGGGCCATGGGGGGCCAGGGGCCAATGACCGGACCCCCTGCGGGGGCCCCGAGAAACGTATAGCTGTCGATGGGGTGAGTGACAGAGCCGGACTTTCCCTGTCTGTTAGCACGTCCTTTGACAAGGGGAGACCACCCCTCTCGCCTACATACAAACACACACACACACACACACACATACATGTACACGCAAACATACACGTACGCACACACACGCACACAGGGCAGACAAAGTGTGTTTTTCCACTTCACGGGTAAAAGCGCTGTGCCGGCGTTATCTGGCATATCGGATTTTGATTCATTTCTCTATTTGTTTCCTTTTGTGTCCCAGAGTGGCTGTGGTGAGTTTCAGCTGTGTGCTGGTTTTTTTTTCCTTCTTCTTCACACAGTGGAGATAATGATACTGTATAAAGGTCCAGAATGACCATTCATTTAACTTTCATCTGATAACAAGATTTCCCCGTCTCCGAGGCTCATGTTATGAAAGTTCTGGATGTAATGTTAGAGATAAGCCATTAACTCCTGCTTGGCAAACTCAGATCTTTAAGTCTATGCTTGTTAGCGAGATATACAGAATATGTGTATGGTTCTTAATGGTAGGGTAAGTGATATTTTTTTAGTTTTTTGTTAAAAGGTTAAAGTAATATATTCTGATAGTAATCATTGCTACAGAGCGTTTGTTCTGTCACAGGGGTCTCTCCAGCTCTTTAGTAAACAGAATATAAATACATTTTCAGGTAGGTGACAACATTTAAGCCAATCAGGAGAGAGCACTGAAAATGCACTTTCTGTTAAGAGCTGGAGAGACATGGGAGACTCCTTTTACTGAACAAACACTCTATAGCAATGAGTACTAGCAGAATATAGAGCTATTTAACACTTATTTTAACAAAAGTAAATCACTTACCCTACCTTTAATGGTTTTATTTCACTCTGCACTTTTTGAACACGTCATGGTTTTGTTCCGTTCTTTGATTCGATTATTCTTTCATGTAAATCACATATCTTTGTATTATTTGTATTATTATTATTATTACTAGTAGGAGTGGTAGTAGTAGAAGTATAATATTAATAAAAAAGATTCTGATTACAGCAATTAGGAATGATGGGAAACCGAACAACTTTAAGGGGGATTTATTTTTCTTTAATTGGTAAGAACCGTAGCTGCTTCTGCCAAACTCACATGTGAAGCGGAGCATAGGTTTGCTTAGGGGTTTTCAAGCAATAATAATCCAAATGGTTTCATGAGGGCTCAGGGTGTCGAGCCAAAAGTTATAAAATACGGATCATGGGAGGAGGTCTGCCGTCTGCAGGAATGACCCAATTAATTCCTCCCTCTCTTGACCCTGGTGCTGGAGAAAACGTGGAGGGGATTTTTTTCTAGCCCCCCCCACACCCCCCCCCGCCCCCTCTCTCCTCCTCATCGCTGGCACCGGCTAAGGTCGAGCAGACCGCTGGGCAAAGCAAGGGGCTGTTTGCTCAAGTGTGGCCAATTATTCCCAAATAAATTGGGTCTTCCTTTCCGCCGCCCTTCCCTCTATCACTTCTCCCTCTCACCCTCTCCATCTCTCCAGGCATGGGTTGCCGGTTGGAAACCCGGTCAGAGCCGCAAGTGCGCACGCCCCCCCCCCCCCATCCCTCCAAATAAACAGCCCAGTAATGGCTGTTTACCCAGAGTTGCAAGAGCCATTATGCGCGAGGAAGCTAAACACCTCTGACAGGCAAAATGGCCGCAGACAAATCACTGTTGCCCTTTCTTGAGGGGATTGATTGGAGGGACGCTGATGTCTCCTTAACTGTTACCAGCAGCCAACTTCTATACCCCTGGACCTGCTTTTTATACCGACTCCCTTTTCAAACAGACATGCCAGAGGGATGGCGTAAGGATTCAAATCAAGAACCTTTTTGTTTGTCTCCAATTACACTACAGACTGAGCGGGTGACCTCGCCCGAGACGGATTTCATCACATTTGGTTGCCTGGGAGCCCGTGCAGCCCCCCCTCCCCCTCCCCCTCCCAATTTTGGGAAAATACCCGCCGACTTTGGAGTGGGGTTGGGGGGGCAGGGTTGCCAGATCTGCTTATTATAATTTCCCCTCAAGATTTTATTTGAAAATAGCCGTTCTACAAGCTCACAACGCGTCGTGATGCGACGCGTTGTGAGCTTGTAGATCTACTATTTTCAAATAGCATGATGTATATGTTAAAGTGCTCATGTGGCCCATAGTCGCTTCTTTTGGGCTGGTTTTCCTAGACCTGATTGCTTGTTTCTCTCACAGAATCTGGCAACACTGGTTGGGGGGGCTAGGGGGAGGGGCCTCGCAGCCCGCCCACCCCCCTTTCAATCATCTCGCAGAGATCTGGAGAGCGTAATGTGGAAATATGGAGGACGTGGAAAATTGGGGAGAGTGCATTCTGTGAAGTACAGTACAGTTCATAACGAGCTGAAAGGTCATTCCATGAAGTCATTACGAGATCAGGAAAAACTGGAGCTGGAGAACGATTTCAAGTGAAAGGCAGCGCTCTGTGACATAGCGGCTAATTGGAATTGAAACGGTAAGGTAAACAGTACAATGCACTGGTGGTCATACATGTGCGGCGAAACAGACTGTGTTCAATCAAAAAAGTCCGCTAAACACACCATTATGGAACCTCACATATAATGGGTGCCAACTGAATAACATACCGTCAAGCTTTTTTGGGGAGTTTCAGCCCCACGAAGGTCAGGATAGCAAACTGTGATTCAGTGCAGGTAGACGTAGAAATATACACACGCTCCATCATGCATCTTAATGTGAATTTTGGCATTAGGACTAGATGACTGTGTCTGCTACAGGGTGGCCTATACTGTTTAGAGCAGGGGTCCTCAACGTTTTTCAGCCCAAGGACCCCTTTAGCTGAGAGAGAGATGAAGCATATTGTATAAAATTGTGCTGTAGATTAAACTTTTTCATAGATTTCATATAGCTTCATAGACTTTGTTTGACAACGCTATCGTCATGGTGGATTCATGTGTATTTTCAGACATTTGACCACTTGAACCATCAATACTTAGTAAACTTGAGCTTTCACTCTGCTCTTTTTTCCCCTCTACACCAAACCTCTTTGCCAAAAATAGCAGATCTACAAGCTCACAACGCCTCGCGCTGAGAGGCGTTGTGAGCTTGTATTTTTTTTTACCAGAGTTCTCCTCAGAATAGGGATGCTAGGGTTCATGTGGTTAATGTAAAAAAAAAATCCTATCACACAAAGATTTGGTGGCCCCCCCTGTAGTAACTCTGAGGACCCCCAAGGGGTCCCAGACCCACTGTTGCAGACCCCTGGTTTAGAGAGACTATCACGTGCCCTAGAAGGTCACACAGATGGAACCCCACAGGCAAACCATAGTCCCCACAAAGTAGCCATGTGTCCTGTCAAGGTGTCCATGACGATGACACTGAACTGCCATCAGCACTCTCATCAATCCATCACTGGGTATGAGAGCATCGGCTAAATGATTTAACCCATTAAGACCGGGAACGCATATGTGTGTCATTTTAAGATTTCTCTGGGCTATTCAGATAAATCAGCGGACCCCCATCTGAAAATATGTTGTTCCAGGGACCCCCAGAAGCAAAGATTTAAGTTAAAGATGTTCGCTTGACAAACTATATACATTCAAAGATTTGCACACAAGTTTACGATATAAAAACAAAAATAGCATATCTACAAGATCTTTTAGATCTGCTATTTTTGAATAGCCTAAAAAGAAAATCACAAATGCGTTCCCGGTCTCAATGGGTTAAATTAAAATGTTTTAATGTAGTCTCTGTCGGGTGGAAACCTCATATGTCAGGACTGTTACTTTTCAGGATTCAAATTCAAAACTAGCAAAAGTAGCAGATCTACAAGCTCAAAATGTGCCGCTTCGCGCCGGTTTTGAGCTTACAGATCTGCTGCTTTTGATGCTTTTGTGTGAGTCACAGGAAAGCATCAAAAGATGATACGATTCGCTGCCAGAGTATATACAAATCTGTGATGTTTAATTCAACCACATGAACCCTGTATTCATTGGCATTTCGGGGGAAATGGGTGAACATTTGGTGAAACGATCAGATCTACAAGCCCATGACATGTGTGAGTTTATAGATCAGCTATTTATTGCTATTTCATGTGCAATGACATATATGGTTAATTTAAACGTTCGCACAGATCTGAATCGTGCAGATGCTCTTTTTTTTTCTTTTTTTTTTAATATAACTGAACTATAGTGCCAAAAGGGTTCAAAGTAAAACTTAATTTCCCCACCAGGAAAATTACACATTTAGTTTTTAGGTCCAAAAAAACGTTGTCTCACAGTGCCAAAGCGTCCCACTATTTGCAAGCAAGATAGTTGCATGACAGAGGACTTGGACTTCTGTCAAAGGCGACCACTGTGGAACAACAACACGGGTGTTTGAAAGTGGTTGAAGTTACAGGCACGGTCATGGTTATTTATGGCTGGAGCCGGACGCACACAACTCGCTCTGGGCCTTGGGGTTCCGCCTGCACGGTCTTAGAGCTGTGAGAGAATGTGCAATAGGCCGAGACCAGTTGCTGCAATTGGCTCACAACTATATAGCCTGCTCCCTCTGAGATCTGAGTCCCGCGACTTCAAACGAGCCATTGTTGGAGCTGTGATTCACCCCATCATCCTGACTTAAATCATGCAACAAAAAAAAAAAGACAGTGGTTTGCAGTTATGATGAACGCCAACAGATCCTGGCAAAAAACTACCAGACAGGAATATCTTGCGTGTCTCCGATCCTGAACTTCCATATGGATGGTTAGCAGCCAGGATAATGTGGTGATGTGTATCCGGTGGAAACAAAAGGCTGTGCACTGCGTTTATCATGTATGAGCGTGCGCATCTCTAATCTCTGTGTATTTATGTATACCTGTGCATTTTTACACACACACGCACACATTGATGTGTGTAAGTGAATGGCCTTTGCTGCATAATATCGTCTGTCGGGTGTAAACCTCATATGTCCAAAATGTTACTTTTCAGGATGACATCAGGCAATGGTACAGCATTAGCAAATTGTCTTGCACTAGAGAGGCTGACTTTTGCCATTAAAAGGAAATCCGCTATCTTTCAAGAAATTTGGGGACAGTTCATATGGAAGGAAATCCTTTAGGACCTGTGTTAATAGATCGTTCTGCTATTTTGTAATGTGGGAAGAAAAATCATGACCATGTCTGTTTTCTTTTTTTATATTTTGCTGTTTTTGTAATGTTGCATTTGTTTTTTTATTTCAATTTTTAAATTTTCCGTTTTTGTTTTTCATATTGTTACTATGTATGTGTATCATATATTTATGTGATATCTATTTTGTTTGATTATTTATAGGCATTTTAACACAAGAGCCATACTGTTGTTATGTTTTATATAATTGAAAATGCCAATAAATATATTGTTTAATAAAAAATAAAAAAAGGGCAAAAGTAGCAGATCCGCAAGCTCGTTTTGAGTGGCACTGTAGTATGATCGAGAAGGGCATTCATTTACGGAAAAACACAAAAAGTTAGATTATGGAGATGGGAGGTTTCTGCCCGACAGCAACGATATGCATCATGTATGGATGCATATACAGTACAGTGTCTCGGTGTGCATCAATCCATCCATCCATCCATCCATCCATCCATCCATGCTGCTCTTCCCCCTCTGCTGTCAGTGTGCCAGTCAGCAGTCAACACCTGGAGCAGCAGGTCTTCCACTCGCACACATCTACTCTTACACACTCCACTGATCTCCGTTTCCCCCTGCAGTTGGACGGGGCTACACTACACAGCTGCTCACTTTCCCAGGATTCCCTCATACCAGCACCATGCGGCCCTGTGTGCCGGGGCTACTGTAACCGAGCCCCTAGCCCGCGTTTCAGCACGTCCAACAATCCCTTGATTCTTTGCGGCTCGGAGTGTCTAGAGTTGCGTCCGATCCGGCCCCCAGATTGTTTTACGTTGCGTTTCATGTGGTATAATGTACAGTGACAGGGAATGGGTTTTATGCGTGCGGTGTTAGGTATCACTGTGTGTAGGTTGCGTGGTTGATGCTCGGTGTCTCCCGATATCGCGGCTCGGACAGACAGTACCAGCCATGACACCCTCGCCTCGGGGCAAGGCTTTGTTAATTGTGCCAGTAATCTGTTTAGAATGTGCTACAGAGCGAGCGTAGGGGAATTGCCATAGATGTATTTGTATTCCCCTCTACAAGTCAACAACATGTTTCCCCCTTCTTGTTCAATAATGTATTCCTCATGCCTGTTGCATTTCAATACACCCGCCTACGCCACAAACTATTCCAAGTGTAGCCTCAGTATCCGGAAAGGGTGCATTTTTAAATGTTGCCTCAGGACCCCCTGCTTAAGAGAGCCAAGCATACATAATCATAACATAGTGCTACTTTTACTTTTGTTCCATTATTGGACGTTTGGTTTATCTCAACCGGAGTCCAAAACCATGATGGGTGTTAGCCAGGACCCCCTACAGTCCCCCTTCCTCAGCCTCCCACGTGGCCCATTGCGATTCTGTATCGAAAACACATACACATCCACTGGCAGCCAATCAAAGGACAGCTCTGCTCTCAGCATAAACACCGTGGGGTCACCTTTCAGTGGACTCCCACATTCTCCATATTAACGGCCCGCCATGAAAGACAGACGCGCCGCACACAAAACAACACGTTCCCTCGTTAAAAGCTGAGCAAAAAGCGCCAGAGGACACAGAGACAATGAGGGGCATTGCCCAGCTCTCGTGCCTGAACTTCCATCCCTGCATACCTCCCCCAACACTGGGTGGTAAGTTCATCGTTAGTGCCAGCTGCCACGGTGCGTTCAAGTGACGCCCGGATGTCCTGTTGCTCTAGTTCCGTAGGAATGAGGCGATATCAAATATTCCCTCAGAGGACCCATGTGTCGTATGAAATGGTGGTAATTGAGAAACATTGACAAAAGAGTACATTACATAGTTCCATGCTGAGTCCATCGCACTCAGAGAGACGGAAATGATAATATTTGCCACAGATCTTTTGGAAAGCTAATAATTTGTTGAAATGTTTAATGAATGAGGTCATCATTCCACGCCTCAACCTCCCTTGGGGACCCCGTGAGTGTTCTGATCTTGTTCCCGGGCCAATTGAGACGGACACCTTCTCAGGGGTATTGCAGTACTTAAGGCGTGGAGAGGCTGGTGAGAAAAGGACTTCATGAAAGAGAATAACAGCATGTCCTGGCCTCATAGCTTTATTTGAACTAAGAGACTTAACATCAACTATTCTCTCTTAACAAGGAGTTCTATCTCATCTGCTCCAAAATCACAGCAGGGTTGGCTTTGAAGTCAGTTATAGCCTACGTCATTATGTAGCTACTGCATCATTGCACACTGCATGTGCTACTGTAACAATACATCTACTTACTGTAAAATAAATTAATCCATTAACTCCACGTTGCAGTTTAATACGGTTACTGAATGCAGTGTTGTTTATGCTTTCTTCTGAGAGAAACAAAATGCCTAATAGTCGTCGATAAAACCACAAAGTCATAAAATGTCTGGCAGTCGTCTATCAAACCATCAAGTTGTGAAAACTCAAACGCCAACTAATTTGTCTGATGACACAACATGTAGCTCGCATTAGAGATATCAAACACCAACTAAATCTCCTCTGTGGTACTTTTGATTTGTGTTAGTGACTTATTCTGCACCAACAACGTGCTACAGCAGGGGTCTTCAACGTTTTTCAGGCCAAGGACCCCCTAGGTGAGGGAGATGAAGCAGGGACTCCCCACTATATATTGTATAAAATTGTGTTGCAGAACTTTTCCATACATTTCACGTTTAACCACTTAATCCCTCAATACTTGGTAAACTTGACCTTTGGCTCTGTAATTGGTTTGCTCCTTTTTCCCTCTGCACCAAACATTTTTGCCAAAAATAGGCGAGGCGTTGTGAGCTTGTAGATGTATATATTTTTGGCTAATGTTCCCCTCAGAATAGGATGCTGGGGTTCAAGTGGTTAACGTAAAAAAAATATCCCATCACACAACGATTTGGCGGCCCCCCCTGTAATAACTCAGAGGACCCCCTAGGGGTCCCGGACACCCTGTTGAAGACCCCTGTGCTACAGCACATCAGTGGAGGCCGCTATAAATAGCCCTGGTTCTCATCATCCTCCAGAACCTTGGAGGATCAGAGCGAAGCAGCTGAGCTACGGCTACAGCAAAGCCTCCTTGGACCACGGACAGATGTTCCAAACGAACAGGTGGCTGGGCTGGGGTTGTCCCCGGGATTAGCATGGCTATGACAGACTCACCAGACCTCACAAGACTTCAAAGGGCAGGAGCATGGCCTCTAATGATCTGTGGAGGGAGAGAGAGGGAGAGGGGGAGAGAGAGAGGAAGAGAGAGAGGGAGAGAGAGTGCAGTCAGCATAGCTTCGGAAGCAGCAGACAAGGGCATCTTCCAACAAAGTTCATACACAACTTTTTTTCTTTTTTTTTTGCCTCGGCTACTGCATGTTTGATGAGGTCATGGGGTCTGCTTTCAACTCAAATTTGTGTGATACTTTTAGCGTCCAATTACCTCCAGATCTATTAGAATCACGGGGGCTAATACAGATCGTGTTTTGTCTTGACAAATGTCTGATTTAAATGATGAAGTGAGCTGATCTAACAGTAGAATAATTCGTATTAAATACGTGATGACGAACGCAACAATATCCCCGTTATAAAGTAAGTACCACAATCCATGGATATCGGTGGGAAAAACCAAGAAGTACGTCGATGCAAATTGAACGCATGTGAACAGGAACATCAATCTGACTTAGGCCGAATAAGAATCGTTAAAAGAAAGTAAACACAAAACCAAACTTTCCCCGGACCACGTTTGAAACCGAGCATGAACTCCTCAAAACAGACAGCAATTAAGCGAGACAAGATGAAATCTCCATGACCCCCCCCCCCTCTCCCCCACCCCCACATCTCCTTCATCTGTCATACTTCCACACTTTGATCTCCTCCAACCCCTCTTATAACCAATCCCATAGTACAACACACTGCCACTTAAAGTTTGCAATGGATCCTTAACGTCCCATAAATAATACATTCGCCCCACCGATCAAAAAACCTTGAGATGAGCAATGGCATTGTGGGAAGTTTGAGCGCATATTTGCCAGTGACAGGGTCAAGTGGATGTTAAGGGCAAATAGGAACCATGATGGTGTATGGATGAACCACTAAGCCTGGCTAATCTTAGGCTGGATTATCAGGAGTTATTGAGAATGCATGAGGTTTGTTTTTCCACTCATCAATCTGAGGCAAAATGGGGGCAAAGGGAATGGTATTGCTAATGGTAATGGACTGCATTTATTAGAGACAGTTTTCCGACCCCTCACATGCACGTTACAATGCATTTCACATTCACCCATTCACACACACCGCAATGCAATTATACTGTACCAATACGCACGTTATGTGCTACAAATATTGGACCCGATCGTCACAAGCCACACAATCTTTCTAAGATTTTCATACTGAATATGGAAGAAGGGAGAAGGGAGAGGGAGTGGCATACCTGATGAAGGACCAAGCGACCGAAACGTTGCATCTTAACTAAATAAACTCCTCTATAAGTGAACACAGTGTGCGGGACTCCTTCTCCCTTTTCCTTTCCATATTCAGAATTCATAAAACATCATAGCATATAACACCAAGACAATATATGAAGCCCCCCATGAAGTACCATATAAGCTCAAGCTTAAGCTTGTAGATCTGCTATTTTTTAATTTGAATCCTGAAAAGTAACAGTTTTGGACTATACTCTGTCGAGGTTTCCACCCGACAGAGACGATATACCGTAGAGACACTGATGCAAGTAGACGTCCAAATAGTACCTAACGTAATATACAGTGATCAGACCATAAAACTGTTGTGCAAATTGGCAAAAGGTGCAACACAATTACCTAATGGAGATGAAATAATGCACACTGCCCGGATATGAGGAAACAAGCATTATGTACAGCACAGTTATGTGTATTTTTTCTACCCATCCATTTATTCCTAGATTGTTTTTCTACTTCAGAAATAATAAGATGATATTATCTGACTGCAGTTCCGACATGTTCAAAGTAACGTTTTCCCGAAAAAGACACAAAGGCATTCGTCATAATTATCAACTGGGAATTGGATCAGCGCTGGCTGCGTCAGAACGTAGGACGTGTTGTTACTGAACTGTTTGAACTGGATTAAGCTGTCATTGGGACTTGGGGAAACGTCCCTGGCTGTTGCTCACAGCCAGCCAGCCAGCCCCCCTTCAAAAGGAAACACCTTATCCCTGGTGAACAACATTCAATATGTCTTCCTCTTATTCAACTTCCCGGTCCCGGGGACTTTCCTTATGGGTCCTCAGCTGGCCCCCGCTCTCTTATCGGCTTAAACAAGTTCACATGTTAGTAAGTGAAAAAGAGCCGAAAATATGTCCGTACTGTATATCAGTGATCTCCCATGGGGCTATCTGCTTTCCGGTTTACCCATAATCAAGATGCCTCCAGATGATGTATACCTTCAGACTACGATGCGGATCTATCTCTCAAACCGGTCGTGCTGTTAGTTAGGACGACGGTCCCGCTGCTATTCTCTCTATCAGTTATAAGGAATTAGACAGTCATTTGTGTGTGTGGGGGGGGGGGGGGGTTCGGTGCACATTACCAACTAATCGAATTATACTCCTCAGTTCCCCCTACGGCCTATTCCTCCCCCTCCTTTCCCATTTTAACCCATTAAGACCATGAACGTATTATTGTATACTTTGGCTATTCAAAAATAGATATACAAGCAAGCTTGTAGATCTGCTATTTTTGAAAAATCTTGACATTTTGGGCAATTTTTTTTTACTCAAATCTTTGCTTCTGGGAGGTCCCTGGAACAGCATATTTTGAGACAGGGGTCCGCGGCCAAATACATACCATTTTGGGGGGTCCTTGACATGAAACAGTTTGAGAACCACTGATTATATATTCAAAGATTTGCAAAAAAAAATCTTGATTTAAAAAAAATAGCAGATCTACAAGCTCATAGCGAGTGCCGCGCTATGAGCTTGTAGATCTGCTATTTTTTTAAATAACCAAAGCAATAAGATAATGGTTCAAATCGATAATGACTTTCCCGGTCTTAACGGGTTAAACATTAAGGCAAGACTTTGCTTGTGTCACGTTCGGAGGGCCCTCCTCCCTCGGCGGCGCGGGGAGGAGGATGCTTATTCAATAAAGCTCTTATTAAAGACACAGAACTCGCACACCCGTAATTGTTTTCACCCTGCTTTAATAAAAAAAAAAGGGGTTATTAAAGGGGAAAATAAACAATCTCGGTTGCTTGGCGGCTGCACAGGCGGCTGCTTGGCCGTGTTTGCCTTTCACCCAAGATGGTGCAGATTACCTGGCGGGGCCCTCCCCCCCCCCCCCCAAACTCAAAGCCTAGGGACAGTATTCCAATTACGGAAACAAACGCACACGGGGAGGAACAGAGGACGGAGGGGGGTGGGGATCGTGACCAACGTACAAAGGCCTGCATTATTGAGCCCACCTTTTTTGACCAAATGTACTTTGTGTGTGTGTGAGTGGTACGGGGTGGTGCAGATAATGTGACGATTCCAGGGTTTCGCCGAGGGTCCCCGTAGAGAGCTTCCTGTGTTGGCATTCTTGGCACAGCGTGGTGTCGTCCTGAGATTTAAAACAATGTCCAGGCACCAATGTATAGGCTCTGTGTGGACAGCCGTTTAACCACTTAAGCCCTATATACTTTGTCATGCGACAGATGGCGAAAGAAGATCTGATCTACAAGCTCACGACGTGTGTCGTGAGACTCGTGATACGTGTTGTGAGCTTGCAGATCGGCTATTTTTGGACTACAGGTATTTCTGACTATCTTTGACCGTTATAATATCATAGTCCAAAATAGGGACACCATGTTGAAATTGGATGATAGAGCCTATTTTCCTGCTTTTTGGCAGCCCCGCTCTCTTCCACGTAATCGGGGAATGAACCCAGGACACCAGCGTTGTGTATTAGGACCACATAGTCTAAACAAAAGCTGGAAATGTCTAGTTGCTCAATCAGCCCCTTTAGTTGAACACTCTGAGGCCTTAGATGACCGCTTGTGTGGAATGCGATCATTATAATAGAAGAGCCAAATCGAACACCAGGTGAGACAGTGTCAACAACACAGACCATAACCCCCTCTGCTGGCCCGGCGAGGGGGTGTGTGTGTGTGTGTGTGTGTGTGTGGGGTGACGGGGGGACGAGGGGGTGACGGGGGGATTTCAGGAGGGAGGTTAGGGGTCACACTGTGTCTCCCATCATAGGATGAAGGTAGGCCAAACAAACAAGGAGAGAGAAATGAGGAAGGAGCTCCACAAAACATTAGTGGACAGAGGGAGGCATAATAGTTTTTGCTGGATGTTTATTTGAACACGGGCGTAGAGGAGAGGTTGAGGTCACTCGTGGGATTGGAAGGGTTGGTAGGTAGGTAATGAAGCCAAGATGGAGTCAAAGACCTCCTGCCGATGCGGGACTCTTTGTCTCAGCAAGACCACCTGGAACTGAGATGGGTTGTGATGGTTATTTGTGTCTGGAATTACACTCACACAGTGTGTGTGTGTGTGTGTGTGTGTGTGTGTGTGTGTGTGTGTGTGTGTGTGTGTGTGTGTGTGTGTGTGTGTGTGTGCACGCGTGTCTGCTTTAAGATTAGTCTTGAATGACATGAGTTTTGCTATGGACTTTGATACACAGTAAGCCTGATTTCCTTGTATCAGTACTCGTTGCCTATTTAAACGGGATAGATTGTAGTTATATTATCCAGATGTACGTTGGTTACTCGTTCACATATGTATGTTATTTAGATAGTATGTTATTTTGACAGATTTGTAGCGCTTAATTGTGTTCTTGGCACCCTCATTTACTTGGCTGCTTACCTTGTTGTTGGTTGACTGGGTTCAAGCCGTTTACTCCATCGTGCATGTCGTCGCTCTGGATAGAAGAGCGTCTGTTACAGTAAATGCCTAAATTGTAAATTGTTGTTTATCCTCCCAGAAGATTGTGATATAAAGGATACAATATGTCTTTGAAAGGCTTGCGAACACTGCCATTCTTTATTCGTTTACGCATCGGGGCGGGCGGCAAGCACTGGCTCAGGAGGTAGAGTGGCTGTCTGGGAGCTGGAAGGTTCCCCAGCCGCCTGTGTGCGCGGTTCGATCCCTCCCGGCACAATCACCCGTTTGGCACTCTCAATAGCAAATGACACTGATCGTCCCTTATAATCGTCGCTTCGAACTCATGCCATCTGGACGAAGATAAAGGACTTTGAAATGGGGAGAAGGTTTGTTTTAGTAGAAGTTTTGTTTTGAACTGCCTCGCTGATAGGACGGTGTCGGATCTCTTTTGATCCTTCGTGTGACGCGGTGGAATGATCAAGTCGCGCGTTAATTTAGGGGAAAAAAAACACAAAAAGTGACGATATGTCTAGTCTACTTGCATCCATGCATGTGACCAAATTAGTATTCAATGAGCAGTATTCTAAATAATCAAATATTTGATTATTTAGAATTTTAATTAGAAAGTGTGAAAGCCAGTCTTTACAGTACATAATCACCAGTATTTTAGTGGTCAGTGTTACCCCAGCAGCACCCAGTAGTGTCTTTATTTGATGTGAACTCCCTCTCAGTGGGTGTCATTAGAAGTCTGAGCTGCGTCCCTGTGGCTTTCCGCAGCCTCGCCGTGGGGGGGTAGCTGCACCGAGACTTCAAAAGGCGTCTTCCTTTTCTACTTTGTGAAGATCCACAGAACCTTTCCTTATAAAGCTCAAGAAAACATCTCAGTCTTAAAGTCAAAGTAGCAGACACACCGCAGGGAACCAATGCTGAACCAATGCATTATAGAAGGACTATAAGGCTGGTGGGATTGGTAAGAGTTACCCAAGGGCCCTCTCCAAAAACACCATTATGACACACCACAGGGGGTCCGGCGAGTGCTAATATAAATGTGTTTGCCTGGCCTGCTTTTGGCATTTTAATTGTTTTTTTGAAGTGATTTTGGGTATAACTTTCTTAACCCATTAAGACCTGAGGCCGATTCTACATGCCTTCTAAATCAGTAGTTGTCACACTCGAGATTATTTTCAAACATTTTCAAAAATAGCAGATGTACAAGCTTGTATGTCTGCTATTTTTTTTAATAGCCAAAATTTCCCGGTTTCAATGGGTTAAAAATACACACTTTTAAAAAGTGAAATGCTACTTTGTTCATTTATAAATAACCAGGAACACACGGTAATTGGGGTCCCCTACTCTTAACTCAAGGGTTGTTGAGGAACTTTACGGAACGTAATTTTATTCTGAATTGTATTTATTCTTACCGGCTCCTGTTCCCACTTCCCACATCATGCCAGTATGAAACATTGCCAGTGGATTTACAGCTTTGCAGTGCAAGTGGGGAAAGGGGGGGGATTACGAAACACTCAACATTTTGAATGTGTTGAAACTCATAGATCACTTACACCTGCAGTAATTATTCTACAAAGAGACCACTATGGCTTGTTTTGCAATGCTGGCGAGGAGGAGTAGGTATTATAGCCTCTTTCACTATGAAATCACAATCAGATATGCAGGCATTGTGCGGTGGTGGTAAAAGTACTACTTTTTTTTTTACCTAAATAAATGTATCAATACTATGTAGAAATACTCTGTTAGAGGTAAAAGTCCAGAGTTCAAAATTTACAAAAGTATTGGTATCAAAATATAATTAAAAGTACCCATTATGCAGAATGTCCCATTTCACAGGTTTCAAATGTATAAAAATCGTATGAAAATAGCCGATCTACAAGCTCAAAACGTGCCTCGATACGACGCGTTGTGAGCTTGTACTGTAGATTGGCTATTTTCAAATAGTCAAAGTTCATATAGGGCTGAAATGGTTAATGTATGTTTTGTAATAATAATCAAAATCTACAAAGTAACTAGCGACAAGTTTTTTCAAATAATTGTAGTGGGGTAAAAGGTACAATATTTGACTCTGAGATGTAGTGGAGTAAAAGTACAACAAACTTGAAATACTCCAGTAAAGTAAAAGTACCTCAAAATTGTACTTAAGTACAATTAAGTAAATGTACTTTCCACCACGGGCATTGCGAACACACCTCAAACCAATTCCAGACTGTCAAAATGCGAGGGACAAAAACTAATTAATTTTGGCTCAGGCAAAAGATTTGCTCTCAACTGATTCAGTCATTTGCATTCTGCAAACTCATGCGTTTCCTATACTAATTTCCATCTTTACCTTTACCACAGTGCTGGAGTGTTTATTTTTTCGTTTTTTTGTCTTTTTCTCCCCTAGACAATGTGCCATTTGAATAACTATTGATGCACTATAAATATATTAGGTTTTCTTTTTTTTCTTTCACCTAAACCCAACTACGAGTATTTAAATGCATAAACAATAAGTGGGAGCAACAAAAAAGACAGGTTTAGACTTATTAGCATGCAGAGAATCTCTATGCATAATGGCTAGGACTGGGCCGGTGGCTGGTGTTGGCCTCCAAGACCTGGAATCCTCATTACACTGTAATGAGCATGACCCTTATGCATCCATTTGGTTGCATGTATACTCTCAAGAGTTAAATTAACACTGAGGATTTTGTTTTACTGTGTAGCAAGCTCTGTGGCTACTGAGTAAAGGCGGTTTACACATTGCAAGATTTGGCTGTCTTATATGTTCATTACATGTCAACACACAGGAAAAATCGTGACAGACAGTGCAAGTTTTAATTGAATCTAGCCGCCATAATGATGCATCGAGCGTCTACACGAACACAACTGGCCCGTGTTCAGGGGAGGGAAGCTGGGCGGGGAGGGTGATAATTGGCACTGCAAGTAATTAGGCATGCAACGATTCACTCAACTCACGACACGATTTGAATCACGATACTAGGTTCACAATAAGATTTTTCACGAGTTTTTTAAACACATTTATTTTCCAGACATTTCTTTTTTTTCTCTTACATAAATCCAGTATTTTTTTCTCTTTTATTTTTTTTGTACAATACTGCGTTTTCTCTTATCCTCTTTTCAATACAGTAGCAAATGACTGAAAACTCTTTTATCAATTTTCTTACAAAGATCCTGTATTTTATTTCTACATTCTACGAATGTCTTCTAAATCCCAACAGTTTTCTGAAAAAAACGTATGTTTCTCTATCAGTGGTGCTCAAACTTTTTCATGTCAAGGACCGCCAAAATTATATTCATTTGGGCGCCGACCCCATCTCAAAATATTTTGTTCCAGGGACCTCGAGAAGCAAAGCTTTGAGTTATATATAAAAGAATATATATTCAAAGAGTTGCACACATTTTCATGATTTTTCAAAAATAGCAGATCTACAAGCTCGTAGCGCGGCACTCGGTGCCGCGCTATGAGCTTGTATATCTGCTATTTTTGAATAGCCAAAGTGTAAAACAATGCTTTTTAGCTCAAATCTAAAAATGACACATTATGCGTTCTAGGTCTTAATGGGTTAAATCGGTTTAAATTGTCAGTTTGAATGGATTTTAATCGATTTACGATAAATCGTTACACGCCTACAAGTAATCCTACGGGCTGGGGGCGGCACCTGTCAGCATGGAGTGTTGGGCGGGAGGGGTAGGAGGAAGGCTCCACGTCCTCCCGGTGGAGGCTCCTCACTGTCAGGTGAGTCAGTAAGTAGGACACGAAAGCAGCAGTGACAACACCGAAAATGTGTGTGGGGGAGGAATCAATTGGCATAACGACTAAATTGGGGAGAAAATAGGCTCTGCAGACGGACATCCTTGGCCCTGTCACGCTGATCAACCCCAAGGCGCTTGTGTCGTGGCGATATCGTGCAAGCGGGTGGGCCATCGATAAAAGTTGATAAACGAGAACCATTGCATGTGGACAGACCCCTGGATCCCCATGGAGTGAGCGAATGGTTCAGGCACGACAGGACCTTCTGTTGCATCTCAAGGCGTACGTTACAAGCACACGATCATCTGGACAAAAACCTGTTTTGTGTTCTTCTCTCTCTCTCAAAAAAAAAAGACATAATAAAAAACAAAACCTGGCTATAATCAGACGTGGTGTGTTGACAATGAAATATAATCAGAACAATACCTGTTGAACAACTACCGGCTTCAATTGTAGAACGTCTAGGTCGGGTGGAAACCTCTTATGTCCAAAACTTTTCAGGATTCAAAAGTATCAAAAGTAGCAGATCGTCAAGCTCAAAACGTGGCGCGAAGCGACACGTTTTGAGCTCGACGATCCGCTAATTTTGATACTTTTGTGTCACACTGTAGTATGATCAAGTAGGGCGTTAACTTTACGAAAAAACAACAAAATTAAATATGGAGATAAGGGGTTTCTGCCCGACAGCAACAATGAGACGCTTGACATCGAGGAGAGGTGACCGACCGTCGACTAGCGCTATTGAGCTCAACGTGGTGGCACCACCACGGCCCTGTTGTTTTGAGCACAGAGGACAATTAGGGCAGACAATGGCGGAACAGAATGAATTTGGCTGGGCGAGGGGGGCGAAACAGATACCGCTGAAGTGCAGGGCTCTGTGACAGTGCGTCGGAGCGGAGAGACATTATCAAATTTGTCAAACGTTCAGATGATTAGGCCTCGTCTAATTCGAGCTGGCAGACAGGCGGGCCGGGGTGAAGCGGCCTGTGAAATCAGAGCCTTTTTCTCGTTCACCCCGCACAGATCTGAGCGAAGTGTGTGTGTGTGTGTGTGTGTGTGTGTGTGTGTGTGTGTGTGTGTGTGTGTGTGTGTGTGTGTGTGAGTGTGTGTGGGAGGGGGGATAAATATGTAAACCCAAAACCCGGGGCCTTCGAATCGAACATGCCTCCTCTCATTGCGAGTCTCTGCTCCGTCCCTGCATTTCATGCTTTCTGGGTCCATTAGGTATAACGAAGTGTAAAATAGCCTTCAATACTCCCTTCTGGAAGGCTATACAGACACATGTAAACGGATGACGAGGGAAGAAGAAGAAGAAGAAGAAAAAGAGGGGGGGAAAAGAAAAACACAAAAGCTTAAATTCCTGGCGACTCAGATCATTTCAGGATGGAGAGTGTTTTTGAGAAAAAAGGGGTAGAAAGCACAAAGAAAGAGGGAGAGAGACAGAGAGAGAGAGAGAGAGAGAGAGAGAGAGAGAGAGAGAGAGAGAGACCCTCCTTTGTCTCTGGTTTGAATCAAAGGCTTACGGAAATATGTCTCGATGGAAGTAAACTGCTCTCAATGGGAAACATGTGACCCCAGAAGTGGCGAGGCTCTGCTTTGAGAGGAGCCGTGAGAGAGGCCCCGGACGGGCCCTCGTACTTTACCAACTTCTGAGAGGCGGGGGCCGCCGCCGTCGTCGTGAAGCGCCACGCAAACGGCGGGGAGCCTCCTTTTGTTTGTGTTACAAATGGCCCCGCGTGGGGTGAGAGGTCAAAGCGATAATCACATATGTAAACACGCTCCTCCTCCTCCTCCTGCACGACACTCGGCGAAGGCCCTCTCCCGCTTGACCCTGCTGTTTCTGGCAGGTAAGTGTTTGCAATGCATCAACACAGAGAAGGAGGAGGAGGAGGGGGAGGCTGTACTGTGCAGCAGCCTTGATTAGGTCCAGTTTCTCATGCGGAGAAAAGCTGAGGCAACATAATACTAATAATGGTGAGACGTTCAAACAATACACACACACACAAGCGGGCAGAGACTTACATACTGTACACACATACATATAAATACACACAGTCTGACACACACCAACAGGCGCACGCACGCACACACGCACACGCACACACACACACACACACACACACACACGTATACAACAGATACAAAGGCACACACTCTCTCCCATACGGTACACACACACAGCTCCCTAATTAATAGCCGCTCTGTCTCTTGAGTCTAGGAGGCCAGTCGAACCATAATCCCTTGGCACTTGAGTCCGGTATAATCAGCACAGTAAAAATCTGTCTCTGGAACGCTCTAATTAGCATCATTGATTTTTCTACTCCGATTCCTGACATGCAAATAGCCCGAAAACAAGTGGCTTTACCACGGAGCCCTATTAGTCAAAGAGAAAGAGCTTATGCCATTGTTCTTGGCCGCCTAAAAGCTGCAGTACAAGCTCAGGTAGAACGAGGCGAGCCAGCTACAGTTATGTGCTAAGTAAGACATTGACAGAACAGTCTCTAAGGACATGATTAGAGCTTGTATGTAAGTTAACAGATTCCCATCGGCAAGTGATTGATTGTCACTCTACTATCAAATAACCAGGAAATTATAGACATAGAAGCCAAGTCTGAGATCCACATTGGAGGCATGCCGTTTCTGTGTGGATCTCGGATTTCATGTGACGAAGAATAATAATAATCATTCATTAATCGTATTCGAAACAAAAGTTATTGCGATATTGATTTGAAGTCATATCGCCTAGCCCTAATTCCAGGCAAACATTTCAAAAACGATGTAAAAAATTTCAAAAACTGCACATTGTGAGCTTGTAGATCGGTTATTTTCACTACTGGAGGTTGCGGCCCGAACATAATAGAGTTTGGGCCACTTCCCCATCGATGATACCTACCTAGACAGGTTTCTGAACCGTCCTCAGCACCTCCTCTGAAACACAGACCGGGTATAGACAAAAAATAATGACCATTAGTGAGGACCAATTATATGAAGATAAGTTGAAAATGGATGAAGTGGTCCTTTAGGTAGTAAAAAAACCTAAAAGGAAATCATTAACTAGCTAGTGTTTATACTAATAAGTGTCATTAAGGCATCCCTCCAGTGGTTATTAGTCAGTCGACTACGCAACTCCTCTCAGCTCAAGTCATGGGAGAGCCTGAAACCCCACGAGCAAGCAGGCGAGCGAGTGTGAGCCAACTTCAGTCTGAATGGCCTGCGTCCACATGCCAACGGGAGAAGCAAATTGCAAGTAATGGACTGAGAGTGTGGAGATGTTTATCAGACTAAACGAACACATCATGCTAGAGGGATGCAGGGGGGGTGGGGGGCTCTTTTTCCCTGACAACCTTGCCAGAACCATGTCTAGCTGATGTTTGCCATGAATTTATTTATGTGTTACAATTAGGAAGATGGTGAATGCAGTGCGATCGATCGATCGTTTGGCCCAATCATTTTCATCATGTCAGCCAGGCACCGTTCGTTCTCACTCACTCGCCTCGTTTGTTTGCTTTTCCTAAAAGTCAAGCTGCATATTCCCACTATGCAGAACACACACACACATAAACACACACAGCATGGACAATAGCCACATTCCATATTCACAGATGCATAATTAGGCTGCCATCTCCATACCTTCTGTTTGCAACCTCTAAACGGTCCACTTCCTTAACGGTAATTATGGCGTTCATTAATCATTTTTGATAAACACAAATTCAATCATACATACAGTATCGCTTTTGTAGTGGTTCTCAAAGTGAGGTCCAGGGACCCTCTCTGGGTTACTTGAGGGGGGTTCCAAATGGACCTTTACAGGACTCTGAGAGTGAACAAATGAACCATTTGTACACCCTCAGAGTCCTTGAAATTAAAACGTTTGACAACCACTGGTATTGTAATTGTATAGCAGTGAATTCCACATATTCAGCTCCGACAGTGTGATAAAACCGGTTCCAGAAACGGTTCTAAATGTGATGGAAGCGATTCCGGTTCCTCAATGTTGGGATCCGGATCCCAATCCTATAAGCTTGATCGTCTTTTGTGTTAATTAGCTCGTGGCCTTGTCCAACCAGTCACATCACAGAGGCCACAGTCATCCCCTGCGTGCTCAAGAGCACGAGTGAGGAAACCAGCTCGACTTGACTCGGCACTAAACCCGCCTGCTGGCAAGTCCATAAAGGAATGGAAGAACATGGAATTAAAGAGATCCTCTCCGTCTTGTTCCAAGTACACAAGCCGTACCCAACAACTACCCATTCATTGCTCTCTCTCTCTCTCTCTCTCTCTCTCCCATTCCTTTCTCTCCATCTCTGTCACTCTCTTATTCTTCTTGCACTCCTTTCCAACTTTCTTTCTCTCTTTTTCACTCTCGCCGTTTCTCTCTCTCTCTCTCTGATTGCCTCCATATGCTCTCCAGGGATGGAAGGGGTCAACACCCTACTTACTCACGCTACAGTGAACCACTCCACACTAGTGAGGAAGCCCGCTTGCACACATATGTACTACAGTACACACACACACACACACACACACACACATTTACGAAGACACCCACCCACTGTATTATCATTGTGACTGCTTCCATACAGCAGACCAAGGCTGTGAAGTCTCAGGGCTTAGTGGAGAGGATGGGATGTGGGACTGCCATGCCGTCGCTTAACCCGTTAAGACCGGGAAAGTATCTGTGTCATTTTTAGGCACAGAGTGCCACGCTATGAGCTTGTAGATCTGCATTTTTTTGGGGGGAAATTTTTGAAAATTTGTGCAAATCTTATATATATATTTTTAAGTGAACATTGGTAAAATATATTGTTCCAGGGACCCCCAGAAGCAAAGATTTGAGTTACAAATGTTTGCATTAAAAAATTTGCAGATCTAGATACAGTAGCAGATGTATATCTGCTATTTTTGAATAGCAAAATAAATCATAAAAATGACACAGATGCGTCCCCTGGATTGAACGGGTTAATACCGTAACACGAATGCACGGAGCATGTAATGATCCACCTCCTTCTCCTCCTCCGCCTCCTCCCAGGGTTATGGTGGAATTGGCCCCTGAGAAGATCTGGCATCAATTAAGTGATGTTCAGAAGAGCAAAAGGCGGCTCGACGGGGGCTGGATGGATCCCTCGGCGTTCAATCCCCTTCTTTTGTTCGGCGGGGGGGCGAGGGGGTGAGCCGAGCAACCCGAAGAGGAGAGGAGGTTGTAAATCTGAACCTGCAGACAAGTCTGCAAATTGCAGTCACACTTTTGCGAGCGAAAAGGGACTCAAGGCTATCGTGGGAGGGAGAGGAGGGAAATTAGGCACCGTACCACTTCCAATGTCCTGTATGCTACATGCATGCAGTGGTGTAAAGTAACTACGTACATTTACTTAAGTATTGTACTTAAGTACAATGTTGAGGTATTTGTACTTTACTTGAGTATTTCCCCATTTTCTGTCCTTACTACTACTCCACTACATCTCTGAGGCAAATATTATACTTTCACTCCAATACAATTATTAGAAAACTTTAGTTACTAGTTACTAGATTTAGATTATTATTACAAAACATACATTAACCACTTCAGCCCTACAGTATATACATTTCGGCCATTTGAAAATAGCCGATCTACAAGCTCACAATGCGTCGCGATGCGACACATTGTGAGCTTGTAGATCTGCCATTTTGCAAAAGATTTTTATACATTTGAAAACTGGGACATTCTGCATAATGAATGAGTACTTTTACTTCTGGTACTTTAAGTACATTTTGATGCCAATACTTTTGCACTTTTACTCAAGTAAAAAAAATGGAGTACTTTTTCCACCACTGCATGCATGCATGCAGATACACACACACACGCTCCTAGCACATGTTGTTCTCATAGGCAGCTGTGCACACATGATGAGGAGGCTCTCATGCACACGCCTACAGTATATACTCTCATACACGAGGGACAACACACACTTTGAGCCACCAAGGAGACATCATAACAAACATTTATAGTAAATACAGAACCATCCAAACAATTTATCTCTCTCTCTCAACGCTCACTTTATCTCTTTCCCCTCCTACTTTCTATGCGCTCCCCCCTCGATCCTTCATCCATGAATCTCTCACTACACACGTGTGTGTGTGTGTATATTACACACTCTGTCCTGCATCCATATCTTTATTCAATACACATGCACATACATTATGCTCTCCCCCTCCCTCAGTCCCTCCACACACAAACACACACACACACACACGAAGGCCGCCGATAAAATCTACACTATAATGAGGCCCTCCCACAGACCTTGGCTGTGACCTCTGGGAATCTGACCCTGTCTGTCCAATCTCTTATCACCTCGCGGCTGTCAATCATAAATTATGCCATCATCTTCTCCAGGCTGGAGAGAGAGAGAGAGACGCTTCACTCCAGAAGATCACCTCTGTTGACTGTGTGTGGATATATTCACCCATCCGGTACACACCTCTAATCTGTGTATGACGAAGAAGATGAGAAATTGATTTCATTCATCTAAAACGGCACTAAAAGTGCCCACGGGTAGATCATGGTACCAGCGTTGCCAAGGTTATAGGGCTTTTATTCTTTTTGTTACTGAAAAAGAAAATCAGGATTAAATCTTCAATCCAGAACAAAAAACATTTTAGCCAATCCGTATGGTAGAGTATGTTGAAACAATAGAACTAGCACAACTGCAGTGGCTCCCTACTCTTTCATTGAGACATTGAGAAACCCTGGTGACCCCCCAGATTGGCACGAACATGGGGATGAATTCATTCTACCATTATGCCACCAAAATGTGGAATGCCCTACCAACAGCCATCAAAGAGTGTGACTCAAACTCCATAAAAGAGCACCCGTCTGCAATTTGCAACTGGACCTAAGTCTTCTAAGCTTGCCAAAATAAATGACCCCCCACTGTTTTTCTGTAAATATACTTTTACTGCTCCTAGTATTGATGATTTCTTGTATAGATAGTACTTGTATGTCTTGACTCTTGATGAATTGAATACACAGGACCACAATGGAAACAAGCACTCAGGGCTTTATGTGTTATCCTTATTTAGCATTAGTGTATAACTGTACCTCTATAGACCAATTATTTGTTTACCAACATTGAGACTGGACGCACAGGTGATTGTTTCATGCAACCAATTCCCAACATATTGTTTCGGGGTGCGCTGGTTTCAGTACATTCAACCTCCTCTTGTGTGTTGGCTAGTGAGGCGCGTCCTAGCGAGACGTGACAGAATGGGTTTCATTTGGTGCCGGCCTGCGTGCGCATACTGGTTCTTATCAGTGTGACGTCGTCTGTTAAGGGGTCTATACTTTTGCAAACTGTTTAAATATTCAATCAATCAAAAAAACTGATTGACAGGGTCAATAAAGTTATTTGAAGTAGCCTAGACAGCCCGTCAGATGTGACGCCATCTTTATTGTACTTCGGACATCCTAGCAATTATTACCTCTCTCTGCCAGAAGAGGGAGACAACTGACATAAAATTATGAACATAGAAGACACAAGATTGTAGCGTTAAAGACAGTGGTCCTCAAAGTGGGATCCGGGCACCCCCAGGGGTCCTTGGGGGGGGTTCCAGGGGGTCCCCAGCAAAAGTAGTTAATATAGGATCACAATCATTTACATTTTCATATGTTGGCTATTCAAAAATAGCAGATCTACAAAATTGTACATCTGCTATTGTTAAAACATTTTAAAACATGTCGACAAATGTTTCAATTTTTGTACTTTAAAAAAGAAACATAATTCTTCTCTTCTGGAGGTCCCTGGCACAAAACCTTTTCAGATGGGGGTCCGCGGGCCGCGGGCCTTGACATGAGAACCACTGTGTTAAGGCTTCCATTCACATTGCAGTATAATAGATGGCAGGTTTGGGAGTTCCATATTCAGTACAGCTCAACACAGGAAGGGGCCATTAGCACAGCCAGGGTTAAGGGTCCCATTTCCTCTGTGTCTCAACAGGTAGTCAATGACACTGCCTGTGCCAGGATGTGAGGTTCCATCCCCTGTGTGGTACAATCAGTACAACACACAATACTGATGCAACCAGGGTTATGGGATCAGTTCCCACTGGGGTCACCTTAGGGTCTGTAAAGTGGATAATAGTCAAGGACCCCTAAAATGAATATGTATTTGGCCGTGGACCCCCACCTGAAAAGTGTCTGTGCCAGGGACCCCAGAAGAGAAGATTTATGTAAAAAAAATAATAATAATAAATGTTCCAAACATTTTCAATATTTTTCAAAAAATCTTTTCAAAAAATCTCCCCCCAAGGACCCCTGGGGGTCCCCGGACCCCACTTTGAGAACACATGTGCTAGTGCAGTGTAAATGACGAATGAAAGATCATCACCACCAGACATTGATGTTGATGTGCATTTACAAGTGTATCTGTGACTAATTATTTACATTACTAAGCAACCCCATAATACCTACAGTAAAAATAAATAAATTAAACATTTATTAATCCTACGGGAGACATTCTGTTTCAGCTTCACCCAGCTAATGGCCGCTCAGATGGTCATGATGAGCACAACAACACGTATAGGCTGCTGCGATTTGTAGGAGTGTGGGAAAAAATCGATTCGAATACGAAACGCGATTCTCATGTTGGACGATTTAGAATCGATTCTCAAAAAAATGGAAAAAATGGAAAAAAGTGTTTTATTTTTTATTTTTGTATAATTACATTTTTGAGAAGTGCCAAGTTCTGGGCTGATTCGGGGAAGACATTTTGAATCGGAAAAAAAACTTTTTAATTGAGGATCGTTTGTTTTGAAAAAATCGGAATCGTTACCCCCAGAATCGGAATCGAATCGTGAGATAGCAGAAGATTCACAGCCCTAGCGATTTGGGAGGCAAACAATTAGCGACCTTCTCTCTGATTAGCAGATGGCCTCTCTCTACCCACTAAGCTCCGGCTTCCCCAAGACAGTAGATTTGAAATCCAGCATTGTGGTGATTATTATGCTACTGGCTTCAGAGCCAGGTGCGCGACTGGCCCTTTCATGTGGGGTAAGCAAGCAGTGGGGTTTGAACAGAAGGTCAAAGGGTAAACTAATTTCACTCAGGAGCGACCCGGTCGCCCGCTACTTCAGCCCCCAAACCAGCCGTCAGAGAAGATCTGAGAAGGAGTGCTGGGATTAGCACATCATCAGTTTGGAGACAAACACAGGGGAAGGTTGTGCATGTCTTGATCCTGGGAGAGAGGAAACCTCCAACCAATCCCTTGACCCGGTGAACTGGGGGGGCTTAGCTGGGAACTTTGATTTGTCAACGATGACCACAACAAAGTGGGCTCACAGTGGCAGCCAGGGCGCTTATTGGTGCCCCTTCCTAATGTATAGGGTCATGTGACTGCGATGACATGGGGAGTAATGTGGGGGAGGGTTCACAGGTGCTGGGTGTTCCCTGATCATTTTTCCAGCCAGTGTGATTACTAGCTACTAATTACTTACTACCACTAACCTTACTTCAACTTGACATGCAGGGCGCCACGTGAATCAGAGGGCATGTGGTTGTGTGTGCGTGTGCGTACGTGCGAGAGACAGACATACATACACTAGAGAGGTGTGTGTGCATTTGTATTTTTGTGCATGTGTGTCTGCTTGTGTGGCGAGCTGAATTCTCTTTGTGTCAGTGGATGAATGAATGAATGAATGAATATTATTATTAGTAATAGTAAAGTCATCTTTGTTTATATAGCACATTTAAAAACAACAGCAGTTGACTCCAAAGTCAGTCCAATCAAGGACAACCAGCATACATGATAGCCATATAAAAGCAAGTTAAACATAAGTAAATCAAATCAAAATCAAAACTGATAGAAACCATCTATACTATGTCCCACAATGTTAAGAGGTAATTGTTATGTGCTTCTAAAATACTTATTTTACATAAGCCAGCAGTTCCACCACAACTCACCAAGAATAAGATAAGCAACAGCACACTCTATTTCTAACATATAATATCGCTACAAAAATCAAAAGCAACGAAATGAAAAGAAAACATCTGAGGTGTAAAACTATGCAGCAGTGCCAGATACGGTCTTTTCAGCACCAGTCATGTTTATAGACATATTTTTAAGTGTTATTTTTGGCCAGTTTTTCTGCTTTATTTAGATATTGTAGAGAGATAATACACAGACTGGAAATTGAGGGCGGAGAGGGGCAACGGCTTCCCAACACAGGTCTCAGGCCGGAATTGAACTGGGAACATTGCAGTTTATGCAGTCAACGCACCCTGCCGTTAACTCCCGGTACAATCCTCGACCCCAAGTTAGCCACTTTAAACACTGCATCCCTAGTTACTTTGGGCATGTCAATATAGGTTTTTTATAGGACATTACATGTCATAAGAAGTTTCAAGAAAGTAATTAAACAAGAAATGACAAAGTCATAATATACCCGCTTGCGGCAGGCTGTTTTTGCCCCAATCTGCAGCACAAAATGTAAAAGTTGTCATCAAAATAAAATCTCAGCCATTCGAATGCAACAAAAATAACTCCACAGAGGTTCATTGGTTGGCTACCAATATAATGTGTGTGTGTGTGTGTGTGTGTGTGTGTGTGTGTGTGTGTGTGTGTGTGTGTGTGTGTGTGTGTGTGTGTGTGTGTGGGGGTGTGTGTGTGTGTGTGTGTGTGTGTGTGTGTGTGTGTGTGTGTACAATATCAATGATAGTGAAAATAATTGATCTACAATCTGACAGATCTGCTATTTTCACCAGCTGATATAGTTACTTCATAATGTAGCCTACCCTTACCCAAGTCAAAACTACAGTGTTTCACTTAGAAATGTATGAACAACAAAAATGACAAGACACACACACACACACACACCCAGGAGGACTGGTTGATAGTGTTGTATGCATTGTTCCTGGACAAAAGACCGGTGGTGACCAGGTAGTATTCATTTATGTATGAAAGAAATAAACTATGTTCACAATAAACTAAGTGAGTCCATAGAATACAGGTAGCGTAAGGGCAGTCATGTTAAAAACATCAACAGTGGTGGAAAAAGTACTGTAATGTTTTACTTAAGTAAAAGTATCAATACTGCAATGTAACCCTAACCCTTTATAAAAGTGAAGCTCACAACGTGTCTTTTGATTTCACTGTTTGAAACAGCTAGGCTTGAGTTGTAATGCATAACTGCAAGTTTGCCCTTTTCACTACTGGCTTAAATGAAAGAAAAACCCAAATGGGTCCATTTGGTTTCATTAATGTCTTTTGTAAATGAAGTATTCAATAAAACGTCATAATAAAAAATAGCAGATGTACAAGCTCACAAGGCGGCGATGCGTTGTGAGCTTGTAGATCTGCTTTTTTCTGATAAAATGCAGCTGATGTTAGCGTCATACCTTACATGAAAAATGTTGCTACAGTAACCTTGGTTGTAGTGTGTAGTCATTCATTTGTAAACAGGGCAGTCATGTTAAAAACAGCAACAGTGGTGGGAAAAGTACTCGTACTAGTGTTGCCATGTATACTAATTACCGCCGTCCGAGGTATGTACCGATAGGCACAGAATAGTAAATGATGTTGTGGGGACTGCGTTTGCCCCAACTCGTTTCACTCAACTCGCCGGTCTCTCCCCGCACCCGCCCCGCCCCCCGCTACTGAGACCGGGGGTAAAAGGGCAGGTCGCGTGAAAGACAGTATTATGTTGAGAAAATATGAAGTCATTACAGCACCATAACATGGTGAATAAATTTTGTTTTGGGATGTACAATACATGAAAATTACGAGAGTATTAACGCGACTTGCGTCTATAACTAATGGGGAGCGGACAGTAGCGCGCTTGGCTAAAAACAGTTAGTTAGTAACATCATACAAGCTAACTATTAGCCAAATTCGGCTAGCGCTCGGAGGACTGCATAGTCCCATAGCTTGGGAGGACGAGGCCGCCCGTTCAGACTATGGGAAAGTATCCCATTGGCTTAAACGACAGCCAATGACGCAAATCTGTCGAACAAATCTGTCAAATGCAAATGAGAATCTGTCGAATGATGAGTCGTAGGTCTGCCTCTGCATAGACCCGCCAGCTTTCAGCAAGCGGGTAAAAATATATTTCAAAGAATGACTAAAATAGCAAAATAGCAAAATCGGCCACGTACTGACTGAGGAGACATAGGGGCATCAAGCGTTCACTTGTTAGCTAGCCAGCTAGCTACTGTAGCACACTACAGACCACTGTTTCACAAACAGTGGGTCGGGACCCATGTTTGGGTCACGGACCCATTTTTATGGGTCACAAGTCAATATCATTTTTTTTTTTTTTTTACTACCAAAACACTTTTTTTTTTTTTTTCAAAGATTTTCAAAAAGTTGCAAAAAAAGTTTAAGAGAACTTCATGAAGAAAAAAAAACTTAACAGATCTACAAACTCACAAGCGTGTAGATCGGCTATTTTCACAAGTTTGGGTCCCGGGCAAAAGTCTAATTTCTCTTCTGGGCCTTGAGCTACAAAGTTTGGGAAACACTGCTCCAGCCTATTGGTTGCAGTCTGCATATGGAGCTGCAAGATTGTAACTGCCTGCCTGCAGGTCAGCATGGAAAAAGCAGTAACTCATCATCATTTTTCACTACAAAAGTAAATTACTAAATAAACTTCAACCTCACCTTAAAACCTAACTGGAGACCTTATGTCTTACACCCTAATCTTAAACAGAGATTTAAAACAAATGAGAATTGTTGTCCTTATTGACGTAACAAGATGGAGCCAATTCTGTGACTCTGCTGTGGCTTGGCTGGCTTAAATGAAAACCAGTCTGTAAAAAAAAAAAGGTCTCCCTCCCTCCCTCGGTCCCTCTGCCCCTTGTAAAAGTCCATTGTAAACAATAGGAAAAGGTAGCTCCATTTTCCCACACACGTGTGAGGCCCGCAGCATCGCCCCACCAGCAGGCTGAAAACTCGGGGCCAGAGTGCACTTTTGTTTGTTGTTTCATCACGGACTTGTGTTTTATTGGTGGTGACTTACATGCCTCAACATCCATCGCGTTACATCGACAGGAGGAGGAGGTTGAAGACGGCTGCACACACACACACACACACTATACATGCCAGTGTTGCCATGTCTGCTTATTATAAGCGACTTTGGGCTTCTTTTTCTGGTTGCATTTTTCTTGTCTTTTTTGGGGGGGGGCTTATTTCTAAGAGTGTAGTTGCTTATTTGGGCCTTGTTTCCTAATGTTTAAAACAGTGGTTCTCAAACATTTTCATATTCAAAATGTTTTTTTCAAGATTTTCTTTTGAAAATAGGAGATCTACAAGCTCACAACGCGTCACATAGCGACGTGTTGTGAGCTTGTAGTTCGGCTATTTTCAAATATTCTATGCTCATGTGGCCTATTAGTCGATTCATTTTGGTCTTGTTTTCATAGACCTAGTTGCTTACATCCCTCTCAAAATCTGGCAACCCTGCTAACATGCTCTTTATTGCATACCATCGACGGGGTTAAACACTAGGCTGCAGACACCGCATTCTTTGCACGCCATTTCATTTAACACGATCCAGATCGGGGTTATTACTGTATACGCATAAAAGGCCAGGGGGGGAGAAGACAGGAGCCAGGATTAAGTCGAGTATGATCAAAATATCATAAAATCAAATGTTGATATGAAACATGAATGATGGTAAACTGTGCAATGGCAGAAATTAGGGTGTCGACTGTATTTTTGAAAGTGTCAGGCATATGCCAGCACCATGGCGCTATAACAGTAAACGATATTAGTCACACAAGTTGAGGAAAAAAAGGAGCATTCTTGGGCGCACACACACACACACGTGGAAGAGGTACTGATTTGTTTTATTTACCGTAAGTAAAAGTATCAAATACCACAATGTAGGAATACATTGTGGTAAATAAATAGAAGTAAATGTGTGTTTACTTGAGTAAGAGCTAGTACAAAAGTATTGGCATCAAGTGTGTCCCATATCACAAGTTCAACATGTTAAAACAATAAACTCCACAAGTTCGTCATCTTTTGAAAATGGCAGATCTACAAGCTAAAGTACACTCCAGTAAGGTAAAAAATACCTCAGAACTGTACTTAAGTACAGTACTTGAGTACATGTACTTAGTGACTTTACGCCACTGACACACACGCACGCACACACACAGTTGCCAGCCCTTTGCAGGACTGATGGAAACCATAACAGGGAGCTGAAGTCCTCCAGTGGGTTGAGGAACGCTACAAACTAACACGGCTCTAGTTACAATGTAACCTTAGCCTCAACATAGCCAACACAGGAGAGGACGAGAGACAAAGAAGACTAACAGAGAGACGGAGAGAGAGAGGAGTCGGTAGGTAGTCAGACCGACAGACTGACACACAGTGCCAGACAGACAAACACAAGAGGGGGGTCTTCCAGACAGACTACAACACAGATTCACATACAGTACCCACACACACAGCCAAGTCAAACATGCACATGCACGTGTACACGCGCACACACACACATACCAGATAAACAATACAGATGCATACAGTATATTCAAATGCACAAGCAGACACACACACACACAAACAAGCAGAAAGAACCATGGCTAATACTATATATACAGAGAGAGAGAGAGAGAGAGAGAGAGAGAGAGAGAGATGTAACCAGCAAAGGGATCCAATGCCCTGTTTAAACACCCGCAGAAATACCAGGGTCTGGTTGAATCCATTGCATAGCAGTAAGTAACACTATTTCAGTAGAAGTGTTCCAAATTCCTTATAAGATAAAATAAAACAGTAGGAACCATTTCCAAGCCACATACCAGTTCATATTTGTACTGGTCTCATCCACTACAACAAGATGAATTTCCCCACTACTTCTACTGGAATTGCGACTAGAAACTCTAGACTAGAAAACATTATCGTTGTTGTCGGGCAGAAACCTCTCATCTCCATATTCACTGTTTTGTTTTGTAAACTAACGCCCCAATTGATCATACTACAGCGTCACACAAAAGCATCAAAAGTAGCAGATCTGCAAGCTCGAAAGCTACTTTAGCCGTTTTTGAACAGTTAAGGTCCTTACACACCGGGGCGTTTTTTTCGTGCGAATAATACGCTTTTTTTAAAAACCTTATGAAGTCAATGCAAGCGTACATGGCGTGAAAAAGTGGAAAAGCGAAGCGAAAAAGCGTCTTTTAATTATTCGGAACGAGTCCGAATTTTGCGTATATTCGCACATTCGCCGGTGTGTAAGGACCTCAACAGTTTTGTACATAATGAGGTTTCCACCCGACAGCAACGTTATTATGGAACTCCTGAGGCAGACAGCATAGAAGAAGAAGAAGCAGGATATCGGCCGACAGACACACACATCATCATGGACTCAGACGTAAGGCTGATGGACAGTGGGAAAGTAACACGTGCATGACACGGAGAGACATGACGGAGGAGTCCATGTGTGTTTTATAGAGACAAAGAATGTGTCTGAGACAAAGTGCTACGCTCGAGCTAGATCGACAATCGCAACCCGGGGAGCTGTTTGGAGAACTCGCAAGGTGCAGAGCTGACAAGATGACTGGCTTATTGAAAGACACACAGACCTTGACGTAAACAGCCTCCGGCCTTCACATCGACGACGACGACGAGGAGGAGAGGTGAGGTCAGAGACAGGGAATGTTCCAGACACAGAGAGAGAGAGAGAGAGAGATAGGAGGGAACGAAGTAGACAAAAGAGAAAACTTAATAGTATATATCAGTCCCCCTTTTCCTTTGCTAATCAGAGTGCGAGCCAAGAGCGAGAACAAAAACTTCACCCGGATTCTTCTCCCCCGACTGCCGAATGAAGTCGCGTCATTACGACTTCGATTCGGTTACATTATCTCACTCTGTTTTGTCCTCTTTCTTCCCTGTCCCATCCATTCCATTAGCCCGTTAAAAACGGGAAAGCATCTGTGTCATTTTAGATTTTTTTTTTGCGTTGGCTATTCAAAAATAGCAGATGTACAGGCTCACAGCGCGGCACGAAGTGACGCGCTGTGAGCTTGTATATCTGCTATTTTTGAAAGTTTTTGAAACATCTTCAAAGTGCACATCTTGCACATCTGCTATTTTTTTTGCGTTTTTGAGAAATCTTCAAAGTGTGAGAACTACTGATTTAGAAGACATTTTGTAGAATCGGCCTCAGGTCTTAATGGATTAAGGAACACCAGAGTGTATAAAGCCAAGTGTAAATGAGGTCAGTGCCGGTGAACCGACCGAAGGAGTAATTCGAATGAGCGTAAACAAACCCCCGCAAGATAGATCAGCCCGTCCCGTAAACTGCTGCTATCTATCTAAAACGACGTGACCCCAGCCCCCGTTTAACCTCCTCTGAACGTTTTCTAAAAAAGGTATTAACACTGTGTTAATGAGCAGCACTTTAAAGCATGCGTTAAAAACATGCAAGTCAAGGACTCGCTGATTAATGTTTATAGTCGCTCTCCCTTCAACAAGAAACCACAAGCGTACCTTTCACTTCAAAGACAAATGGGACCTTTCTCGCAAGGCAGCAGTTTCCTACTACCAGCGCTACATCAACTCAGTTCATGTAATAGATTTGTATGTGACACAGAGCCTGCCCCCTTGGGCCCTCAGGTTCCAGGGGGTTCTAGCCGAGACCGAAAGGTCAAACGAGTCCATGCGGGTCCATCATCCCTACAGACTTGTGAACAGTCAGCATGCTTGAGTGCAGCCTCTGAACTTCAAGTACTCATTCACTCACTCACATTCAGTCAATGTGTCTAAGAACGCCTAACTGCCTAGAGCAGTGGTTCTCAAACTTTTTCAGGTCAAGTACCCCTAAATAAATGTGTATTTGACCACGGAAATGAAATATTCAAACATTTTCAATGGATATCAAGATTTTTTTTTAATAGCTGATGTATGTAGGGCCCTGGGGGTCCCCGGACCCCACTTTGAGAACGCCTGCATTAGACCACGGACCACCATAACTCTGAGAGTGTACAAATGGAACCAAATGGTCCATTTGGTTCTATTTGTACACTCTCAGTTACAGCAACATACTGTAAGGGTCCATTTGGTTCCTAACTATCCAACATTTATCTGGGTACCCCCTGGAACCCGCTCAAGGACCCCTGGGGGTCCCCGGACCCCACTTTGAGAACCATGGGCCAAAAGATGTAACATACAAAAGATGACTTATTTCAGAAAAAGTTGTCTTTATAATTTTTTTGAACGATGTTGCTATATAACGTCTCTGTCGGGTGGAAACCTCATTATGTCCAAAACTGTTACTTTTCAGATTTTTTTTTTAATTGATGCTTTTATGTGACGCTGTAGTATGATCAAGTAGGGCATACATTTACCAAAAAACGGAGTTAGAATATGGAGATGATTCTGCCCGACAACAGATATATATATATAGCGACAGCTAAAATGACACAGTGGCGTTCCCAGCTTGAAAGGTATAACAACGTTTAGGTGTAACAGGTCTTAAATGGATTAGGAGGGCTCCCTGTTCCATGCCTCCGGGACATACTGTAAGCCCCTCCTCCCCCTGGCAGCAGCCAGGAAGACTTCTCCGAAAACCAAAAGCAGTCGGACTTAAACTATTCCCAGACGCCTCACCTCCGACCCCCTCCCACCTTCCGCCAGGGACCGCCGTTTCCCTCGGGGACACGCCTCTCACTTCTGCTTCTGCTCGGCGCCGCAGTCCACTACACGGACATGACACGCATGTGACGGGGTCCGGCACCGTGCAGGAAGCTGAGGAAACACAGGACCGGAGCATGAGGGGGATGGCGTGGTGGGGGTTAACATGGGGCTGTTTGAACACCTTAGCCATGCGGTTGTTGGAGTTCTCCAACATGTTAGCATGCATGGGGTGAAAGGTTAACCCCCATCAGGTGGTGTAGACAAGCCTGATGTGAGGTGAGGGTTGAGCAGGAATGTATTGGCCAAAAAGACGTTTAGTTTTTAAATTGTATTTTACACATTTGCAAAGCAGCATTCAAGTCAGTTACCAGATCAATTATGTGTCTCTATGTGGCTGGCCAAAGCATTCTCTGCTAAGAAATATCGGCAGTTGTAGGAGTGAATTTGTGTAAGTTATACCGGTAAGTTATGATGCATCAATTAATTCATTCAAGATTGACTTATTCTCGAAATTATACTGAGTAATTAAACTCACTTCCAGCGCCGCCGAGTAAATGCATTCAACAACATCAATGTGTTGAAAATAAATGTTGATTTAGTAATTGGGAAGAGATATAAGACATACATGTAAAAATATTAAAGTTACAGATGACCCTCACTCAAATGTTAAGCCTACCACTGTATATCAAAAACCAAACTAGAGAGAAACCAACAGATTTCCTTGTTTGATTCTAGCATTTTGATCAGATGACTACCGTACGGCCGGGTAACTCAGTCGGTAGAGCTCTCGCCTTTGGACAACAAAGGTCATGCGTTCGATCCCGGGCACCGCTAACTCAGCGTATGAGTAGCCCGGCTTGAGTGCGGACAGTGGTGCGGCAATGTACTGGGGGCTGATGGTACAGGTGTGGCGCTCCACCTCAGCAATCCATCTCCCATGGGATCTAGTGTATTGTAACGGGGATAGACACCCGCGCTCTCGGCTGATACCGACAATAAGCCTCTCCAAAAGCAAGAAGCCGCAGCAGGCTCACTAGGTTAGAGCTGTACAGCATCTGGCCTGATAAGTACACAGAGCTGGCTGTGAGCAGATTTTACTCTGAATGTAAGCAACAACAGGTGAGCAAACAAGAGAGACCCAGAGTGGAATCTTCCTCCATTTTCCTCGTCAAGATTACATTCATTATTTTCATATTCGTGAAAAAAATATATAGTTTCTAAAAAGAAAAATACAGATTTGGGATATTTTTGCCTTTTTTTCTTAAAGACGGGGTGCCGTGATTTCCCCCCCCCCCCCCTTAAAACATAATCATCAGGTATTATGGTTATACTAGGAGGAAGATTTTTTTCAAAAAAGTGTTAAAATTATGTTTTTATGTGGACACGCCTCCAGTTAATTAAGAATACCTGGTTCTCACCTTAGCACCTCCTCCATCACCTTAGCACCACCCACCTTTCCTAGTCCCTCCTCCTCCTCATGCCCACACCTGTTGTGTTATGATAATGAGGGGGAGGGTATAATTTTACTGTGTCATTAAAGTGCTGTTTTTCTATTGGCACATTTGACCCTCAAGGTTTCAGCCTCCAGGAAGAAACTCAAAATGGTCAGAGAAGACATAAAACACCATAAAAACACCACCAGGCGGACAGAAACAGAAAAAGTGCAAAACCATGGCACCACCTCTTAACTCTTTCACTGCCAAGAGTATTTTCATAAAGTACTCCCAAACTGCCAGGAATTTGCGTTTTTTTTTATTTTGTAATTTTGTAATTTTTCATTCAAATAAATGATCTGATTGGGGTTTTAAACCCATAATACAGTTCTACCAGTAGAGAGCAACAAATCGACACATTGATGATCTCGCTGGCTCACTCACCCCCTCCCAAACAGGCTCACGTCATATCCGGTCAGAACCGGATGTTGACATTTTCGACAATCGTTGATCGCGCTAAATTACGATGCGATACACGACTACGATGACTGATCGTCACCCAGACCAAAGAGAGTAGACGTGGACCTCTCCGTTCGCTTTTTATACCGTGTGAAAAACCGTGACTTTCCCTATTCTGGCCGAAAATCACCGGAGAAAAACAACGTGACCCGGAAATGAAATATTTTTTTTACATCCGGCTCCGGGTGAGTCTGATGTAGTCAGGAAACGAAAGTGATCATGAAAAATATACAGAATAGCGCGACCACAGTCAAAAGTAAAAACTCGGGATTTCTCGTGCTGGCACTGAGGGTACTCGGGAAAAACTCGGGATATGTCGGGGCGTGGCACTGAGAGAGTTAAACAGTTTGTATAGATCACTCAGACTCTGATCGGTCTTATTTGAAAGTGTTGTTATTTTGTTTAAAGTAAATTCCTCAAGTTGAGCTGTAAATGAACAGATATCTCTGCCTGCAGGCAGATTCTTTTTCTCACCAATCTTCCAGCCCCCTCTGTAGAAGAACATCAATTAAACCGTTAAATGCAAACTTGTCGCAAGAAAACGGAAGTTTAACACTTAATTTGAGATGAAAATAACTCATTTTTGCTATGTGTGCAATACAATCCATAAAGCCCCTGAGGTTGCATAGATAATACATATGCAAACATCTATGCTTTGCATTACAATCAATAGAGATTACACAGTGAGCCACACGGCTTATTCTGCATTCACAACACATCATTTGTAGTTATAAACCGGAGAGACAGACAGACAAATTCTTGGCAATGGCACCACATGTTAGGATTAACTCATTAGACATCAATCAGTATGAATAGAGGAGTCAATTCAAAACATATGCCTGGTGGAGCCTTCACCTATTTTCTGCCAGGTTTGTATTGAAATGCAAATTCTGCCAGTGGATGAAATCGAAAGCATACTACCAACTAATATGCCGTGTCAGCATGTGTACTAAGAGGCTTATTAACACATTGGGTGCCAGAGGTTTATTAAAATATTATACGTTGAGTGCCTGCATTTCTTCCATCCACTTGCGTTAAACGTTTCGTGCTGTGAGAAGCTCGGACGCGGAAGTGCATGTAAACAAAGCGTGCGTGCGAGACGGCGGAGGGTCCCGACTAACGCCTGGAACAATAATATTTCCAACGCGACCCTCCATTGCAGCGTGATCGCCGATCGAAAACGGCTCGTTTCCACCACATTAAAAAGAAATGGAGATATTAAGCTTTTAGTCAAGGAGATAACATTGAAAACGCCGACCGGAAGGATTTTTGACATGGAGCCAGATCCAGCCTCTTCTTCTCAGAAACTCTTTGGGTGATGTCAAAGTTTCGTTTTAGCGCCCCACGTGGCCCACATGTATAAAAATAGAATTGGGTCAAAAACGGTCCGGACCGTTTTCGGCACTTCTCGTTTGGACCCTTTTTGGCATTCAATGTGTTAAGCACGATTTATACTATGTCCTACAAAGGTGTTGTGCGATCTACAACCTGTTGTGTCTATTTCCGTGTCTATTTTATCGGAGCATAAATTGGGCGTTACAATGTTAGTGTTGGTTGCTAAGCGATGGAAGGATGCTCTCCCATATCGAGGGTTACACATAGAATGCGTCTAATTTGGGTGGGATAGTATAACATCTACAGCATGTAATTTCATTAAAATAATCTTGTGTTGTAACCCTGAGCTGAATGGAGATATTTCGTCATTTTCTCTGTGGTGCAGTGAAATAATGTTAATAGGTGAGACGGCATTGAGAACATGCAAATACCAGGGAATAGTAAAACATAAAAGCATCTTGGTATGGGCTACATAATGAGGCACGACATAAAGATGTTACGCAGCACACAGTGTTAATGTTAGACCACGACCAGTGCCGCGTGTGTGCGTGTGTGCGTGTGTGCGTGCGTGCGTGCGTGCGTGCGTCTCTGTCTGTCTGTCTGTCTGCGTGCGTGCGTGCGCACCACAAATTTCAGTTCGAGGAGTATTGTAATTAATATCAGCTGTGCATTATTGCACATGTGCAACCATGTGTGCATCATTTAACTTTCAGCACCACGTATTTACTGAACGGCAAGAGGCACACACACACACACACACACACACAAATACAACTGCAGGCCTCATCAAGTGCACTGCCAGACAATACACATTCCAACGGATCCATTGAGACTCGTTCATCGTACCTCGAAACATATTCTGTTCAAACTCCCACTCAACGTCCATAACGTATTCTCACACTTCTAAAGCAAATACAAAAACAGAACCAAGGTGCACTGTAGCTTTTAGCCCATTGTTGAAGAGGAATAAGATTTGTATTGCTAAGGATTAAGCCGCAGAGCCTGAAGCCCAGACGTCCTTGACCAACAGACAGAACGGCGTTAAGTGTTCAAATTAACAAAGAGGGGCTGAAGTCTGCATTTAATTGGAGTCAGAAGACTATCTCATGCATGATGCATCATGGAAGTACCTTCCCTTCCATCCACGTGTCACACGTGGACACTGATGTCACAGGAGATTGCCAGAGGACCCTGAGGCCTGCCCAGAGATATGCCTGTGAGTAATTACTCTCCGCTATCTTAACCCATTAACTCATTGGCCGCCATTATCGCATTAACGCGATCTAATAAATAGCGCGCTTGGCCGCCAGGATCGCATTAATGCGATCTAACGTCTTTATTGATCTTTATGCTCTGATCACGCTATTCTGTTATGAATCAGGCTAAGTTTCGGGTTCCACTTACTTCAACCACCACTGCATCCGGTTCCATGACTTGGGTTCCGTTTTCGGTTTTACATTTTTCCCCCCAGTCATTTTCGACCATAATAGGGAAACAAACGGTTTTTCACACGCTATGAAAAGCGATCGGAGACCTCCCCTCCTATAATCTATGGTCTGGGTGACGAACAGTCATCCCCGTTGTGTATCACAAAGTAATTTTCGCCGATAACAGAATGTGAGACATTTCACTTCCGGTTCATGTGTTTCACTGTGTGAGTGGGTCTGGGAGGGGGCGAGTGTGATCGAGAGGCGATCAAGCTTGGTATGTGCTGCGCTCTAGTGGTGGAACGATCGAAACGATTCAAGTGTCAAGGTAGACTTTCTAGATGTGAATTAAATAACAAAATAACGAAACAAAAAAACACGAAAATCGCTGGCAAGGGCTGCTATGAACGAGGTTTTAACTCTGGCAGTCAATGAGTTAACGCCTGATGTTCCGATTCTACAAAATGTCTTGTAAATTCTAACAGTTTTCTGAAAAAAACAATGTTACTATATCAGTGGTTCTCAAACTTTTTCATGTCAAGGATCCCCAAAAATTATATGCATTTGGCCGCGGACCCCCATCTCAAAATATTTTGTTTCAGGGACCCCTCCCAGAAGCAAAGATTTTAGTTAAAAATGTTTGCTTTAAAAATATGTGCATATTTTAAGATTTGCACACATTTTCCAAAAAATAGCAGATCTGCTATTTCTGTATAGCCAATTTTGAATAACCAAATAATGGTTTGAGTGCATACACAGATGCGTTCCCGGTCTTAATGGGTTAAGCCTCAGTGGAGACATACATCACTCAACTTAGTGAAGGAAAAATATCTCTCAATGACTCACTAACGGCGCCCAGGAACACTCTGCCAATTAATTGATAAACATTGGGAGGACGTGATGTCCTGTCAGATAGCATAGCCGCCACGGTGCTAAGAGGTGGTGCGCTGGGGCGTGCATCAAAGACTGAGACTGAGAAAAGGGCATTAAGGAGGGAAGTTAGCCGAAACGCCATTAACCTAGCAAAGTCTCTCCTCATAGCTGATAGCGGGAATATGATGAACCGGACTGAGTGAGTTTTTAACCCATTAAGACCGGAAACGCATCTGTGACATTTTAAGATTTCTTTGGCTATTCAAATAAGCAGATATACAAGCTCGTAGCGTGGCTGCAAGCTTGTAGATCTGCTCTTGTTTCTTTTTATCGTGAACATTTTTGCAAATATTTGAATATTTTTTAACTCCAATCTTTGCTTCTGGGGGGTCCCTGTTACACAATATTTTGAGATGGGGATCCGCGGCCAAATACATAATTTTGGGGGTCCTTGACATAAAAGAGTTTGAGAACCACTGATATAGAAATCAGTGTTCAAATCAGAGTTTTTCACAAGACATTTGTAGAATCCCCAGAAGCAAAGATTTGAGTTACAAATGTTTGCTTTAAAAAAGATGTATTCAAAGATTTGCACAAACTTTCACGATTAAAAAAAAATAGCAGATCTACAAGCTCATAGCGCGGCACTCGACACTGCTATTTTTGAAGCCAAAGAAAAATGACACCAATTCTTTCCCGGGCCTAAATGGGTTAAATTGCCCTCGAGGCCCTCTGGAGATTATGGTGCAGTCTAGCGGGTCGTTCTCCGCGAACAAGGCCTGCTAGCCCCGTTTTGATTGGCTCTGACATATGCTCTCGCGAAGTCCCATCGCCAAGGACTTTGATGCTGAAAGACATCATTAGGGGATGCGGTGGTTCGTGTTTTGACCGAGTGATTATTGTATATACAGGCGCTGATTTATAATCATATTGAAATTTTCGGTGCAGGCGGGCGGGGGAAGAGAGAAAAGTATGATACTTTGCTTTGGACAGTTGTATTGTAAATATTGTGCGCGCGCCAGCATGACTGAATGTCTCCCATAATAACAGGAGTATTAGGGCTCTTTCCAAAGGGCACCTTCAATAAAAGCTGTGGGTTAGAATTCCTTGTCTGGGAACTGGATGACAAATCAGGAGGCTTGGCGTGGAGTTGGAGGTTGCACTCGATATGCAGTGCACGTGCGTGCACAAAACACACACACACACACACACACACACACACACACACTCACACACAGAGAGAGAGACGCACCAATACACATACAGACTGATGCTCACACACAATGCAAAAACACATACATTTTCAAATTATACTTCTGTACACAAATACCAATACTAATTCAGTACTTGCAAAAAAACATGCAAAAACTGAAATTATCCACATGTGAACACAAAGAAACATCCATAGCTAATATACAGTCATGCATACAACAAATATGTACTTTACATGAAATATGCACACACACACACATGCTTGCACGAATGCACGTGCACTCCCTCCTCTCTCAGTCTGTCTGCTGCAGAGGTTCGCTAGGCTTTGATTAATCTGTGCTGTCAGGGGGAAGTTCCTGTGTTTGGGTCCCTACAGGCAGGTTGCCCACTGCACACATCTGGAAGCTCTCCCCCTACCATCCCCACACACACACACACACTCTTGCAAATTTACTCCACAGATTCTCTCTCTGTCTCCCCCCCACACACAAACATGCTTGGAAATGGATTCTCTCTCTCACACACATACTGTACGTAGATGGACACTCCATGAACGAACAAGCACACACACACACACACACACACCCAAAACTATCTCACTGCCAATGTACCAATCAAGCAATCACTCACTCTCTCTCTCTCTTGGAATGAACACCTTCTCCACATTTGCTACCTTTGTTTTTTTCCTCTGCAACTGATTAGTGGCTGACGTTGTGAGCCTTCCTCATCCTCCTGCTGCTGCTCCGAGTCTCTCTTCTTCCTCCATTATCTTCTTCTGCTGGAACCCCCCCTTCCCCTCCTAGAACAGACCAGGAGAAGAACACTTGAGGAAACAACTGGCCAATTCCTTGGCCATCTAAGCCATTTAAGGACTTTTAAGACCTTTTTAATATCTAGAAAAACAGACAGAAATGAAAAATACCATTACAGCATCAAACGTAATCAACAAACTATACTATAAATTGTCAAATAAGAAAGAGGCAGACATTGTGAAAATAGCCGATCTACAAGCTCACAGTGAGCTGGTAGATCAGCTATTTTCACAAAATGTATCTGTGGATCCAAGTCAAACAAAATGTAATGCCTACAATTCCAAGTGCTTGTCAGAGTGGGGGGTCCCCAGTTCAAATATGATTATTTTGGGGGGTCGCGGCCTGAAAAGGTTGAGAACCACTGGTCTAATAACATTGTTCTATTCCCACTGAATCTTTTTCTTGCATTTAGGGACAGTGTGCAGGAGTTTTTTTCTTTCAGGAGGGTTTAAAGAAAAAAAATACCATTCCATTTTTTCAAATGTATTATTATATATAAAACACAGGCCGACAGCCCCAGATATGCTGGAGAACAATTATGAATGTTGTGACCCCCATCCCAGCAAATACAGTACATAGAGTTATTCTTCTCCGTCTTTGGTTCACCCTATAGGCCTGAGCAACATCAAATACCACAACATTTCTGACCAAATACCTCAAAGACGATATTGTGACGATAATATCACGGCGTGACGATCTATACTAAGCTCACAGCTAGCGTGTCACACTTCGACATGTTGTGAGCTTGTAGATCTATTTTTAAAACGTTTTATCAAAGTATAACATAGGGCTCAAGTAAAGAGATTAAAACCAGGAATTTATGCCACATCAATATATTACAATATCACGATATACTGCATTGCCCAGCCCTATAGTTGAACCCCTTAAAATCCACTGAAGCAAAACTTTTACAACCTAAAAAAAAACACCTGAAACTTGTAGCAGTCACTCTGTCAGAACCGAAAGCCACCCGTGGCGTGTACCAAAACCTCACGTAAAAAAAACTTAACTGAGAGTCTCCAATCCAATGAATCGCCTCTGTGTAAACAAAGCCAGTGGCAGCCGGACAGCAGTGTTTGAGTGCCACACAGTAAAACAAAACACAAAAAACAGACATGATCTTTAAAGAGTTAACAGGATTCAGCTCTTTGCTCTGTGTATACACGGTTTGCCAGGAACAGACTTAGTCCAACACTCTTTACACGCTGTAAGTAAGTAACAGGAGACTGCATGGTGCCAGTGGTGGAGCAAGTACTCACATTTTTTACTTGAGTAAAAGTATCAATACTGCAATGTAGAAATACTCTGTTACAAGTGTTAGTCCGAAATTAAAAATGTACTTGGGTATAAGTACAAAAGTATTGTATATGTACAAAAGTATTGGTATCGAAATGTACTTGAAGAGTAAATAGTAAAAAGTGCTCAATATGCAGAATGTCCCATTTCACTAATTTTCAACTGTATAAAATGTATAAAAATCTTTTGAAAATAGCAGATCTACAATCTATTTGCCTTTGAGATGTAGTGGAGTAGAAGTAAAATAATACAGAAAACATTTTACTTAAGTACAGTACTTGAGTAAATGTACTTAGTTACTTTACAACACTGCATGGTGCTGCCTAAAACAGTGGTTCTCAAACTTTTTTTGAGCACATACATTTGGCTGCAGACCCCCTCATCTGAAAGTATTATGCCAGACAGGGAGCCCCCAAAAAAGAGAAGATTTATGTAAAATAAAACAATCTATACTGAGGACTGACATGTTCAATTAAACGAATGAATTCCAAATATAAAAATGTTAATCAACGTTTTGATAAACATGGGAAAAAAACATTGATATCTTGTAACATTTTATTCCACAATGAAAAACGAAAACTCACTATGTTAGTACACAGAGAGTACTTAACATGGCCGATAACTCACCATTCGTAGCATTAGTAATTATTGGTAGTAATGGTGTGTGTGTGTGTGTGTGTGTGTGTGTGTGTGTGTGTGTGTGTGTGTGTGTGTGTGTGTGTGTGTGTGTGTGTGTGTGTGTGTGTGTGTGTGTGTGTGTGTGTGTGTGGGGTGTGTGTGTGTGTGTGTGTGTGTGTGTGTGAGAGACACACAAGTCACCTTTCACTCCCAGACAGTTCGTTAAGTTGACTTTCCCCATGTCTCGTCAGACATGAGTGTTATTGTAAAATATCATTCGCTGTCAAAAAAAAGACTATTTTCTCTATGTCTGTGTTTATGTGTACTGTATTGTATGTGGTTCTCAAAGTGACCCCAGGGGTCATGGGGGGGGGGGGGGGGGGTTCTGGGGGTTTAACTATATAGGCCCTATATTTTATACTTCATCGACACAGTGTTGTGTGCATCAAAAATAGTGTTGTTAAAAATAAATAATTAGAATTTTCACCTCTGATTACGATATGCCCAAAATGGGGTCGCCAGGTTGAAAGTGGTTAGTGTGTGTGTGTGTGTGTGTGGGGGGGTGTGTGTGTGTGTGTGTGTGTGTGTGTGTGTGTGTGTGTGTGTGCGCGTGTGAAAATGATGAGCACTGCCATATGTTTATGTTATATAACACATTTGTCGCAGGCTGTGTGTGGATCATGTGCTCACATGAGTTATAAGAGAGTGTGTGTGTGTGTGTGTGTGTGTGTGTGTGTGTGTGTGTGTGTGTGTGTGTGTGTGTGTGTGTGTGTGTGTGTGTGTGTGTGTGTGTGTGTGTGTGTGTGTGTAGCTATTCCTCTACGCCTGCATGTGCAGAGAGAATACATTCCCTCACTTCAGATGAGGGCTCAGCCGTGACATGATACTGCCACACAGTGGACAGAGTTGAAGATGCATTTAAAGCAGTGTTTCTCAAACTTTTACATTTCATTTCTTAGCTCTGACAGTATACAAATGGAACCAAACGGACCATTTGGAACATTTGTATACCGTCAAGAGTTACAGACTTGTAAGAGACAGGAGCGTATCTATGTTCCCCGGGGTTCTATGTTTCCGGCGCTAACCCTAAACCTAACCCAGCGGAAGTTGGGAACTTAGAACCTGGGGAACATAGGGATGACCCCTAAGGGTCCATTTAGAACCCCCCTCAAGGAAACCTAAGAGTCCTGCCTGGACCCCACTTTGGCCCAAGTTTTTTTGGCTCAGGGCACCCACCTGTAAATAACTTGTTCTATCCACGACACTTGTGACTTTACAGCACCTTACATTTCTGTCATATTAGGGTACGTAAATATGCAAATCTTTCCCCCTAAGATAGGCTACAGTATGTCACAAGGAAAACTTTTACTTGGGAGAATATTTCTAATGGCCCGTTTTACTAAGTATAGAGGGTCTAATTCTTATTAACATTAAACACTTGAACCCTAGCATCCCTATTCGGGGGGGAACATACTGTACGCCGAAAATAGCCGATGTACAAGCTCACAACGCGTCATAGAGGGGAAAAAAGCAGACCAAGTAGAGAGCCAAAGGTCAAGTTTACAAAGTATTGAGGCTTGGTAAACGTCTGAAAACACGAATTTAACATGAGTCCAATAAGTAGCGCAGGTCCATGCTTTATCTCGCTCTCTCTCAGCTAAGGGGTCCTTGGCCTGAAAAACTAGTTAAACTGAAGTGATATTGAGGAATTCCAAATATTAGCTGAGTACCCCTGGACGTCACGGCACCCGTCTGCGTCATTGCAGCGTTTGAGAAAAACTCTGCAATGGAGAATCAAGCATTCTACCCTTCAGACATTCTACAAATTCATGCAGTTCTATTGAAATGCAGCCGCTGTGAGTCATATGCTTTCATGTCCATACTGAATGCCAACTATAACTATTAGCAGTACACTGGTATAAATCATAACCCTCTGGAATAATTAATGGCTTGTTCATGATCTGAGCCGTGTCATTTCAATTTAGCTTTGTTTAGACACTGTTTATTCAGAGAACTGTTTATACACAGTGGAACTGATGATGATGATGATGATCATTAGCAAGCATACGCTTGTATCCTTTTAACCACGTGAACCCTAGACCAGTGGTTCTTAAACGTTTTCATGACAAGGACCCCCATGTTCGCGGACGCCATCTGAAAAGGTTTTTTGCCAGGGACCCCCCAGAAGAGAAGATTTGTGTTAAAAATTTCAAAATTATTAGAAATGTCCAAATGTTCAAAAATAGCAGCACGAAGTGACGCGCTGTGAGCTTGTGTATCTGCTATTTTAAAAGTTTTTTGAAAAAAATCTGGGGACCCCCTGGAATGCCCCTAAGGACCCCTGGGTTTTTACAGACCATTCCGCGAAAATAGGAGATCTTCAAGCTCACCAGCGTCTATTTTCGGAGAAGAGATTTGATGTTGAGGAAGAAAAGGAGCGTACCTAGTGTAGAGCCCTGGGGGACCCCAGTCAACAAAGTAGAATAGTGTTTAAGTGGCTAATCAATGAAGAGGCAAATACGTAACCCATCCCAAAAAAAACAACAACCCAATAACCCCAATCAATGGATTCATAGCTGCCAATAAGTTAAGTTGTTTTCATTTATTAAGTAACACCACCCAAGACAAATTGGTCGTAAAAGCCTGGTTTTGTGTTCAGTTGTCAAAAGGAATTACAAAGTCATTCTAAGGCAATAAAATCTGGTTTCACAGCAGCCACACCACTAAGACTCCACAAGATAATGGGTCTGTCTGTGCGTGTGTGTCTCCATAGTTACTGCTGGACTTTTCTGGGGTTTGTTTTAACACTTCCCTAATTATCGCAAAATTGCGCCGCAATTATCAGTACATGAGACTGAAGCAGATTTCAGATAATTGTCATAGAATACTGAAGTGCTGCCGGCCGGGCGGAGCAAAAACACTTTTCCCTTTGAACTTCAGACGTGCTTTTCAACATGAAGTCATGTGGGATGAGTCCCGCGGGGTATACCGCGGGGTGGAGAGAGGGGTCATGAGAGAAAGGGAAACCAACGGAGAAACCCAAGGTGATGACACAGATGGACAGAGAAAAAAGGCGAGCGAGCGAGGGAGGGCGAGACGGAGCATAACAAGGCTGAACAATGGAATGAGGGAGATGGTGACGGTGATAAAGACAAACTCCAGCGCTGAGCCTAACAGATGGAGGAGCAGTGGTGTAAAGTAACTAAGTACATTTACTCATGTACTACTTAAGTACAATTTCGAGGTATTTCTTTACTTTCTTCAGTGTTTACAATTTTCAATACTTTTACTTCTACTCCACTACATCTCAGAGGCAAATATTATACTTTTACTCCACTACAATTATTTGAAAACGTACTTCTTTTGTTACTAGTTACTTTGCAGATATAAATTATTATATTATAAAACATATATTAACCACTTTAGCCATATTTTATACATGAAACATGTTTTATACATATTTAATATGTACAAATATATTTTATACATATTATACATATGTATATGTTATACATATTTTCAAACATTTGAGTTTTACTTTCGGTACTTTAAGTACATTTTGATACCAATACTTTTGTACTTTTACTCAAGTAAATGTTGAATTCCGGTGAATAAGTAAAACTTTTTCCACCACTGTGAAGCAGGGGGGGGTGGGGGGTTAGGAATGTGACCCTGCGAGTCGCGGCTCACGGTCCTTTATAGATGTAGTCACAGGGAGCAGCGGTCTGGCATTTTAACTGCACACTTGCCGCGTGGCTCGGAGCGAACTGCAGCTCCCTCCACCTGCTGTGAGAGGAAATGTTTTCAGAATTTCAAATAAATGTTCCCGCTACGCAATGAACAGCGTGCCGCAGTAAGGACACAGCTTGAAAGATGAACAAGCGCAGAAGGACATGGCTTTGAAAGATGACAGTTATCGTGTTAACAATATGACTCTTGAACTTGTGCAGTTTGAGAAGTAGCAGGCTGCCGGGAGCGAGCGGGTGGATATAGTTGAGCATGAAGGACGCGTTTTGACAGCCACCACCGTAAGGCCTGTATTCACCGAGGATAGATAGACACAGATTATGTTTGAAGAGGAGATAAAGAGGAGAGACGAGTGGGAACGACAGATGCACGGCAGGAGGGTGAGGGCGGGGCGGGAGAGTGAGGAAGAGGGCGATAGAAGCAGCAGGAGATCAGTCAGAGGGCAAGAGTGAGAGAGGGAGCGATCCTTGAAATAGACACGAACCATTTTGAGCCCTACATGATATGCTCTGCATGCCGTGGTACGATGCGGTCGCGAGGGGAAAAAATTGCGATCTGCCAGCTCACGGCAGAGAGGAGGTGGTGGTGGTGGTGAGAGAGAGGATGAGGTGATAGAACAAGCTGGAGGTGACGAGAAGGCAAGAGTGGAAGAGGGAGCGATGTGTGGAATAGATATTTAACCACTTAAAGGGGTAGTTCACCCCCCAAATAACTTTTTTTCTATTGATTACTCACCCCATGGAGCCTTGAATTCATGGAATTTTTTTTTTTTTGTCCTTTATTATTTGATTATAATAAATTTAGCCCCATTGATTCCGGTAGGAGACACAAATGCATTTGTGTCTCCTACCGGAATCAATGGGGACAAATTTATTATAATCAAATTATTGGCTTAGGAATGTGACAAAAACAAAAAAATATCTATGAATTCAAGGCTCCAGATGGTCAGTAATCAATAGAAAAAAAGTTATTTTGGGGGTGAACAACCCCTTTAAGCCTCATCTTATATACGTTGTTATACGATGGTGTCACAAGGCGGAAATAGGCTATCTACAAGCTAACAACAACGTGTCTAGCTTTGAACATTTTCAGCTGTGACATGACATGACCAAAATAGAGACATCAGGTTGAAAGTAGTCTGAAGATTCACCTCTTCAGACTCTACCTTAGCCCGTAGCACTTGCCCTAGCCTTGATGACCATGCAGATCTTATGCAAAGGCTAAAATATAATTTAGATGTTATGATGTTATGTAGACAGATGCCAAGTTCATTTGTTGACCTGGCATCCTAAAGTTTGTATAGTTTCAATGTAGAGATTATACTTTTTTAGGACATTATACTGTTTAGAGTAGACAGATGATAGGTTGATGGTTTATCTATGATCCTAGATGACCATTTCTGTGCATTTGATGTATTACCTCATGTTGTACCTTGCTTACTGTAAATTGCTCTGGATTAATGGCTAAATTGTAAAGTGGTTAAAAAGTACAAAGAGAGACGGTGAGAGAGTCACAGAGACGCGCATGAGCGACCCAGCCCAAATGAGTGAGGAGGATTAACAAGGCTGAGCATGAAAGAGAAACAAATTGAGAGAGGAGAGAGGGGAGAGAGAGAGAGAGCAGCTAGGGGGGAGAGGCCATGCATTTACTGTAGAGCTGGTCTTCCTCCGATTCAGCTGTGGAACAATGGCTGCCCATCATTCTGTCAGCACCTCGGTCCGCGGAGGGAGGCCAGACAGCGGGGAGTGACATGACGCTCTCATCAATGAGCCATTGTCTGTGCTGTGAAGGAAGTTTCCTCCTGGCCTAGAGTCTCACTCAGTTGGCCTATTAAAAACGTCCTTACACCATGAGTAACGGGGTATACGGCGCTCGCTTGGGGAAAACGCGCCGTTCCTCTTTTGTTGTGTTGGGAGCCTACGAATAGCATGATGCTTCCACCAAAGGCATGCATGCATGCAGAGCTGGTTGGTGGTGGATGGGATGTGTGCACGCGTCCGAGGAGCGTGACCGCACCGCATGCAATTTACGGCCCACACACACACACACACACACGACACACGTGTAGGTTATGTCTATGTATAGCCTCGTGCTCGTATCGGCTCTGTCGGGTGGAAACCTTATGTGTCCAAAACTGACTTTTCAGGATTCAAATTCAAATAAAGCCAAAATAGCAGATCGACAAGCGCAAAACGAGCGTGTAGATCTGCTCTTTTGGATACTTTTGTGTGACGCTGTAATGTGATCAAGTAGGGCATTGATTTACGAAAACCCACTAAACGTTAAAATATGGATGTAAGATGTTTCCGCCCGACAACAGCAATGACTGAGGTATGGTAGATGTGCAGCGCATTCTCGTGCAAGACAACACAGTCGGACGACACACACACACACACACACACACACACACATAAATATGGAACAATGATGTTCCACTAATGATTTCCATTACCTTCATCCAAGCTTAGGCTCTGTTTTGATTTAAACTTTTATTGTTCCTTGACAAACTGAATTATACGAGTGGAAAGTCGAGAAGGCCTGGACCAAACATCCAGGGATTCTAAATAAGCATCTGTACTTGTGTGTACTGTATGTGTGTGTGTGTGTGCATTTTTTTGTTGATGTATAATATGCATGCATGCTCAAGAGAGTGAGTGAGTGAGTGAGTGAGTGAGTGAGTGAGTGAGTGAGTGAGTGAGTGAGTGAGTGTGTGTGTGTGTGTGTGTGTGTGTGTGTTATGTGCCTTTGATTGTGTGTACTTATTTTGTTTTAGGCATCCTAATGCCATTAATATAATTATTAACATAATTGTTCATTCCTTCGCTTGATGTTCTGTGTAGAGAAGAACATTAAATTAACTTGTTGAAATGTGAGATACAAAAAAATTGCCTTTCCTTTCCTTGCCTTGTGTGTGATCTCTAATGATGGTCTCCACTAATCTTTCTCTAGCCAGCAGTAACACTCGGCACTCTGTAAACTATTGCAACTGGACTCGGCCATCAGAAGAACCAGTCCGTCTATCAGCAGCCCCAAGTGATCCCAGAACCACTCACATTAAGTACAAATAGACATGCACACATACAGTACAGCAACTTACAACTTTTTTTAAATAGATTTCATAGATAGCTAGAATTGTTTGGCAGCACTATTCAGTGTTGTCTAAATTAATGTTTGTGTCTGACGATCCGTAGGTTCTCAAAGTGGGGTCTGGGGACCCCCAGCGATCCCTGGGGGTCCCCAGCAAAAGAAGTTATTATAGCATCACAATCATTTCAACCACTTTATCCATTTATACGTTGGCTATTAAAAAACAGCGGATCTACAAGCTCACATCATAGCTTGTACATCTGCTATTTTTGAATCCCTGGCACAAAATAGTTTCAGATTGGGGTAAATACATATCAATTTGAAGACCCATGCAGTATACAGTACAGTCAAATGATCCGTGTAAATACATGTGCACGCACGCACGCACACGCACGCACACACACACACAATAGTTCGTTTTGTTTCTCAGCAAAACTAAGGGCATAATAGATTTGAAATTGATGTTGGTCTACTCAACTTTAAAAGAGGCATCTAAGCCTTGTATCTCTTCCAAGTCCTCTCTGTGTGTGTAAATCATCATCATTTCTGTCTGTAGTTCATCAAGACTCGTATTTGTAATGTTTTGTTTGAATTCCTGAAAAGGCTGCGACTCCAAGTAGTAGATCAAGTAACTGATGTTGATGTCTGTGTTGCCAAAAGGCTGTGAAGTATTTATGATTTTCCCTTAAATATCAAAGGTCTGCGTTCAGTCAGTGTCATCCCGACAGCGTTACTGGGATTCAAAAAACTCAATTAACCACTTTCAAGCTTATTTCCCAAAATAAATGTAAAACTTTCAAAAATAGAACTACAAGCTCACAACGTGCCTCGATGCAACACGTTGTGAGCTTGTAGATTGGCTATTTTGGATGGTTAATACTCTTATCAACCCTCAAGACAAATGAGTTAGTGTAGTGTGGTTTATAATATTGTGTTAAATTACCTGTAGTATAAATAGTTTTCCGGTGAAATGTCTCTCTATAAGTCAATACAAAACATTTAACATGTTATTCTCATTTCAGTATCCCATTTCAATTCAACTCGCTTCCAGCTAGTGGAATGGAACGGCAATGATGGTTTAGTTAGCAGAGGAAAAAACGTACATTTATACATTTTTTAAACACTTAAACATGTACCCTTCACCGCACCTGTTTACTTTTCAAACATGCCTGGCCTATCAGATTAAGCAGAGAGTCGCTGTAATTCAATTAAACTTCCCACCGCACAGGAACACCACGGCACGGTGCAGGCTAGCACTCAACCCCGCCAACGCAGCTTAGCTAGCGCTCTCGGACGGTCGGTCGGTCTCATCAAGCGATGGTACGAGAGCGGTTCCCTGAGTAATTCTGACGAGGTAATGATTCAGAACACCAGGCGCAGGCTTACGGTGAGCCGCGCGGTTTATTTGTCTTGAGCTCCGCTACATGTAATAATAACAGAGCTTTTTTTTTTCTTTCTGTGACCTGTTAATACCGGGGCTGTTATTAGCCTGGCTGGAGTCCAGCGCGGTGCTGCTGCTGCCAGTGTTGCCATGTCTGCTTATTATAGCAGACTTTAGGCTTGTTTTTTCTGTAAAGTAGCTTGTAAAGGTTGGTTTGCAAGTATTTTTTTGGGTTTGTTTCTAAAGTGTAGTCGCTTATTTGGGCTTGCTTCCTAATGTTGTTTATAAACCTGTGGTTCTCAAACATTGTCATGTCAAGGACCCCCCAAATTAATGTATTTGCCCCCCCCCACCCCATCTAAAATATGTTGTGCTGTTTCCATTTATAATTTTTGGTTGTGAGCTTGTAGATTGGCTATTTTCAAATAGCTGATGTATATAGCATGATGTTTAAAGTGCTCATGTAACCTAATAATAGTCGCTTCTTTGGGGCTTGTTTTCATAGACCACCTGGTTGCTTATTTCTCTGGCAAAATCTGGCAACACTGGCTGCTGCTGCTGCTGCACCAACACTCGACTCATTTCCCTCCCGTGTACAAAGATCTGGTCTCTGTTCAAAGACCCGGGTTCAATATGGAGCTGGTTAAGAGGAGGAGGGGAACGGAGAGAAACAGAGCAGTCAAGAGGAGAGAGAGAGAGAGAGAGGGGTCCATGTAAATGTTCTCTTAAATCAACATGTCGGAGCACACTTTCCTCCACGATTTTGACATTCAGAACTATAAACAATGTAAAATAAATATCTGCGAATGATAAAGAAGGGGGCATTTTGGGGGATTTTTATCCGGTGCACGTACGAACATGACGTGTGTGTGTGTGTGTGTGTGTGTGTGTGTGTGTGTGTGTGTGTGTGTGTGTGTGTGTGTCATGTTTGGCCAACGTGGGCAGAGCTCATCCATATCACATCTACGTCACACTGCCGATCCGACCAATATGGCTGAGACATAGTGTCGGGGGTACCTGTTGTCTGTCTGTGTCCTTTGTGTGGCCACATGTGGATATATATGTATCTGTCTGTCTACCTGTGTCCCTTTTATGCCCACATTATGGAGATCTCTGTATCTGTCAGTCCTTGTCCCTTATATGCCCCTACATGGAGATCCCTGATGTCATCAGTATATGCCCATATACTTACTGGCATGCCCATATATGGCCACATCAGTTGGATCGGTGGTTCTGGACAACTGGATATCCATAAAATGTCATAAACGTCACAGTCCATCCAGACATCCATCCAGCCTGTCACAGTTTCACACAGAGTGCCACATATCCCAGAAAGCCGCGCTCTCTGTCCTTTTCCTCTCTCTCTCTCTCTCTTACCAGTAATTCTGACTTGCTTTGATAACAGGATGAAATACTTTCCATATTGGCAGCTGCCTGTGGATTTATGAGCAAATGAGGACTATCACAAGTGCTTTGATGGTTGATCATTCCCTATGCTCTTTGAAGAGGATGTTTCCATTTGGCCAGTCGAGTTTAGGAATTTTTTTTTTATTGATGTTTTTTGGGGAGTTTTCTTTTTCTTTGCTAGGAAAGCTGATATGAATATTTTTTGATTAACCACTTCAAACTTATAGCATCCTGATGCTGGGGGCGAACATTCTGTGACAACAGATCTACAAGCTCACAATGCGTCGCAACGCCTGTAAATCGGAAATTTTCGATGAAGAGATTAGGGGGAAAAGGGAAATACTAGCAGACCTAGTATGGAGCCCTGGGGGAACACCGGGTCAACCAGTGGTGTAAACTAACTAAGTACATTTACTCAAGTACTGTACTTAACACATTGGGTGCCAAACACGGTCTGAACCGTGTTTGCACAGAGTAGCGCTTTGGTGCCGAACACGGTCTGAACCGTGTTTTCAGTCGCTTTTGTTTTTTTCGTTTTTTTCCACACAGGAGAGGCTGGAGCAGCTCTGGAATCACCCACGGTGATTCTGAGAAGGAAGGGCCTTATAGATCACCGTGCCAAAAAACATGGCTCTCCTTCTCTAAAACCCCTATAACTCAGAAACTTTTTACGTTGGGGAAAACGACTCATTTTGTATGCGCGATCGCGCGATGGATCTTTTGGGAGAAAAAAGGGTAAAAAAGCAAAATAAAAGTGGTTCAAGTCTGCAGCAGACTTTAGTTCAACCATTCCTCTTCACATCATCCTACATACAACATGGTCTCTATATCTGACTGACACCAAGGAGGAGGCGTTCAGGAGCAGGGCGATGGTTTCCACTGTCACAGACCACTGCACAGGACCCTATAAATGTCACTATGTCTGCAAATTGCCAAAATATATATAAGTGGTTAGTGTGTTTTGTAATAATAATCAAAATCTACAAATTAACTAGTAACTAGGTTTTCACATAATTCTAGTGGAGTAAAAGTACAATATATTCCTCTCCTCCTAACCCTAAGTGGGGTAGAAGTCAAAGTATTGAAAATTGTAAATACTGAAGAAAATAAAAAAATACCTCAAAATTTTACCTATAAATACAGTTCTTGAGTATGTGCACTTAGTTACTTTACACCACTGGTTTTAGGTTTGTATACTTAAAGGATACATCAGTGTGGGTGTTGTGCCATATTGTACTTCTACTCATTCCTCAGTGGTCTTTTGTAAAATAGTCAAAAAGTCCCATGCTCAACACAGAGCCAAAAGGGATTACACTTACACCCATATGGGGCACCTCAAATCCTACAAATGTCAATGTAGGATTTGCCAAGCAATGTTTCTTCAAAGATTTTTTTGGGTTGTCTCTGTACGTTTCATACTATAGAATATGCATAGGAATTTATTGCTTCATGTTCCATCAAAATCATATTTATGAATATGAAGAAAATATTAATTAAATTTATTTATTTCATGAACAGGTTGACTTATTTAGACAGTGGATATTAATCAAGACAGTATTGATAAAGGAAAATGCTACAGTATTAACTGGTGTCAGAGCATGGCTAGGAGGACACCCTTCCCAGATCCTGTACCAAATTCTACACTAGACACACATGCATTTAGCCTGAAAAACTATATGTTTTCATGAATAAAAAACTACGTATGCTGAACAATAATATATAATTGCAATGTAATTATAATCATATAATTAAAATGTAATTTTCTACAACAAGTTTTTTCTACCATGAGTAATTTAATGAACAACAACATAACAAATAGCTGAATGATTTGAATTGGTTTCTCTGACATAGTGGAAGATTTGTCAGAGAATTTAAAACATTATCACACAGGTCTGGTAAGAGACCTATCCTGCTTTCAGAGCTCCTTGAAGCATGGCAGTTTCCTAGCTTTGTGGATGTAAAGCAAAGGATGAACAAGCCCTGACATCCCGGCTATTGTATATGAGATGTATAAAGCAACTGGGCTGGAATAATTCAGTAGTCGGGTCAGAACAAAGGGAATATAGCTCATTGTAGTCAGTACCATTACTATCAAGCTGATCAGAATAATTCTAAAAGCCCTTCTCTTCATGTTGTTTCCCTCCCCACTGTCCCTCTGTCCTTCTCCTGGTCCAGGCTGTTTCAGAGCTCTGAGGACCGAGAAGCAGCAGAAAGACACCACAGAAATCCACACAATGGCAAAAGCCAGAAAGGTGTAATGCACCACTGTTGGTGACCAAAAATATAACGAGCTGAATGCAAATACCGTCAGCCAGACAATGCAGCAACAGGCCACCCTGTACCGAAGAGCATTGTACCTGAGAAATACCACAGGGTGAACCACCGCTATGTAACGCTCCACACAGATACAACACTGGAACGATGGAACACAGAAGAAGAAAAAAACAATAGAAGAGGAATTAACCATGAACAAAATCAAGTTGCGTGTGAAGAGCCATGCAAAGAAAAAGACACGGGCCAGTGAAACGTTGATCACAGATGCAGTCAAGTTGAGATAAAAGAACTCTGAGGCTATCGTCCCACCAGCTCCACTCAGGATCAGCCACACAACGTAGCTGTTGGTGGGGAGAACCAGGATGAGGTAGATAGAGTTGATAGCAGTTGCTAGTGCCAGTTCGGTGTCGTCTTCTGAGGATATGAAGGGGACGGAGGAGTTGGTGCCATTTTCCAGTGTGCCATTCATCCTAAGACTCTGTGTTTGCCCTGTAACCCGTTCAGAAGACATAATGGCTGGATTTGAGTGCAGTTGACTGAGTATTACAATGACACAACTAAATATGTTAAACCACTCTTCTTAACATGCTTCTTAAAGCAACAACTATTCTAGTGAACAATGAACACAAGGTTAAAGTGATCTCACGTTTTGGATGCCAGCAGAGTGTCTCGGATCTCTGAGTTGGGTGTTTTGGTGAAGTCTCTTCTTCAGACAGTCACTGTCTTCCTGATATCACATCCTCTAAATGATGTCCTCTCTACTTAGCCTCCTCTAACCATTCCCTTCTCTGCTCCTCCTTCCACTGTGTTGCTTGTTGTACACCTACCTGCACATATAAGCATTTGCATATGTGTGTGTGTGTGTGCGCACGCGCGTGCGTGCATGTGCGCGTGTGCAAATTAATTCCGGGATTGTTGGGGTTGATCTGAGGTAGCCATGCTCCATATCTCTGCTGTCGGGCAGAAACCAGCTAACTCCAAAATGTAAATTTTTCAGGAAATGAAAAAACAAAACAAAAAGTGGAGTTAGGATGTTTTGTTCATCATTGATAAGAACAGCTGAATGGGTCAAAAGGGGGTGGAGCCTGGAGTCAGCAAATCCAGCTAACTCCACCCCCTTTGGTGGAGTTAGCTGAGTTTGAGGATCCGATGGAGTTAGCTGGTTTTGTCAGAAGCACTTTTTAATACTTTTCATTAGTTAAATATTTTTTTAACCAACACACAGACGTAAAGAGTGTTCAATAGTACTGATTTATGAAAACAAATGTAAATGCTGAAAAATGTAGTTAGCTGGTTTCTGCCAGACAGCGATGAATGCAGGTTTATAAAAAGTAGGGGTGCCATTGTCTTGATTACTCCATTGATCAGGCACCAGTGCTGCAAGCTTGTGAGCTTGTAGATCGCCTTTTTTTTGTTATATTTGAAATAGGGCTTTAAGTTGTTTCTATAAAAGTAAGTGGTAAAAACCTTTTTGTGTGCTCTAGACATTTATTGAGTTTTTTTGTATCATTCTTATGCACTGAAATGTTATGCTCTTAGTTTTCTGTTATAATTCGACTTTTCTTTAAAATGTTCTTTAAAATGTGCATTTTGCTGTGTGGAGTATTTTGCTGTGTATTGTTGCTTAATGTTTCATGTAAATCACTTTGAATTTCTTTGTTGTTTAAATATGTCATACAAATAAACTGACATTCAAATGATGATTAATGTGCAGCTCCACAGAGCCACAATATTTTTTCAATGCAAAACTCATCCCCGACAGTGTTTGAACTGCAGCAAGGTCATTGGAGCTGTTGTTGTCATTGTTGTCAAGGTTCACACTACAGTAACAGCTCCAGAGACCAGGCCATATCCTGGATGGACGGCGTTGGTATAAATGAAAAATAAAACAATGCTTAAAATGCTTAGTCAATAAATCTCTGTACAAACACACACTGAACAAAGAGAATGTTCTGGATTCTATCCTTCCTCCAGATTCTATCCTTCCTCTCTAAGGTTTTAGGATGCTGCAGTGATGGCACCTATGTGTTTTTTTTTATCAAATACCTTTATGGCTCTCTTATATAACTAGGGGCTTGAGTGTCATCACAACTGTGCAAGATCAGTTGGCATAACGACAAATTTTGGGAGAAAAAAATGGTAAAAAAAAAGCTAAATGAAAGTGGTTCAAGTCTGCAGCAGACTTTAGTTCAACCATTCCTCTTCACATCATCCTACATACAACATGGTCTCTATATCTGACTGACACAGGTGGCGTTCAGGAGCAGGGCGATGGTTTCCACTGTCACAGACCACTGCACAGGACCCTATAAATGTCACTCTGCCTGCATGGTGGAGAGGCTGCAGAAGGAAGGGGGTGTAGTAGTAGTAGGAGTAGTTGGAGGAGGAGGAGGACGAGGAGGTCAAAAGCAGCAGCATGCATGGATCACCCTGGTTGATAATGTGTTTCACAGACCAGACGGCCTCCATATGTAACGACCTGCTGATCCCAGAGCAGTGGTACCACAGACAGACTGGACCTCATGGAGCCCAGCATGCATAGCCTATACCTCCCCACTAAGTGTGGGTATCAGTGTTGCCATATTAGTGTGGGTATCAGTGTTGCCATATTTTGTGAGAGAAATAAGCAAGCAGGTCTACGAAAACAAGCCCAAAAGAAGTGACTATACATCTTGAAAAAAATATGTATTGTGGTGACATTTGGAATATTTAAAAATCTGGTACATGGGCCCCTGGCCCAAAATGTGTCCACAGACAAATACATATTAATTTGAGGGTGGTCCTTGGCATATTTTTTTTTGATAACCACTGGTTTAAACAACATTAGACAGCAAGGCCAAATAAGCAACTACACAAAACCTCAACCACCAATATTTACAAGCAACTTTACAGAAAAAAACAATTACGCCCAAAGTCGCTTATATAATAAGCAGACATGGCAACGCTGGTGGGTATCCCTTGTACTGGTGGGAGAGAGAGGGCTACTCTTTGGTGGGGTGGGAGGAGGGGTGGTTGAAATGTCCTGACAAGACATTCTCATTGCGGGAAGCATGGCGGTGGTTCCAAACCACCGAGGCGTTCCTTGTAACGACCCACTCAGTACCTGGCTAGCGTTGCTCGTAATTACAGCCAACAGGCTTCACACTGAGCAGGGACCCCGGAACGTCCATAGATTTCCCGTTTGGTAAGGTAAACCCGGAGCGCTGCAGCATTATTGGAGGAGTTGGAGGTGGGGGAAGGAGGGCTTTTCCTTTTGTGGGATTTTGTGGGCGAGATCGTATTTCTGTTTGTGGAGATGTCTCGTTAGTGAGCAAAACAGAGTAGTGGGTTAAGGGGGGGGGGGAAATCAAACCTCATATTTCTGGCGTGATTTATGGCTGCGCTGAATTTGTTTGGCGTAGCCCACTAATTGGCAGTTAGTATGCATGCATTGCATCCCCAAAAAGGTGAAGGTAGTTAACGTCTAAGATACTGCAAAGAGGCAAAATGTTGCATAGTTAGTGAATTAAACTGGGCTTTGAATCTGATGCGGAGATATTTGAATGTAGCCCACAGGCACAATAGACATGGAGAATTATATATCAGAATGTAACAACCGTTTCAACTGAGGGGTCACTACTCAGCCACACATAAAAACAATTACAAATAAAATACATACATTTCATGCATCAAAATATATTTTAAAAAACTGCCGAATATACCAAATGTACTGTATTTGTCACAAATAAATATAGGGTCAAACTATATTATTTTCAGACAGATTTTGGGCTTTTCAACAACATCAAAATCTCCCATATAGGGAGGTGTTTTGTCCTGTGCTGTATGCATGGAGATATATAATGAACAGCTAACCCAGTCAGAGCACTATCCATTCACCAGTATTTATTTAAATCACAGCTTGCTTCTGAGCTTCAGTCAGACCACAGCGATAATGATCAGAGGTGCTAATGGTTACTGATCGCACACAGAGGGACCTCTCTTAACACACACACACACACACTTCTATATTTGTGAGGACATCAACATTTTAGGACGGCAATTTTATGGAATGCCATTTCTAATTGGGCATTTTTATCCGTAAGCCTAAAGTTAAAAAAATGTTCCGTGCACAACACAAGCGCGCAATTAAGTATAAATCAAGCTTAACTCTATCTCGAATCCCTAAACCTAACTTCCAAATGTCTAATCCTAAACCCAACATGAATCTTTTCCTAATTGTAAACTTCTGACTAAAAATAATTTTCAACTATAAAACGACATTTATTTATTATATGAGATTTAGAATCTCATATTCTGCTAGTTGTGGGGACATTTGGCTACTCCTCACAAGTATAGTAATACAAACACACAAACACACGTGTACACTCACTCAAACACGCAAATGTTGAAAGACATACAGTACACACGGACACTTCCAGTTGTAATCCAAGCAGTGGGGCCCTGGCCCTGCACTATCCTACCCTACCTCGGGGCTATATGTTGGTGTGTGTGGCCCTCTGCCCTGAGGCCATTGTCCTACCACACTGCCTCCGGGGTCTGACCAGACCTCCGGGCCTGAGGGCAGATGGTCTGCTCCGCCACGCCAAGGCTTCAGCTCTCTCTCCGCCCCTGCATTATTGATGGACCACTCAGCATGGAAAAAGGGCTCTATCAACGCTCAGACACATTTTGTGTGTGTGTGTGTGTGTGTGTGTGTGTGTGTGTGTGTGTGTGTGTGTGTGTGTGTGTGTGTGTGTGTGTGTGTGTGTGTGTGTGTGTGTGTGAGACCATTGACTTCTCTACTTAACAGCAGAGGTCATATATGCCCCTCTTAATCAAGCATCAAGTACCTCTGATGTTCTGTGACCATTTTTTTGTGTGCCCTTTTTCAACTGCGCGGGAGAAACTCCGTTTTCAGCTTCACCTAGCTGAGTGCTGCCGACAGAGGAGCACAGATGGGGGAGCAGTTAGGGGTTAGGCGTCTTGCTCAGGGACACTTCGACACATTGCGGAGGCCTGGAATTTAACCTGGGACCTTCTCCTTCCCAGGCTAACAATGGCCACCCCACTTACTTTAGTAATTTCATTACAACGGACCTGACTTGGAGAATGCACAAAGACTGTGGCAAAGGCGGGCCAGATTCCACCATCCCATTGAGGTTTTACCTACCTTTCTTACCTGTACAATTGCCAACTTTATTTCATTATCTTTATTTGTCTTGTTTTAATGTTCTCATTTCATCACATCCATTACTATCACTAATATGACCTTGTTGTATTGTATTGTTAGCATAGTCTTGTGGAACATGTCAGACCAACATTTCACTCCTTGTACAGCTTGTACCACCTGTCTATAAGTGAGAGACAAATAAAACCTCTTGAATCTTGAAACCAACCAGTAGTCCAACCCAGGCAACCAGCCAACCAACCAACCTGACAGTCAATCCAACCAACTAACCAGCCTGCCAGATATCCCAGAAATCCCCATTAAAATGTTCCTCTCTCTTACCAGAAATTCTGCTGAGAAAAGTAAAAGGAGGGGACAATGGTTGGGTTTAATTTTGGAAATCTGTATAGTATGTGATTGAGGGAGTGACGGATAGACAGACACTGTAGACAGCTAAATTGTGATTTAGCTACAAGGAAGAACCCGATGAATGACAGGAATCTGTTTGAGAGTGGACATTAACATCTCTAGCTTCCTCACATAAACTATGCCTGCCAGTAAAACTGTGTGCGATGTGAAACCACACTGCAGTATCGGGGTCAAGAGAGTGGAAAACACTGATATTATCCAAGCTGCCTGGCTCCATCTCCAGCACTAAATGTGAGGACCAGTGTTGCCATATTTTGCAAGAGATACAAGCAACCAGGTCTATGAAAACGAGCCCAAAAGAAGCGACTATTATAAGCCTATGTCGGCCATTTGAAAATTTACAAGCTCACAACGCGGCGCGACGTGTTGAGCTTGTAGAGCGGCCATTTTAATAAGCAACTACACTTTAGAAACAATTAACCCCCCCCCCCCAAAAAAAAAAAAAAAACACAACCCACAACCACCAATACTTAGAAGTGACTTTACAGAAAAAACAAGCCCAAAGTCGCTTATAATAAGCGAACATGGCAACGCTGGTGAGGACATGAGGAGAACCTTGGCTGCAAATGGCCGCAGCCAGCTCCAGAGAATGAGGGAAGGGTGGTGTAAAGGCTTCCGATGGGGATCCAAAGGAAACAGAGCTTTGTACTCAAGTCACTGTAACACGCATTGTGTACCACAAGCAAAAAAGAAAGGAAAGAAAAAGGAAAGCAAAGCAAAGCGTATTCTGTGTGTATAGGTTTAAAACAGAGGTGGAGGAGGTTGGGATTAACCTGAGTGAATCAGTGAGAGAGTAAGTAAGTGAGTGAACAAGTTGAGTACATGGTCGTGGAAAGATTTGAGTAATGGTTTTGTCTGGGAAGAGGCTAGTTTCCAGGACATTCTCTAGGCTAGCATGCAGTCCTGGGAGTCTAGCACTGGCGGCGATAGTATAAACCCTCAAGTTTTTAAAATGTCATAAATCAGACAGACACACACACACACACACACACGCAGGAGAGAGAGAGAAAGAGAAAGGTCTGAACATTTCAAATAAATACAGGACTTAAGGGGAGAGAGGGAGGGATCAGTGGACAGATTTTGGACCGAAGGCACGTCCTGGCAGAGGTTTTTGGAGTGGTGGTGACATCATGGTATCGGGTTTAAATCAACACCTTACACGGTGAGGAAAAGATGTCCGTTTTGACTAGTGAGCTCTACAGTGAAGGAAATGCTTGTCATTCTGAAAACACTTCATCTTTATCTTCAATTTCATCCAGCCAGAATCTGATACATGACCGGACCGCCGACCGTGCGCGCGTGCGTGCGTGTTTGTGTGTGTGGCGGGCATATGCAAGCATCTACGCGTCCAGTCCTTATCGGCTACTTCATCTTCACGCTCCATCTGAACTTGTGACTGTCTGGTCGAGGGAACAGCTGAACTGTCCCGTCCTCCCTTCTCAGATGCCCCCCACCCCCCCTCCCCCGCACACACACACATCCCACCCTGCCCCCCCCCCCCCCCCCCCTCCCCCATAAAAAGCCTTAGTATAGTAGGATTTTCTCTTTAACGTGAATGACAGCTTATCTGATGGGGGGATCAGTTAAGATCAGAGCTAAATGGACAGCAGGCGGGAGGGGGGGGGGTTACAACTCGCAAATGGAAGACACTTGAGAAAACAGCAGCGGTGCCTCATGGTCCAATCGCACAGGCTGAGGAAAGCTAGGGGACAGAGTCTGTCCCCTAGCTTTCCTCAGCCTGTCCGGCAGACTGAGTTGGAGGAAAGGACCCGGAAAGAAGAGAGAGACATAGGCACAGAGAGAGACATAGAGACAGAGATAATGGGGAGAACATCAAAGGGAAAAGTGTGTGCGTGCGTGTGAAAGGATAAGAGAGGGAGGAATGTGAGGGTTAAGAGAAGGCGTCTCAACGTAATGCTTTCCCTCATTGTTTAGTTTCCTACGGTTGGTGAGAATGCGGTGAAACGCTGACAGCAGCCTGGCTCGGTCAGCCCGACACATGAACCTCTGAGAGGACGGGGAGCAAAAGCGTACGTTGCTTCAGGGGCAGCTATTAGCGTACCATGAGTTAGCGTAACGCCAGTTAGCCCCCCCATGGCTAGGTTTCACCGGTCCTGCTTATGGGCAGCACCGCGGTGGAGTTGTTGGGGACCCGAGGGAGCTGTCAAGAGCCCTGGCAATCGCCAGGGCCATCGATTGCCTCTTTCCATCGCCCACCCGCAGTTTCCCTGGCTCCCTCCACCCACCCACTACTCAGCCGACCCCCCAAAAAAAAAGCCTCAAACCCCCCCCAGCCAGCAGGCTGCACGGCTCCTCTGACCGCCTGTTTTGACAAGTGCTTTAGACATAATAGCCGGCGTGTCACAGGGAACCTGCTGGCCTGCCAAAAAATGCTAACTAACCATAACACTAATTAGTCAGCAGGAGAATGGTTTGGAAATGGTAGCTGGAACAGGGTAGAGTGGTGGCGGCGGCCATTGTGGGGAGACTTGGACATGGTCCTGATTGACTGAGGGGAAAATGGGAGATGCAGAGGGAGCGAGAGAGAGCAGTGTTGCCATATCCGTTTATTATAAGCGACTTTGGGCTTGTTTTCTATGTAAGTAGCGTGTAAATATTGGTAGTTGCGGGTTGCGGTTGGGCCCGTTTCTAAAGTGCGGTTGCTTATTTGGGCTTGTGTCCTAATGTTGTTTAAGCCAGTGGTTCTCAAACATTTTCATGTCAAGGACCCCCAAATTAATATGAGTTTGTCCACGGACCGCCCCTCCCATCTAAAAATATATTGCCCCCTGTAATAGTCGCTACTTTTGGGCTTGTTTTCATAAACCTGGTTGCTTATTTCTCTCGCAAAATCTGGCAACACTGAGCGAGAGAGCGAGAGAGAGGGCTGAGGAGGAGAAGGAGACGGAATTCCACACACTCAGCTGCCCTGTTGAACATAACAGCAGGGGGGCTACAAGGTCAGGTTTCGCCCAGGCCCGGTCACGGGCACATTTCCCCTCGCCCCGCGTGGCCTCTGATAGAATCAGTGTCAGCAGGGTTACTTTCTCCTATAACCGTTTAATGGTTTCATCGCCTATGTCCCCGAGACATTTTATAAGACAAATAATAAAGTCCCTTTCTCTTGTTACCCGGCAGGTTTCCTTTTTTTCTCCCCCCTTCCTGCGGACGCTGACTGAGAATGACATCCATGGCCAACATAAATTCCTTGGGCAGGATAAGGAAGGCGGATACGGTTTTGAGATTATTGCATCGTATAATAAGCCCCGCTACTGATGATGAATGGTTACAGATTCCATACCGGCGGGCTGGCTGTCACTATACTGCAGATGGCAAAGGTATCATTGCAAAAATGTATCGAGACAATTTTGCAGCATGAAATTGTACACTTCAATAATGGAAAAGCAGTAATTTCCTTCAGTTTGTTTTTCATTTAGATGATCTACTCCCGTGGGTATGGTTATTTTGTCAGTTTATAAACTGGGGTGTGTGTAGAATCTGTTTTGATTTTGGCCAGACAATAATTTTGTGTCAATGTAATATTTTCTTTTCTTACCATGGCAGACGTCTTTGGAAAGAACCGCTTTCCATGCATTGCTAATTTAGTTTTATAGAGAAGGTTAAAACATCCGGTTTAAAGCTCCCAAAACTTATTTTATTAATGGCGCAACGTTTCGACCTTATAGGTCTTCATCAGGCAAATACACACACACACACACACACATATATATATATACCTTTTCCTTGATTATTGCCTTGATGTCCAGCACCTGGCCTAAATACAGGTACAGGTAGATGTGCACACTATCTCCTCTGTGAACTGTTAATTTGGTTGTATTGACACATAGAATTAAAGGTCACGCCATGGCACTTTCCTGGATACTATCAGGAGAACATTTTGCAAAATGCAGCCAGTGTAGCCAGCTTTTTCTTTCTCTCAGAAGAAATGATCGGAAATGTCAGATTGTGCCGTTTTCTTTTCACTCACCAGAAAGGTGCAAGGAAAGGCAAACTCACAGTGTATGGAGACAATAATACCTTTTCACTTCTATTGACATGTGACCCAGAAAAAAGTACTGCAGCTATTTGCAATACTAGTGGAGAATAGCTGCAGGAGGGTGATGGAAACTAACAAAGTACATTTACTCTAGTACTGTACTTAAGTACGATTTTGAGGTGTTTTTTACTTTACTGGAGTATTTCCGATTTCTAATACTTTTACAGTACTTCTACTCCACATCTACATCTCAGAAGCAAATATTGTACTTGCAGTCCATTACATTTATTTGAAAACTTTGCTAGTTACTTTGTAGACTTTGATTGTTATTTCAAAACATACATTAACGAATTCAGCCCTATTTAAACTTTGGCTACTTGAAAATAGCCAGTTTATAAGCTCAAAATGCGTCGCATCGTGACACGTTGTCAGCTTGTAGATCTGCTATTTTCAAAAGATTTGTATTCATTTCATACATTGACATTCTACATAAGTACTTTTTCTTTTAGTACATTTTGATGCTAATGCGTTTGTACTTTGACACAAGTGAATTTTGAATACCAGACTTTTACTTGTAACAGAGTATTTCTACATTGTGGTATTCATACTTTAACTTAAGTAAAACATTTGAGTACTTCTTCCATCACCGGCTGCAGGGTGAATGCATGCAGTCAGTGGGGATGTTTTTCTATTGCACGTACGCCCGGCCCCAGATATCAAATCTATCCAGGTCTTGAACAAAAGTCGAAGAATGACGGGCAAATTTGCTTTTCTTATCTAAAACATGTGGGGACCAGACGAGTCAAGGAGAATGACCCAAAGCTGCCTTGGAAAACAGCAAACACATGCCGTCGGTGGAGTTATGACAGTCAGATTGGCCCAGGGAGGAGGACAGCTAAAATGGCTGACCCCACATCTTCAAACAGCTAAATGAATGACGTCTCTGGGCCTTTAGTTTCCACAGACATGTGGCTTACCGAGAGAATGGTCTCCCTCTTCCATACCATCTTCTATAGGACAAGGGTTCCCAAACTTTGCAGTGCCGTGACCCCACCCAAAAATAATCATATTTGAACTGGGGAACCCCCACCCTGACAAGCACTTGGAATTGTAGGAGTTGAGGAGGCATTACATTTAGTTTGACTTGGTTCCTCAGATAAATATTCTGAAAATAGCCTACAAGCTCACAACGCCTCGTGATATTTGACAATTTGGCCAATGTTTGAATATAGTAAGCCTATAGTTTGTTTGTTGACGTAGTAATGGTCTTAGTTTGTTTAATTTATTTGTATTTTAAAGATATTAAAAAGGTCTTAAAAGTCCTTAAATTGTCACTTTAGAAATGTGCAGATACCCTGTAAACACTTATACTGTATGTTGGTTTGTTTACTGTTGAGTGAGAAAACAATGTTGCACATTAGGCTAATAATCTGGGTACCCCCCCAAAAACAAGTTGGGGACCCCCCCGGGGGTCCGGACCCCCAGTTTGGGAACCACTGTTCTAGAACTTCCAAGTTATTTGTTTGGACCAGCTTGTGTCAGCAAAGGTAGTAACAATACGGTTAATGCGTAGCCTGGCTCCACCCCCTGAATCGCTTGCCTCGCATTCAGGGTCTGGTGACGGTGTCGAAGGCGGGGGTTTCTCGGTTGAAAATCTGTACGACGAATCGGGATCGGGATAATCCAGTATGAACCAATCGCCAAAGAGTCCAACTTTGACCACGCCCCTACCTCAGAAAACATCTGCACTGAGAGGGCTTTCAGACTGACTAATGGAGGGAAACAAAATGAAAATTCAGGCTGAGTGTCAGGCTAGTTAATGCGGATTCTGATGTCATTTTTTATCAACTAAAATGAGTTAATGAATAAAATTCAAGTGAGATTTTTTTTAACCACCTGTAAAAATGCCCTGTAAAAATATATATAACCTGGCAATAAAGTGAACCAATACATGTCAACCGCAGCATGTAATGTAATGGAACTGCAAGGGACGCTGAATCCGACCATCAGCGAGTTTCAGAGATATTTGGAAATATTCTGAGATATTACTTTAGTCATGCAAACAATAGCTTTGGTTTAAGACTGAGCAGATAATAATGTGTGGTTTTCTGTGGTCAAGTTATCCTTCCCAGAATTAAAGTTTACAGAGACAACCTTGATGAAGTCAGGCGGGGGAGTCAATGTTTTTTAAGGTTTAAATAAGCGTGGGAGGCTAAGCGCATGCTAGGCAATGGCTCGCTGTCGTGGAACGCAACCACTACCGGAGTTTGTTGTTCATGGCACCGAACTCGGGTTCCAAAGTGAGCCGCAAGCGCCGTCCTGTTACTCATCTTATGGCCTCGTCACTGTCTTTATGACAGTCAGTCTGAATAGAGGAATCTAAACAGAAACCAAATGCGTGTCCACATCAGAGATCTGGGAAAAGAACATTTGTCTTTTGGGAGTCCGAGAGGGAGGAGTGGGGGTGGGGACTAGGAGTCAATATTGATTGATTTGGGTGGATAATTAAAGGGTCAATTGTCCTACATATGGAGATGAATTGGAATCAAATTATAATGGAGCCCAATCATCCACACACACAAATGTTGAATACAGGACTTTTACTTGGAGCAGAGTTTTTCTAAATTGCAGTATTGATACTTCTACTTAAGAAAAATGTTTTAGTACTTCTTCCACCACTGCACGCACACACACACTAAGCTTACACCGAACAGAATTTCACACTATACATGCATGAACGTGGAAGAGTTAAAGGGCCAATTGTTCTACATGGAGATGAATTGCAATGACATTGTAAAACTGAGCCAATCAGCCACACACACACACACACTCACACACACTCTGTCTCCATCTCATTCCGTGTCTCTCCGTATTAACTAGAGGGGATTTACTGCCGTGTCTATAGTCCAACCATGGGAATAATTTTCACGGTCTGAGAAAATAGATGTAAATGTGGTAAACAAATGTGGTTCTGCAGTGATGTGGGACATCTGATCAAATAAAGTTAGCTTGTCACACAGGATCCTCCCCCATTAATTCAAATCCCTGGAAGTCGTCCAGTAGGAATGTATTCAATAACCAACTGCATTCTTCTCCCCCCGTACAAAGACACCCACACAAATAAGATATGGTGATTTAGAGAAGATGGGCTTTGACACAAATGACATCTTCAGAAAATGGGACTACGCCTTTTTATGACCCATCCTTGGAGAAGAGAGGAGGGAGAGAGGATTTGGCAGCCCTCAGCGGAACACTTAAGAAAGATGCGAGTGCATTCAGTAAACACAACACAACACAAATACACACACACACACACAGTCAAATACATGAATGTCAGTGCATTGATAAACACACACAGAGATGTGAGTGTGACAACAACATTAGCATACACAAACCACAGAAACCGACACAGATATGAGCGCACGGGCACACACACACACACACACACACACACAAATTGTCCATTAGTTATAGGAGGAAGTGACATGAAAGGCATGCGATAAGAGATGTCCTTGGATCGCACAGGAGACTAAAAAGCCACTTTCAGAATCCTCAAGTTATTGCCACTCATTGTTTTTTCATGTAGCGCATTTATCAAGAGCTTCAATTTTCAATTTTAAGCAGTAAAAACATGGCCCCTCGCTTCTGAGGGTTCCAGAGGCCCGGATTATGGTGTGGATGATGTGAAATGAAAGGCTGAGTGCCATTATGCTGATGTTTGGTGGCTCCTAGCTGGCCTCCCCGCTCTGTTTACCACCGTCATAGAATAGAATTGTTATTGAGTCACGGGAGGCTGCAGTGAGTGGGTAGGGGATGGTGGGGTGGTGGTACTAAAAAAAGCTGTATTACGTGGGGTGAAGTGTATGTTTCCCCCATCAATAATGAAGGATGGATGGCACTGATGCGGCATAAATCAAGGGGAGGGCAAGTACTGTATTAAAAAAACAGGACCATAAATGATACTGGCATGGTTTGACATTGGGGGTGATTTCACCATTGCCTGATTTGTATTCTGACCAGTGTTGCCCTGTCCACTTATTATAAGAGACTTTGGGCTTGTTTTTCTGTAGTCGCTTGTGAATATTGGTGGTTGGTTTGGGCTTGTTTCTTAATTGTAGCTGCTTATTTGGGCTTGCTTCCTAATGTTAAACCAGTCGTTCTCTCAAACATTTTCATGTGAAAGACCGCTAAATTAATATGTAGGCCTGTTTGGCCGCGGGACCCCCATCTTAAAATATTGTGCGCCAGGGACAAGTTTAGTATGTATTTTTTTATTGCAGATCGCGTTGTGAGCTTGTAGTTTTCAGATAGCCATGCGTGCATACATGGTCTTGTGGTCGCTTCTTTTGGGCTTGTTTTTGTAGACCTAACCGCTTGTTTCTCTTGCAAAATCTGGCAATGCTGATTCTGACAGCAGGTGTTTAGAAATGCAGAGCAGTCTAGAAACGCTATGTACAAGACATTTCCAGAAATGTCCAAATGTCGCGCAGTACTTGTTTGTTTTCTTTCTGATGTTTTGACAACTTGGCTAGAATCAAACCCTATGGTTCTCAACTGGTTTCCCTCAAGACCCAAAAGGTTGCATTCTCCATTAACTTCAAATCCGTTGGTACAACCTGTGGGAATGGTTGTTACCCATATGTGTGTTACATCCTTCTGGTTGTGAAATACTGGCGATACTGTGCATTAACAAAACCATCATAGAGCATGACTATGAATGGATATTTGAAGTACCGCAAGCTTAATAATAACCACTGTTTTCCAGTAACCACTGACACTGAAAGGCCTAATTTCTCTAGGTCAGCCTGCTACTTTTGCTGTGAGGCCACATCTCTTTTCAAAAGACAGTGGGGAAAGATGGCACAAGGCATGGTGACATGACATTGATATTTAAACAAGTCTCTTAGTTGTAGCCTACTATTTGGTAACCTGAACCACGTGAGAATCACCTTTGGGGATCAAACAAATGGCTTGGGGATCAAACACACACACAAATTGGAAATAAAGAACATTAGGACAATTAAATGAAATCTGCAGTGTCAACAAAGATGATGGAGAAGATCAGCATTGAATCATGGTTAGACCATCAAAAAGCTTTCTTCTGGGTACACATTCGTTTGTGTGGGAGCGTCACTGCAGTGCAGCACTGCGGAGTGCTGAGAAAAAACTTTTTTTGGGAGGTGATTTTGTGTCTGGGGTCAGTTTGTATCTCCATGTCACTGGGCTTCCATTGAAAATGGCTTGTAGCCTATCGCTTTGTCGCTGCTAGTGTGAAGGCAGCATTACAGAGATTCACAGCTCATGCATGGCATTCAATGACAACGTTACAGTGCAAGGGGAGGACACTGCATGGTATTACCACAGGGCTATGCAGATCACATTCACCACATTATTTAGATTGAAGGGTTTGTTCAACTTGCTGTCAGCAGTTTAATTCCACTGGGACTCATTCAACTGATTTGCTCTGAATGTTTTGTTTGACAGGTATGTCATTGTGTGAGAGCTAGCTTGTTTAGTTCAAGATTTTTTTTTCCCTAACGTTTTGCCCAATAAACACACATCAGACCTTGTCAAAGAAAAAAGACATTGAACAAAAAATCTGTTTGAATATTTATCTACATCATTTCTAAACTGTAAAATATAAGCCTGTAACGATCATGAATTCACGCTGAGGCTGTTATATCGCTGACAAACGTTCCTGTTGTCGGTCCAGCGAAACTGAGAAACAGCGAGCTGTGTTTGTTCTATGTGGCATGGGAACAGGCGTCCTGAATACCAGACATTAGTGTACACACACACACAGACACACAAACAGTCTTCAATGAGCCGGCGGTCGGCCACTATGATATACACACAAAGCCCTGACGCAATCGATCTGTGTGGTGTCCAGTGCTGCCAGATTTTGCGAGAGAAACAAGCAACCAGGTCTATGAAAACAAGCCCAAAAGAAGGGACTATAGGCCATATGAGCACACACACACATACAAGCTATTTGAGCTTGTAGATGGGCAGTTTAAAAAAATGTCTAACACAAAAATGTGAGAAATGTGGAATGTTTTTGAAACCGTAGACAAATACATATTAATTTGGGGGTTCTTGACATGAAAATGTTTCGCGGAAGCACTGGTTTAAACAACATTAGGAAGCAAGCCCAAATAAGCAACTATACACTTTAGAAACAAGCCAAAAAAACGCAACCACTAATATTTACAAGCGATCGACTTTCCAGAAAGACAAGCCCAAAGTCGCAGATAATTAGCAGACATGGCAACGCTGGTGCTGTCTCCTTGAGTCATGCGGTCAGGCTGACCGATTTATGCTCCTTCACATGACGGTGTCGCGCACCAAAAACAGACGATCTACAAGCTCTCAGCGCATCACCGTGCGATGCGTTGTGAGCTTGTAGGTATAGGCTTGTATTGTTGGTGCACGACGAGTGTCGACGACACCGCCATACGACGGAGCATATCGTCCATCGGGTGGAAAACTCATATGTCCAAAACTGTAACTTTTCAGCATTCAAATTCAAAAACAGCAAAGGTGGCAGATCCACAAGCTTGAAACGTGGTGCGAAGCGACGCGTTTTGAGCTTGTAGATCTGCTACTTTTGCTGATGCTTGTGTGTAAAATATGGAGATAAGAGGTTTCCTTCCCAGACAATATATTAAGCATGAGGCTCCCACACCAAACCACCCAGTCACGTCCATTATATGCAAATACAGACATACACAGTTCCACTTCCATGACCATGCATGGCACAACCTCATAAACACACACACACATCCATTAAAAACAAACACATACACGGGGCTCCTGGCTCCGTTTGTCTGCTCCTGATCCAAAGGGCCAACAGACGCCTCTGTGTCCTTCTCTCATCATCAGGGCCAGTGTGTGTACACACACACACACACACACACACACACACACTAGATTTATGAGGCTGCAGAGTACAGCCAAAACACTGCCTCCGACCCTTTCCCACAATCCTCTCTGCTCCTCTGTCTTCTTCCCACTCCCTCGTTGAGTGATATGCAGCCGCTGAGTCGGGAGCCTTTTTACAGTGGGGTCGATGACACCGGGCCTTGGTCAAATAGAATTTGAAGAATAGTTTGTAAAAGTTTGTTTTAGAGCATTTTATTGCCAGTTGGGAGGGGAGGGGAGGGGAGGGGCTGGCACCGACCACACAATACGAGAGACGCGAGGCCGCCAGAAAAGCCAGATATTGACTGGAAAAGTGTTTGGAAGACGATTTATCTCACACACACACGACTGTACGGGACGTGTGCTGATGTGGTACGCGGCGTACACTAGGGGTGGGACGATATGGGTATCTCACGATACGATATCTATTGCGATATTAGGCCCTTGATAACGATAATATCACGATATTCGATATATTGCATGAAATTTCACCAACGATATATTACGATAGTCCTTGTATTCAATTCATAAACACTTAAAATAGCACCAAACAGTTCAAAATCATCATTACAGAAATACAGAGTCGGAAAAACAACGTATCACAAATATCGATTATTTATCGCGGGACAAAGTATCGTGATATATCGCGATAACGATATATCGTCCCACCCCTAGCGTACACTCCATGCATCTGAAGGTGAAATATTATTTTGGTCATGTCAAAATAATTTGTACAATTTTCAAGAGTTTTCGAAAACACAAGTGACATTTCATGCAACAAGTTGCGAGCTTGTATCTACTTTGGCTATTCTCAAACACCCGAAGTATAAAAGAACTTAAGTGGTGAATCATTATAATATGAATATAACAATGTAATAATATTAAGTCAGCGCAGCAATGAACACATTTATTCATCTCTGAGCTGAGCTGGTAGCAAGACAGTGGCCACGGTATTTATACAATACTATAATATAACTGACAGTATTCTAAATATCCTAATATTTAATACTGTAGTACAGCAACACTGGGGGTCAGTCACAATTTACAATTTAGGCATTTAGCAGACGCTCTTAATCCAGAGCGGTTTACAGTAAGCAAGGTAAACACGTGGTTAACAGTCAGTAGGTAGACTGGCCGCTTGGGAATCAAAAGGTTCCCAGGTAAGGTAACCCCGGTTACTGTCAAAAGTGTCCTTGAGCAAGACACTGAACCCCTAACTGCTCCTGATGAGCAGGTTGATGCCTTGCATGGTTTCCTATCCGCAATCAGTGTGTGAATGGATGAACGTAATGCACATTGTAAAGCACTTTGGATAACAGCAGCATTTACCATTTAACCCATTAAAACCGGGAACGCATCTGTGTAACCACTTTAACCATTATTTTATTTTTAAAAAATAGCAGGCTATGAGCCGAGTGCATCACTATGAGCTTGTAGATCTGCAATTGTTTGTGAAAAATCGTAAAATTTTGAGCAAATCTATTTTCTAAAGCTAACATTTGCAACTCAAATCTTTGCTTCTGGGGGTCCCTAGAACTAAATATTTTGAGATGGGGGTCCACGTAAACAGCACACAGGTAGACAAATCTTGGCTTGGTTTCAAAACCAAATTCATTCAAATTTTGGACAGTGTGGCTCCCATGAAAACCATCAGGGTCAAAACCCGCTCGGTACCATGGATGAATTCGGACATCCTTACTGCCATTAAAGTCAGAAACAAAAAGTGCTTCATAAAGGTAGGATCAAACTCGCCAAATGTTTTAACAAAGGTCTCGAATCCCACGTAGCTAAACTTGAAAAAGAAAAAAAAAAGCTAAGAAACGAGGTTAATGGCATGCTCCTATTAGCAGAAAAAAGCTTCCTCGATGACAAAATTGAGGAAAATCAAAGCAAACCACGAGAGCTTTGGAAACTATTCAACAACCTACTAGGCTGCAGCAAGAAATTGAAAACCAGGTTTACAAACATAAGCCTCAAGGTAAATGACACTCTCATCACATCCAAACATGAAGTGAGTAAAATCCTCAACATATTCTTCACGACCATAACCTCAGATTTGGTTGAAAAACTCTCCCCTCACTCTGGGTGCTATGGTGAAGAGTATCTTGACTCATTTTACGAAAAACAGGGTGTACGCAAAGATGATTTTAAACTCTCCCCTGTGAAAACTGAAGAGGTGTTTAAAAAATTGAGTGCTCTTCATCAACACAAAGCCACAGGCCTCGACAATATCCCCGCCAAATTTGTAAAAGACTCAGCCGCCTCCATTGCTCCAATCATTACCCACATAATAAACCTCTCCATCATACAGGGACGGGTCCCTAACGATTTAAAAAAAGCAAGGGTGACCCCTCTGTACAAAAAAGGAAACAAATTAGACCCTGGCAACTACCGCCCTATTTCTATTCTTAGCTCCATCTCGAAAGTCATGGAAAAAATAGTCTATGAACAGGTCGATAAGTATCTTGCCGAGAAAAACCTAATCTACAAATTCCAATCTGGTTTCAGAACAAACCACTCCACTGACACATGCCTTCTCTATTTGAACGACTCTATCAAACAAGATGTCGACAAGGGCAAATATTGCGGCATGGTCATGCTGGACCTCCAGAAGGCCTTTGACACCGTTAATCACCCAATTATGATCAATAAGCTCAAAGCAATAGGTTTTGATGATACGTCAGTGAACTGGATGAGATCCTACCTGGAAGGGAGGGAGCAAGTGGTGGAAGTAAACGACACCCAGTTCCCCCCCCTCCCTGTGACTTGTGGTGTCCCACAAGGAAGTATACTAGGACCTTTACTGTTCCTGATATATGTGAATGATATGTCATCAGCCTGCGACTGCAAACTGTTCCTGTTTGCAGATGACTCTGCCCTGCTAGTCTCGGACAGGGACAGGCTGCAGGTTGAGAAAACTCTCAGCTCCGAACTCAACAAGATCTGCATCTGGCTCTCTGACAACAAACTTTCATTACACCTGGGTAAAACTGAATCCATCCTCTTTGGGTCCAGTCCTAACCTTAGCAAGGCAGAGAGTTTCACGATCAAAGTGGGTGATGATGTCATCAAAAGAAAGGATGAAATTACCTACCTGGGCTCCATCTTGGAGGCAAACCTCTCTGGTAACAAAAACGCTGGTGATCTGGTGATCAAAAATATCAACCAAACAACACGCTATTTGTGGAGGATTGATCGTCTAGTCAGTAAGAATACTCTGAAGATTCTTGCAGGGGCCCTCATTCAAAGTCATTATGATTATGCATGCACTTCATGGTATCACAACACCTCCAAGGCCTTAAAAACAAGGCTCCAAACATCCCAAAACAAACTTGTAAGGCTACTTCTTGGCCTCAATCACAAAACCCATCTAACCCCTGCTCATTTTGCTAGGATTGGATGGCTTAGGGTTGAGGACAGAGTACAGCAACTTGCTATGGGCCTGGTCTTCAAGATACACCACAACATTGGGATCCCCCTGTATTTGTCAAAATACTTCCAAAATGTTAATGTCCATGATCATAACACCAGAGGCAGCTCCACAAATCATGTTCAACCCAGATTTGGCTCAACTAAGGGAATGAACTCGTTCTCATGCTATTCATCAATGTGGAATGCCCTACCAAAAGGAGTAAAGGAGTGTAAAACCCTACTCACTTTCAAAACTGCCCTAAAGATACACCGTCAGGAGGCTGCAATTCGAAAATGGCCCCTGTCTAAGTCTTAACCTACCCCCCCCCCCTCCTTCATTTTCCTCTTTTGTATATATATATATTTTTTTCTCTCTTCATACCAGTAACCTGAAAGCTGATTGTATGACATTCTGTATAGTAGTGTGTATATCTGTCTGCCTCTTATATGTCATCATGATTTGTGTGCATTCTCATCTTAAACAAGCTGCGTGCTTAATGAGCGTTCCAGTTTAGTAGACCTTGTATTGTGAATTTGTACTTCCATGTACTGTTATGTACTGTCATGTACTATTCTCATGTCTTACTAAATAAAATACATCAATCAATCAATCAAACGGCTAAATACATATAATTTTGGGGGTCCTTGACATGAATATATATAGCAACATACGTTTTTTTTAAAAACTGTTAGGATTTAGAAGACATTTGTAGATGCGTTCCCGGATTGAATGGGTTAAAGGAGTAGTTCACCCCAAAAAATACTTATTTTCAATCAATCACACACCCCAAGAAGCCTTGAATTCATGAAGATTTTTTTGTTTTTGTCGCTAAGCCAATAATGTGATGACCATTGAGTCTCCTACTGACCGATGACCAAATCGTTTACCATTGAGCCAATAGAGCATGCCTGCTTGCTCAGGGGATAAATTGAATCTTGACCATCAGGTCAAGATTCGTGTCAGACTCTGTGTCTAGGTGAGAAATGACCTTTGACACAATCTAAATGTCTCAATAGAAGAGCAGGGAGATAAATACAACCATCCCAATAGTATAAGTTATATTGTATAAACATACTAACAGATTGGACAAAATTACATTGTATTCATTAAAAGACAAGTTACATAGTGGCAAAAAAAATCGGGACCCCACTTTGTGAACCACTGCTGTAAAAATATAAACCACAAAAAAAGCTAAAATATGCGACACATTGTTATTAGCTCACAGATCGACTATTTTCACTGATAGGCCGTACGTCTAAGCCAAGGGGCAAACCCCCTTTGCTGGAATTGAAGCTCACTTCCGGGTTCTCGCTCAGCCTGCTGTTCCTATTAATGGCCCAGCAGATGTCGCTATTCCACCTCCTACCGTTTGCAATACATTATAATAACTTTACACTTGATTTTATTACCTTAGTAAACCTTTTCTGTTTCTAGGGTTTATACTGGTTCTACCGAGAGAAGACCCCCCCTCGCTGCGGTTGCAGCCAATAGACCATATTCACACGGCGGCCATGTTGGCATTTTGCATTGAGAAAATGGGGTGGCAACGGGGTGGCATTTCATTAACTTCATTGCAAAATGGCCGCTGTGTGAATATGGTCTATAGCATTAATTTCCGGTTGCATTTCGGACTGATATTGTCAGGATTGAGTAGCGGGTAGGGCCCAAAAGCAGACGAGCAAGGCAGAAGTATTCAAATCAAAGGATTTATTAAATAAACTGAGGTTTCCAAAAGCAGGGATATAGAACAGTAGGCATCAAGCACTAAGCATGAACTCACGTGACACAGGTCTATGGACCAACAAGAACACAGTGCAAACTCAGGACTTAAATAGACAGGGGATAACAGGACGCAGGTGAACTCAAACTACAATCAACACTGGGATTGGCTGGGGCACAACAGGACACAGGTGGAGAACAATTACAGATACATACTGGTGAGACAAGACGGGAAGCGATAACAAGGCAGACAGGAAACAAGACTACAAAATAAGGTACACAACATCAGGGCAGAAGGCAACAGCAACCACCAATACAAATATACAATTAAAACGTGAAGTATTCAGAAACATACAGTATGCACTTTAGGCCTAACCGGCCTAAAGTGTCCACGACCTGCATAAACGGGCATTCAAGGTCTAAATAATAACGTCGGCCTAACCGGCCTAAAGTGTCCATGACCATATAAGGGCATTCAAGCTCTAAATAATAAAGTCAAAGTCCACGGCCCGAGGAGCGGACCGTGACAGATATAGAAAGATGGCGGATTTGAAATCGCTGAAAAACAGGCTTCATTTACGGTCTATAGAAACCAATGGCGTCACATTGTCCATATTTTTTTTACGGCCTATGGTCTAAGTATAATAGGGCTTAAGTGGTTAAAGCACTTGCGAGGCTGGATGCCGAGGTTTCACATGCAGTTCAGAGGATGTTCCCTGCCAAGGCTGGCGCTGAACGTACAGTAGAGGTCGTCCTGGGAAAGCGCCGTGGGTCAACAATACAACTCGGAGGAATTCCGACAAAGGGCGTGAATGAAGGTTCATGCTGGCTCGCGTGTCACCCCCCCCCCCACCCCCACCCCTGTGATTCACAGTTTGGATGTCAACACCACACACCCACCCACCCACAGACACACACACGCAATCATTTCTCTTGATCTTTGTCCATCTATTTCCCTTCTGGTGCCGTTCTTTTGTTTTGCTTTAATGACATATTTTTCTCTTGTTTCTCTGCCATACAGTTTGCACGCGCCAATGCATTTTTACAATCTCTAGGGTAGCTCTATATCGTCTCTGTCGGGTGGAAATGTCCAAAACTGTTACTTTTAGGGATTCAATTTTTTTTTTTTAATAGCAAAAGTAGCAGATCTACAAGCTCGAAACGCTTTGCACCACGTTTCGAGCTTGCGGATCTGCTACTTTTGATGCTTTTGTGTGATGCTGTTGTATGATCAAGGAAAGCGTTAATTCACGAAAAAACACAAAAAGTTAAAATATGGAGATAAGAGGTTTCTGCTCGACAGCGACGATATCTATCACTAAGATCTATCCTTCTCACACGTGTGCCAAAGTACACTCACACGGACACACACACACACGACACAAGGTCATACACACACACACACACGTCTACATCATTATCTCAGAAACATCTGTCATGGGTGGAGACCTCATGGAGCCAAAAAAAATTAACACTGAGAAGAAACAAAATATTGTGATGATTATCATGAGCCGTGAATATTATGTATCAAGGAGACAAGAGAGCAAAACGACAACGATCTTTATTATGTTTTGCCAGTCTCACCAGAGGCAAAGAAATAAACACGAACCTTCACATCAACTCAATTTCTCCTCTTTAAAAAATACAAAATGAGGGAATTTTTGGCGGCGTTACAGGAAATTACGAGTTGAATTAAACTCTTAAACTTAGACTCTGTCCAAAAACAGAAGGCCATGAGAGTGGAAACAGAAATTGAGGGAATGTTGGCAGCAACATCTTAGCTACCCCCCTCGCAATTTTTTTTTTTTTTAATGTCTTTATTATTTCACTAAAATGGCTGGCCTCCCTCGTTTGGCTTTTCTCTTCGCGTTTCTCAACCTCTTCTCTTAATGGAAGTCATTTGTCAAACGGGAGACAGATAAACATACTTTTTGGCCGTGGGGTTTGAAAAGTGAAGATTATTCTGTCCCTTCATCATCTCCCCTGAAAAAAGGGCTATAGTTGTTAGTCCTCTGTCTACATTCATTCAACCATTCTTTATTCCTCCCTTCAGTTCCAGTTCTTCTCCCCCATCATCGTCCACGGAGCCTGCTTGGCAGGCAGCTGCCCCGGCTGACAGACTTCCAACCAAAATGACAGCTTGTCTGTCTGTCTGTCCTCCCTGCAAGTGCTCAGATGCACATGCACACACACAATCACACTTAAATTGCAGGTTCATGCACATAAACAGTACACAATACTTGCACACACATTGATGACAAACATGCCACACTGATCAGTGTGGCATGTGTGATCACACACAGTCACACAGTCACACACACACACACACACACACACACACACACACACACACACACACAGTGACTGTGATTAACTTGGCTTGACTACAGCAATCTGGCTCAGCTGATGGCCCGTATTTGACAATCAATGAGGGCTCCAACAAATGACAAACACAGGGCCAATGGAGCTGCTCCGCATATGAAGAGAAGCGACATGTACAGTACGTTTCTCGCCAAGCTCTGCATATAAGTAGGGACATGCTCTATCTGCCACAGTTTCTCTCTCTCTCTCTCTCTCTCTCTCTCGCTCTCTATCAGTGTTGCCATGTCCGCTTATTATAAGCGCATTTGGGATTGTTTTTCTGTAGTCACATGTAAATATTGGTAGTTGTGAGTTGCATTTTTTTGTTTTGTTTGTTTTTTGTTTCTAAAGTGTAGTTACTTATTTTTGTTTTGTTTAAACAAGTGGTTCTCTAACACGCGCCCCCCCCTCCCCACGCCCTTATGCCAGGGACCCCCAGCCCATACTAGATTTGTGTTGTCAAAATGTTTCAAAAAATATTCAAAATCTTCCACTTCTTTCAAGATTTTCTTTTGAAAATAGCTGATCTACAAGCTCACAACGCGCCGCATCGCGATGCGTTGTGAGCTTGTAGATCTGCAATTTTCAGGTGGGTCAGTAGGCTACAACAACAGAAATGTGTGTGGGGAGGAATTAATTGGCATAATGACTAAATTGGGTAGAAAAAGGGGGTAAAAAGTATTGGCTAATCTAAATTAAAAATCAAACAAAAAATGATCTGCTTTTTTCAAATATATAGGTTTAAAGTGCTCACATGGCCTATAATAGTCTTTGGGGCTTGTTTTCATAGACCTGGTTGCTTATTTCTCACACAAAATTTGGCAAAACTAGTCTCTCTCTCTCTCTCTCTCTCTCTAATTAGAAGCAGTGTCCATCCTGGGAAGCTGGAGTTGTGTGTCATCACTGCGTTTCTTCCTGACAGATAGTGACAGCAGACACCTCCAGCCCATCAGCCGCTCTGCAGGGCTCAGCGGGACCCAGATTCACAACATCAGGCTGTCTCTGTAAAGTGGCAGAAACCTCTTATCTCCATATTTTAACTTTGTGTGTTTTTTCCCCCATAAACTAACCCATTCAATACGGGAACATATCTGTGTCATTTTAGATTTTAGCTATAACCATCCATTCAAAAATAGCAGATATACAAGCTCATAGCACGGCACAGAGTGCCGCGCTTGTAGATCTGCTTTATTTTTTTATCGGGATTTTTTGCAAATCATTGAATATATGTTTTTTAAAGCAAACATTTGTAACTCAAATCTTTGCTTCTGGGGGTCCCTGGAACTAAATATTTTGAGATGGTGGTCAGCGGCCAAATACATAATTATCATTTTGGGGGTCCTTGACATGAAAAAGTTTGAGCACCAATGATATAGCAACATACGTTTTTCAGAAACCTGTTAGGATTTAGTAGACATTTGAAGATGCATTCCCGGATTGAATGGGTTAACGCCCTAGTTGATCCTACTACAGCGTCACACAAAAGCATCAAAAGTAGCAGATCCACAAGCTGGAAACGTTTTGAGCTTGTAGATCTGCTACTTTTGCTATTGAAAATGAATCCTGAAAAGTAACAGTTTTGGACATATGAGGTTTCCGACCCGACAAAGACGGTTTGCCGTTTTTATTTTTGAAGACATATTGGCTTCCTTCCACTAAACCCATCCTCACAGTTATGAGTGTGGTTATATTATTATATTAAAAAAAGGATGCCAGAAACGGAGCCATTATTTATTTCCCTGACCCTGTATCCATCTTTCCATCCACACATTTCCTTCCTCTGGAGAAGAACCTGGAGAAGAACCACAGAGCAGGAGATAAAGGCGCAAGGGCTGTCATGGCAACAACTGGAACGGAAGGCACAAGACCGAAGGGGATGGAGGAGTTTCATCAATGGCCTATGTTCCTCAGGGAATTTAAAGGCCTAATCATTGAACAAAATGCATTTCTTTGGGATAACTTGTCTTAAAGTATACTACATTAGTTCCATTGATCCAAGCCGGAACACAATCAATTGATCATTAAAATAAACATGCTCTGAAAATGCACAGAGCTATCCAAAGCGTTCGCGGCCCACCCATCTGACCACTTAACACGTTAAGTGGTCATGCGCGCTATGAGCTTGTAGATGTGCTTTTTTTGGTGATTTTTTTTTCAAATCTTTGAATATACATATTTTTTACTCAAATCTTTGCTTTTGGGGGTCCCTGGAACAAAGTATTTTGAGATGGGGGTCCGCGGCCAAACACAATTGTGGGGGTCCTTGACATGGAAAGGTTTGAAGACTGCCTCAGGTCTTAATGGGTTAACTAGAAGAGAGCGAGCGCTCAGGAGAGCAGAACTGGGCCAGGCTCATGCCTACCCAGAGCTGAGTAAGTTGTGGACATACCACACTGCAGTAATACCACTGTAGGCTGAATGACAGCAATATAAATAATGTTCTCTTTGTACAAATGCGAAACACCACAAACGCAAAAAGGTTGTACCACATGTATGTCACATAAATGCTATTCCCCCCGCAGCTTCCTCTGGTCCTGATGGCTGCTGCAACCCACTGATGGCTGCTGGACCCCCCACCCTGACAAGCACATAACCTAACTACAAGCTCACAACGCCTCGCAGTGTGTGACGCGTTGTGAGCTTGTAGATCGGCTATTTTCACAATGTTTGCCTCTTTCTTATACAATTGGGCCAATTTGGTATTAAAAAGGTCTAAAATCATTAAATTGAAACTTTAGAAATGTGCAGATACCCTGTATTCACTTATACTTTATGTTGGTTTGTTTACTGTTGAGTAAGAAAACAATGTTGCATGACCCCCGAAAATAAGTTGGGGACCCCCCTGGGTTCACAGTCCCGACCCCCAGTTTGGGATCCACTGCATTATTCCATAACCTATGCGACACAGAATTCCGTCAAAGTATTTTTCCGTGGAAAGGCTCCATGAGAGAAACTCACCAAATGTCTCAATGCCCCACAGGCTTTCTGAATGCCCCTTAGCTACAATTCTATGCTAGACTGTTATAACAGAAAACCTCAACGATTCACCACCAGGTCTCTCTCCTCCTAGTCTCTACAGTTCTCTGTGATGCGGTGGTTTCAGTAAATCTGGTCTGTCCAAATCGATTTGCCGCCACTGTTAAGTGTCTCACTCGTCTAGCAGCTTTGAAACCCTGCAGTGCTTTCCCACCTGTTCAGCACAGATAGGCCGCCATCATGACACACGCGTCGTTGCAGTGAGTCCCGAGCCTTCTGCTTTAAAAGGTCCTGTGTGCTAATGAGTGAATGTTTTAATGAATTCACGCTGACAGCTTTTTATTATTTGTTTTAACTGGAGAGTTTTATGGGTCCAATGGGAGTAAAGAGTGTGGATGCTGCCGTTCATGATGGAGGCCCCATGAAGCACAGACGCTCTGAAACCAACTGATAACGGCTGAGAAGACGGCGAGCGACAATGGGGGCTTACGAAACGTCTGTGTGCGCCTCCTCCTCCCCAGGTTTACTCCCCATTGTGCCGAGCATCCCTTTTGTTTCTGTGCAGGTTTCTTTTTTTTTCTTATTCTTTTAAGAACCTGAGCACTTCTGCAATTTAGTTTCTGTTTAAAAGTTATTTTACTTTTCTTTTGTTTTTAGAGGAGACTTTATCCTTGAAGTGCATTTTATTTTGAATACAAATTAGTGCATTATACGTGGATAGAGCATTTCTAGAGAGGAAAGGGAGTGAGAGGCAAGTGGAAAATAACTGATGGTATTGGGTCTCACCTCTAACTGATAATGAGCTCCTAATCTGCTGAGCAACTCAATAAAATGGTAGGACCTCTCAAGCGGTAAGAAGAAGCCAAATCAAGTAATAATAGCCACCCCAGTTTCCGCTGAACACGGTTTAGAATCACACACAGGGACCTGTCATTTGTCAACCTGTGTAACAGATTAGAAACATTTTTGTAAGGTGTGAGAGCCCCATTAGGGCCGGCATCAAATTCCGACATCTTGGCCGCGAGGCTGGTTGAGGCTATGTGTGCATTATACACCCGGGCCTGTCCCGGAGTCAGGAGGAGATGGATTAATCCTAGCAGCTTCGCTTGGCAGTGGATAAAGTGGCTGGCGAGACAGCTGAGAGAGTGTGTGGGGGGGGTGTCTCACAAAACCAAATTCAAGATGGAGTCCTGGAATCGCTTTCGATAAAGCCATGCGTTGGAATGAACACTAAAGGGGAAAACTCGTTATGGTCTGACAAATTCAGCTCCAAGTGTCCAACGAATGTCAAAACAGCCCTCTCTCAAATGGAAGTCTAAATAAACACAATGAAGGACACAGGGGCGGAGAGGGGAGGGGGTGTTAGTAACTTAGCCGCATTAACCCCGGTGTCCCTATTTTTGACACATTTTCCCAATTTCACAAAAAGTTGCAAAGATAACAGATCTACAAGCTCACAGCAGATCTACAAGTAGGCAGGCTGTTTTCTCTATTTGTAGTAGGACAAGGTATATCGTTGCTGTCGGGCAGAAACCTCTTATCTCCATATTTTTACGAGTGCCCTACTTGATCATACTACAGTGTCACACAAAAGCATAAAAAGTAGCAGATCCACACGCTTTGACTGAGGCTTACGTTACGATTGTGCCACACTGTACCAAGTGGGAGAGTGCACAATAGAACTCCATTCTTTTACAGGTCCATTCTGTCGACCCGTTCTGTCGGTCTGGCTGTCTCCCATTTATATCCATGTACGTCATCACCATTCAGTGGCAGCTCAGTGGCCTTGTGGCTAGAGTGTCCGCCTTGATACTGCAATTAACAATTTAGGCATTTAGGAGACGCTCTTAATCCAGAGCGATTTACAGAGCAAGGTAAACACAAGGTAATTCATCAAATGCATAGACAGTGTAGTGCATTGGTTCTCAAAGAGGGGTCCGGGGACCCCCAGGGGTCCTTGAGGGAGTTCCAGGGGGTCCCCAGCTAAATTATGGATAGTTAGGAACAAAATGGACCCTTAAGGGTTTGTAACTCTGAGAGTGTACGAGTTAAATTAACATTGATTTTATGTAAATTGGGGTCTCAGAGATAGACATGCCATGAAATGGGGGCTGTAAAATGGTTGAGCCGTAAAAAAGAGCGGTAAAAATGTCTTACGGGGGTCCTTAGCATATCTTTTCAAATGGGGGTCTGCAGGCAAATAAGTGTCACTTTGGGGGTCCTTGACATGAAAAGGTTTGAGAACCACTGGTGCAGTGCCTCAGTAATCTGGATCATAGGTAAACCAAGAATATCAGTCTACGATTTACAATTGTCGGGGTCCTATCCCCAGCCAAGTCATGCCAAAGACTATAAAAATGGTACCCTATGCCTCCCTGCTTGGCACTCAAGGGTTGGACTCAGCAGGGTACCTGCGACATACTAGCGTCATGCCCAGGGGTTCCCAAGGCTACTACTGACTTACTATGTCATCAACACGACGTCAACGCGACATCATGGACCCCGGCCGTATCTCCATATTTAGCTGATCGGTCGTATGGTGGTGGGTACCGCACTGGTTACTCTGACAATGGGTACAACGGGTACTCCGACAAGAAGTACAACAAGTAGGCATCGTTCCCGAGAAGGCCGGTGCCCATTTATAAATAACCCAATAATGGGTAATGGGGTACGGCACTGGTACACTAACAACCGGTACAGCGAGTACTGTGACATCAGGTACAACGGGTGTTGCATAATAATAACAGGGTGGTGCATGCATTCCCAACTTGCATCGTTGCCGACTGATCCCTGAGTAGAGTGTAGGTCAGGGGTCTTCAACAGAGGGTCCGGGACCCCTAGGGGTCCTCAGAGTTACTATAGTTACCACAAACTCTTTGTGTGGTAGGAACCATTCTTCTTTCTTTTTATACATTAAACACTTGAACCCTAGCATCCCAACTCTGAGGGGAACATAAGCCGAAAATAGCCGATCTACAAGCTTACAACGCCGTTGTGAGCTTGTAGAGTGGCTATTTTCGGCAAAGAGGTTTGGTGTAGGGTGGGGAGCAGAACGCGTACACGTTTTTGTGGGTTTAAGTGGTTAACTGTCTGAAAATACACATTAACATGAATCCAACACAACCCAACACTACACAATGATAGTGCTGTCAAAAATGTCTATGAGAATGAAGCAATCTATTACATCTATGAACAAGTTTAATCTGCAACACAATTTTATACAATATACGGGGGGTCCCTGCTTCATCTCTCTCTCTCTCTCAGCTAAGGGGTCCTTGGCCTGAAAGACCCCTGGTATAGGTAAGTTACCAGACCTTTGCAATTGAGGTCCTCCGGCTATGAAATGATTTGCCTGGGGCCCTGAGGCCTGCAGACCGGCCTCCTCTGAACTGTTTCCAGAAACTCACTTTTACTGCATAGCTTAGCAATGCTACGTTAGGCTGCATTGCACCACGTGATTGCATCACGTAGTAACCTTTGTTTAGAAAAGTGCTTATTATCATCATAATATCCTTCCAAAGGGCCAGCAATAGGCGCACAGTCACATTTTGAAACCTATCAACGTCTGAAAAAGGTTGTGGATGTGTGGTCTTTGGAGTGCAAATTTAATTCCTCTGCTGTATTTTAAAAAGGCAGACCCCGAGCGCTCTGTTTTTTGAAATGCCAAGAGGATTTATGATGGCCATAAGTGGGGTCGGTGCATTAGGGCCGACTCCTTTGAGTTTTGCCATTTCCATTTCAACTCGCAATTTGTGGAGCAGAGAATTAAAGTATTACAGAGGAACGATAGAGCGAGCACAGGACAAAGAGAGAAAGAGAGTGAGAGAAGGTGGTGCGGTGTGGGGGGGGGGCGGTGGGTGGGGGGTGGGGGGAGAGTTGGATGAGGAAAAGGGAATAGCAAGAAATTATATTGAGAGAGAGAGAGAGAGAGAGAGGCATGGTATAGCACTTGTGATATATACACTGCAGACAGATTTGTAAATAACCCATTAAGCTGAAGCCGATTCTTAATGCCTTATAAATCAGTATAGTTCTCAAACTTTTTCGTGCCAAGGACCCCCAAATTGATATGTATTTGGACCCCCATCTGAAAATGTTTTGTGCCAGGGACCCCCAGGAGAGAAGAATTTGTGTTAGAAAAAAAGAAATCTAAATTATAAAAAAAAATGTCAAACACTTTCAAGATTTTAATTTTTTTTTCAGAAATAGCAGATGTACAAGCTCACAGTGAGCTTGTACATCTGCTTTCCCTCAATGACCCTTGGGGGTCCCCGGACCCCACTTTAAGAACCAATGCAGCACAGTTCTTGTGAAGGATATACAGTGCAGAGAGATTTTTGTAAATAAGCCACTTTCAGGCCGGTTGAGCCTGGATGTCAATAACTTGTGGCGAAGGCACAGATGGAGAGCAGCACAAAAAACAAACAGCCTCACTGGGAGTTTTACTGCATGACTGGACGGAACACACGACAAGCTGCATGGAGGCTGCTGGGGCAGAGGGCAGATGGTGCTATACTTTGAGGTGGGGGAGGGAGGAGGGTGAAACATATGATAGACCCGTTGAGAGAACGAGTGAACATGCATTGATTGTTGCCAGGGAAGCTGTCAGAACCTTCCCTAAAACATCCGGGACAACGCTCCACACGTCCCCAGACTCTCCATTGCAGTTAGAACTGCAGACGCACTCCCAATTTTCCCGGTGTAATCTGAAGACTCACCTCTTCAGACTCCACTTTAGACCGTTGCACTTGCCGTAGCACTTGCCCTAGCCTTGACAACCTTGCAGGCTTATGCAAAGGTTAAAATGCAATTTAGATAGCATGTTACTTCAACAGATGCCAGGTTCCTTTGTTGCCCTGGCATCCTATATTTGTATAGTTTCAATGTACACATTTATTTTTGATATTATAATGTTTAGACTGATGATTACTGAGGCACTACACTGTCTCTATGCATTTGATGTATTACCTTGTGTTTACCTTGCTTACTGTAAATCACTCTGGATTAAGAGCATCTGCTAAATGCCTGGCTAAATTGTAAATTGTTTGTGTGAGAGGGCATGCAAAACAGCATTGCGTGCATCTTTGCATGCATTGCAAATAGGGTTGGGATCCGGTTCCTTAACAGTCCAAAGGTTCCCTTTAATATATGACTGGTATTATTTATATTTTTTTTGACAAACACAAATTCAATCATATATACAATATTGCATACAGTACATATTGTAGTGGTTCTCAAAGTGAGGTCCAGGGACCATCTGGGTTACTTGAGGGGGTTCCAAATGGACCCTTACAGGTCTGTAACTCTGGGAGTGTACAGATGGAAACAAATGGACCCGTAAGGGTCCATTTGTTTCCATCTGTACACTCCCAGAGTTATGGTGATCCTTGAAATTTAAAAGTTTGAGAACCACTGGTATTGTAATTGTAGCTTTTTGCTGTATTATTTTAAGAGAGCTTGAGAGAGGAGAGGACAGTGCAAGGCCATCGGAGGCCTGTCAGAGCCAGAGCCATCTTCTTCATGCACACTCCTAAATGTCACGCTGGGGGCGACTCCTCCGAGACATTATCATGGTTTATTCAGTGAAAAAAGAATATAACTTCAAAGTGTGTGCCTATATGCACTTTCTCTTCATTACTCGCTTAGCCTGGTGGTTACACTAGACGCTCGCCTCTCCTCCGATACGTGGGTGGCGAGCACGTCTACATCAGCTAATGATGACCACTGTACAACCATATCGTTGCTGTCGGGCAGAAACCTCTTATATCCATATTACTTTTTGTGTTTTGTTCATAAATTAACGCCCTACTTGATCATACTATAGTGTCACATAAAAAGTAGCAGATCTACAAGCTTGAAACGCAGTGCTTTGCGCCGCGGTTCGAGCTTGTAGATCGGCTACTTTTGCTATTTTTGAATTTGAATCCGGAAAAGTAAACAGTTTTGGACGTATGAGGTTTCCACCCAAAAGAGACAATATTCATATTGCCACTGTAACCTACTCTTGATCCGATATGGAACTTTCCAGAAAGAAACTATAACCCATTCTGGTCAAATCGGTAGAATTAGTAAAGTGTAGAAGGACCAAAGGGTGTGAAAACAAAGACACAATGACCAGTACCATAAATAGACATACCATAAACACAATGACCAGTAGTTACACACCATCATAGGCATCCGTCCGTCGGTGATGACGATGGGTTGCGCCTGAGGGGTACATTTTTCTTGCAGCGGCGACTGTGGCTGTACAGCCCCACTCTGTAGTGACAGTCTCTATTGCAGTTGGCGCAGACGAATGGGGAAGGGTCTGGTACTGGAACAGGCATGGAAAAGGAAGGCAAAAAGAATAGTTGAAGCTTGCGTTTTTGTTCATTTAAATATCATCTAATTATCAGTAAGTGATTATTCGATTCATTGTCCATATATGTGCTGTAAAATAAACCAGAAAGCCAGTGGTGGACAGTAGCAATGTAGCCTACCTTTACTTGAATACTGTACTTAAGTGTATCTTTTGTATATTTGTACTTTACTTGATTTTTTTAAGTATCAGTGTTGATACTCCAAAAATGTACAGTAATCAAGTGTACTTTATGTGACTGTCCACCACTGCAAGTTTGACTAATTTGACCAGGCTGATAATTCTCACCTGTCATTTGAGATACCTGTCAGAGTAAGGGTTAAGGCTAATTGGGAATCTTGTGAACATTCAGGTAGAACATAGGATCACACTTTTTGATTGCCTGCTCCTGCAGAAGCCATAGAAGAGTACATCAGATGAAACATGCTGCTCCTCTTCTTGACCACATCACCACACAGTTTGATGCCCAATTTACTTCCCTGAGTCATCTCCTCAGCCCTGCTTGGGCTAGTTCCATCTGTCTAGTGACAGCGCTACCGACTGCGTCACCGTGCCAGTTTACATTTCTGACTAATTAAGTATTAAATCAATGAAAAATCAAGCCATCACCAGAGATGACTGTAGAGGAGCAGAAAGAAATAAAGGCCAAGCTTTCTCAAGAAGTGTGATCTTCTGAGGTGGGAATGTTCACATGTTTCTCAATTAGTCTGAACTATTCCGTGACTATAACAGGCTCCAGAGATGATTTCACTTGATTATACAGTGTGTGCATGAGGGCGTGTGTGAGGGTGGGATGTGCTCCCCTAGTGGTTGTGCCCCTAAGCAACCAGCCTGCCATGGCCATACTAATATCACTGTGTCTATGCAAAGGGCTATTCATTTTTGGCAGATTTGTCTGGTTTCCACGCTAATAAACAACCGCATGGGCTGCTTATGCCAGCGGCCGGCCCTGGACACGTGACCAGTGTACAGGGCCACACGTGACAATGACCAGTACCATACAAACACAACCATCCAACAGTCAGAGAACAGGTGAAAATGTTATGAAACATAATGATAATGAATAATATGAAATAAGAAAGCACGCCATTCATTTCCCTTCTTCCCCGTCTGTCTCATGTCTGAATGAATCCTGGAGGCAACAGAACCAACCAACCGTCTGAGTGGAATCACACCAACAACAACAGTAGCCTACAATAAACTGGACCTGAAAATAATGGCTGTGTGCTGTAGGTGTTGTTTTACATGGAGGTTGAGTGACATCTAGTGGTGAAATGCCGGTATGACGTCTAGTCTACCTGTAGAACGGCTTATATTTTTTCATTGCACAAGTTCACATTAAAATATCCATTTAGGCCTAATGGCTACTATGTCCACAATGCAAATCGTTAATAATAAAGCTAGTAGCCTACTAGCTCCATAAATAACCTCTCACTCCGCTATACAGCTCCGGAGCTGTATAGCGGAGTGAGAGGTTCTTTATGGAGCTAGTAGCCTACCAAAGCGACTTGCTAACAGTGGTGTAAAGTAACTAAGTACATGTACTCAAGTACTGTACTTAAGTACAATTTTGAGGTATTTTTTACTTTACTGGAGTATTTTAAATTCAATGCTTTTACTTCTACTCCACTACATCTAAAGTGCAAATATTGTACTTTCACTCAACTATAATTATTTGAAAGGTTTAGTTACTAATTACTTTGTAGATTTAGACTATTATTACAAAACACACAATCACTTCAGGCAGCCCTATACCTTAGGCCATCTACTGTACAAGATCACAATGCGTCACATCTGCTATTTGAAAACTTGTGAAATGGTACCTTCTGCATAATGAGTACTTTCTACTTTTGGTACTTTGAGTACATTTTGATACTAATACTTTTGTTCTTTTACACAATTACATTTTTAATTCTGGACTTTTACTTGTAAGGGGGTAGGCTATTGATACTTTTACTTAAGATAAAGAATGCAGTACTTTTTCCACCACTGCTTGCCAACATAAAGATATAATCTGTCAATTAGAACCATAGCCCAATTAATTAAATAACAAGCAAATTAGGCCTATTATCTCCTTATATTACAGAACTAGGGTCTTTATCGGAGGGGAACATATTTATTCAATAGCTACGCCATGTCACACCACAGCAAATGTGACAAAATCGTATAACAGGCACAGGCTGACAAATAAAACCCAAACCCTTGACAGTTGACACCCAGTCTAGATTAAGGCTAGGCTAGCCTCAATTAAATGGCTACTGCTACAACAACAAAGGCTACAATGTAACCTACTTACCAGATGTTGTCTTCTTGAGGAGGCATTTCATTCTAAATCCACAAGTTTTGAAGCAACAGCTGAACTCCCTGCTTAACTGAACTGTTGCATAACTTCTTTCTTTCGGTGTTGACAAACTTGTTTGTATTAAAAAGTAGTATGAGCCGACCGACAGTTGTGTTTAAAAATTTAAACAATGTCAGCCTACAAAATAATAAACAGGAGGGGTTTTTTTACGTTTGGGGAAGGTTGAAGTCCCAGTCTTATAATCAGACCAGTAGGGTTGTTATTATTAAGTTTTTCACATCTTGGCGTGTATAGGCCTACAACCGACTGCACACTGCAGTGCACACAGGTGATGCTTGATGATGGATAGCAGTATAGAGTCCTATTGGTGTTGCCAGATCTTGCGAGGGAATCAAGTTCTACAAAAAACAAGCCCTACCAGGAAGCGACTATAGAGCGTCGCAGTTCCCGCCCACTTCCTGTTTTTTTTGGTGCCGGAAGAAAAAACTCAATGCATTTTTCCATTGACATTTCCAAAAATATTTATATCTATTAATTTAAGCCTCGAATCAAGCCATCATGACATGACATGAATCATGACCATAAACGTTTGATTCTGTGATTTATTTTTTGTTGAAAACGGCAAAACAAAGGGTATTTATTAAATATAGTATATCATATAATTAAATATAAAATAAAAAAAAATCACAGAAAAAAACGTTTTATGGTCATGATTCATGTCATCTCGTGATGGCTTGATTCGAGGCTTAAATTAATAGATATAAATATTTTTGGAAATGTCAATGGAAAAATGCATTGAGTTTTTTCTTCCGGCACCAAAAAAAACAGGAAGTGGGCGGGAACTGCGACGCTCTATAGCTAGGCCACACGAGCGCACATGCACGCACGCGCACACAGGCACACAAGAGTGGACACCAAGGAAGAGTGGGCCTCAATATTACATTAGCTACTGTGTCTTAATTGTTAACATGATTTGAACATGCATGGTGCATCATTATCAGACCTATATGGCTATAAACACACCATATATTTAGGCCTACATGAACTTATACTTATAGCTGAACACTGATGCCTAAAAGCTTAATGAAACACATTATGATAATATAATTATTTCCATCATAAATGATAAAACATCTACTATCTCTCTCTCTCTCTCTCTCTCTCTCTCTCTCTCTCTCTCTCTCTCTCTCTCTCTCTCTCTCTCTCTCTCTCTCTCTCTCTCTCTCTCTCTCTCTCTCTCTCTCTCTCTCTCTCACACACACACACACACACACACACACACACACACACACACACACACACACACACACACACACACACACACACACACACACACACACACACACACACACACTTGGGTGCATGCTGAAGTTATTAATGGACTTTTCTAGTGTAGCCCATGTTAAAGTCATTAATTAGAGAATCAGAACTGTAGCACTTACAAGCAGGTGCAAAAATGAATGCTATTTTGACAATCTTTATGTTCTTCAACTAATGTAGCCTATTTTACTAGCAGGGGAGAATAAAGGTGCAAAGTGTGTTCTGTCACAGCTTTGAAGTCTCAGCAACTGTTTTGAAGATGAGGGATCTGTTAGTTGTAAAACAATGTACATGGGGTTTAGCTGGCTCCAGCCCCTTGAAACGAAATGAAAATTCAGGCTGAGTGTCAGGCTACATTGGTTTACTTACATGTATCCTCTGCAGAGATGTTTACAAACTTGACCTCTTTAGCTTAGCCTACCTAAAAATCTGTGTTGGAAAAAGCACTCATCTTTTTCAATACTGCGATGTAGAAACATTGTAAAAGTCCAGTATTCAAAAAGTTAAAAGTAGTAAAAGTACAAAAGTATTGGTATCAAAATATACTTAAAGTACAAAAGTAAGAGTAGTCATTATGCAGAATGTCCCGTTTCACAAGTTTTTTAATTTAAAATGTATACAAATCTTTTGAAAATAGCCGATCTACAAGCTCATAATGCATCGTATCGCAACGCATTGTGAGCTTGTAGATTGGATCAAATGGACAAAATGTATATAGGGCTGAAGTGGTTAATGTATGTTTTGTAATAATAATCAAAATCTACAAAGTAAGTTGTAACTCAAGTTTTCAAATAATAGTGGAGTAAAAGTATAATATTTGCCTCTGAGATGTAGTGGAGTAGAAGTAAAAGTACTGAAAATTGGAAATACTCCAGTAAAGTAAAAAATAAAGTAAAGTAAAAAATACTTAAGTACAGTAGCCTATACTTGAGTAACGGAGGTTACTAAAAATACAGAAAATGGAATTGTATCCTGCTTCACACACAGGCTCACATGTTGCAACTCAACCCGTCTTTTCATGGGTTTCTACCTCTTGCCTTCACCGGTGAAAGCTCTGTTAAATATTGCAAACCAGTCATTCCATTTGAGACTGACAGTGCCAGTGGTTGTTATTCATAGTTACCTACATACACACATTTGAACCTTCCCCTGCTAATACATAGATGTGTTTGCCAGTGCTTCTGGAAATGCATAATTCATTTAATTAATTCAGCCATAAAACAGCAGGTCAGGTGACATGCGCTTGAATATCACTATTTTGTTAGCTATTATTGTTATGAGAATTTAAAGCCTAAAATGTATTTGCTACCAACAAAAGTCACTCAGAATCATATCATAAATAATATTATAAACACTAATGTAACCTCACTTGCAGTCAAAATACTGCTAGGCCTACTACTACATGGTTTTATATCTGCCTTTTTTAGTATTGCTCAGCGCCATTTAATGAAAATCATACATCCTCTGCACTCTTTTAGGATCTACGTAATTGTGGCCTGCCCACATTTAAAACAGAATGCTTTCCTTCTCTCATTCATAGATTTCAGCATAAATACTCAATGAGGTTGCCAAAGGGTGTACTCTGATGTAATACTAATTGTGGCCAGACGGTGGCATCAAATGATAAGATATAACAGCTCCCACACATGGGCTGTAATGGGTGTCTAGTTAAGTCTAATGTCTACCAACTCCATGTAAGAAAATGAGAGTCAAGGAGAAAGTAGGATGAGATGCACTCAGTAGAGTGAACACATAGGGAGTGTGCGTGTGTGTGTGTGTGTGTGTGTGTGTGTGTGTGTGTGTGTGTGTGTGTGTGTGTGTGTGTGTGTGTGTGTGTGTGTGTGTGTGTGTGTGTGTGTGTGTGTGTGTGTGTGCTCTGTGCACTAGGCTACTACCATACACACATCGGAGATGGACAACGTAGTGAAAAGACTCATCTCTGAGGGCGCTGTTGTTTCCTTTGTTTTGACTATGGGTTCCCAGATTGTGAAAAGACTAACCATAAACAACACTGAAGACAGGAAGACAGACATCTCTGTGAAACCACAGTGCTGTGCGGATCTGTGCATCTCATCATTCTATTCTTGGTTGGCATGAGTTTACACAGCATCACTGTGAGATTGATAATGTCGTTTTTGATTGAACTGCAAATACAGAAAAAACTTCACAATCAAAACATGCTTTTTTATTGTCATTCTGCATAATGTGAATGATTGCATGATAGTACACAAAATGTTGTGTTCTCTAACATGACCCACTGACATCGACTAAAAAGAACTGAGGTTGTACGCCTTCGCGTCTTGGAACCACTTCCTTTCCACTTCCTGCTTCCCCAGCCCCCAGAGTTTGTGCAGAAGACTTGTTCCACTGCTGCTCGTCGTCAGGAAATACTCCTTGTTGTCTGGGTATTTTGAGGCATTGTATCGGCCCATAACCAGAGACTGGCAAAGCCGACAGAGCACCAGAATGTAGAGGGAGTCCCTCTCGGCCTCTTTCAGAGGCCAGACACTTTCCCAGCCGGACAGCACCGCTCCTCCCACGTCCAGGGGACTGGGATTCTCCAGCGACAAGTACATGATGGAGATGGCGACATCAAACACGCAGCAGTTTATGCTCAACTGGCCAAAGTCCAGGATACCGGAAACTTCGTAACCACCATTGGTAGTAGGTTGCACGACGATATTCTGGTCACTGAGGTCCCCATGAATTACTCCTGTGGGGGGGGGGGGGGGTGAGATAGAGAGAGAGAGAGAGAGAGAGAGAGAGAGAGAGAGAGAGAGAGAGAGAGAGAGCGAGAGCGAGAGAGAGGTTTCTTTAAATTAACAATAAATAATGCCATACTATGCAGAAATATTAGCATAAAGTATACAGACAGAATACAGACAACAAACGCCATTCAATAAGTGGGCCAAATGACAGCATCAAAAATATGGATATTTATTTAAAAAAAAGAGACTTCACATTTTGAATTTAGAAGTCAGAAGCTCAAGTTAAGAGAACTGGTTTGAGAGACGACAACAGAGTTTGTTAAATGGATCTTGAACTTGTCTTTACCCTTTTGAAAGGAGCTGAATTTGGGCTGCACACAAGTCTTGTACTGTTTTATGATGGCCTTTATCACCTCCTGCAGGGGGTCTCCATCCATCACATGGAGGTACGGCTCCAGGAGATGGACGTTGGACAGGCTACAGAACATCTCATCTTGTTGTAGAACGCCAAGGTGTGGAGATGTCATCTGAGAATATAGCAGATTATTTAACCACTTGAGTCCTATGCTTCTTTGTATGACGGTGTCGCATGGCCTAAATAATAAAGCTGATATACAAGCTCATTTCATATTTCATATTCTTTCAATCACAAAGTGGTTGCATACTATAATGTATTGTGGGGTCTGCTGTCTGGCTTTAATATTTGTTTACCTAATGTTATTCAGATTTGATACGGTAGAAAGGAATGGACATAATCCAATGGCAGAGTCAAAAATAAATAAATGTACAATAAACATACAGATGATAAACCTTTGATTTCTCTGCTGTGGGGCAGAAACCACCTATGTCCAAAATATAAACTTTTCAGGAAATGAAAAAACAACATGTTTTTAGAACACAATACTACCTCATCAAAGTTGTAAACCCACACACAGATGTAAAGGGTGTTCAATAGCACTGATTTATTTTTAAAACATTGCTGGAGATAGCTGGTTTCTGCCCGACAGCGACGGTTTACCTGTTGCAAGACTTTATCCATGGTGGCCCCCAGCCTGCCCACTTCATGGAGAATCTGTGGCGAGGCAGGGATCCGTGAGAGAGTTGTTCCAGACATGTAGCTCAACAGCCGGACACAATATGTCTGGCAGCCAAATCCACAGTCTAACGAGAGAGGTATACAGTACATTAGGGATGGGGCGATAATCGTTATTATCGTTTACCGTGATAAAAAAACGCACACAATAATCGTATCACGCAGATTTTAATGTATCGTGAAATTCCGTTATGCTCTAGGAATAATTCGCTTTTATTGAGCTGCAAATTCAGTACCACTTAAACCCTCTATACTTAATAAAACAGACCAGTAAAGAACACATTTGGTACGCTCTTATTTCACTCTACACAAATAGATCCGCTTCACTTGTTTAATCTGTATCCTGACTGAGTTCTCTATCCTGATTGGATAAAATTGGTATCCTGAACTGAAAACGCATTTTCTGTTTATTGAAGAGCTGGAGAGACATGGAGGCTCCTGTTACTGAACAAACACTCTATAGCAATGAGTACTATCAGAATATAGAACTATTTAACACTTATTTTGACCAAAGAAAATCACTTACCCTACCTTTAATTTACACACAAAAAGTCACAATATGGAGATATTTTCTGCCCGAAAGCGAAAGCGACAATACGTAACGCATGTATCCCGTCAGATATGTACCCCTGAACCATGTGATTGAGTTGTCCTACCTATTTCCTCCAGACTCATGAGCTGTCCCGTGGTGGTGGGCAGTGTTGTTTGAGTAGGAAGGCCCTGCTGCTGTAGGAAGCCCATGGCCTGCCTATGTACCTCCAGCAGCCTGGGGTTCTGGCTCTCTGCAGAATTAATGACCTTGAGGACGTAATCCCTGCCATCTTGGTCCACCACACGGAAGTTCTGGTCCATGTAGCTGGTTAGATCACTGACCTCACTCACCGTCAACCCGTACAGGCGGGCGACCAGCTCTGTAGCCTGGGACTGGGTGAGGTGAGGTTGAGAAGCTGTTGGCGGATGTGCAATTGGGATGAAAATTAATAACTGTATACTGTAACTTTTTTTTCTTCTATTATACTCTTTTATGCACCACATATCTGGAACAAACTCCAAGAAAACTGCAGGTCTGCCCCCACTCTTATTGTCTCCGCCAGGCCGAAAGGCATGGCCGAGACTATTTTTGCACCCTGTCCATCCGTGTGTGTGTGTGTGTGTGTGTGTGTGTGTGTGTGTGTGTGTGTGTGTGTGTGTGTGTGTGTGTGTGTGTGTGTGTGTGTGTGTGTGTCATAGACTGTATGAAAAGAATGGACGAAGCTACGCCATTGGTTTCTACAGGCCATAAATGAAGCCGATTGTCCAGGAATTTCAAATCCGCCATCTTTCATTATCGCGTCATATCGCGTCATATCCTGCATAAAACAAAAGAAGTAAAAAACAGATACCTACTGTACAGTTACAGTGTAGAAGAGAAAGAAAAAGAAAAAAGAAAAGTAACTCAATCAAAGGCAGTGTTCTGTGTAAAGCACATTTGAATTGCAGTGTTGTTGAAATGTGCTACACAATTAAAACTGCCTTACCTGCCTTGTCTACAAGATCTGAATCAGTTATGCAATGACACAAGTTGCTGATGGAAAAGCAGTAAGTACACTTAACACTCATCTTGTGTAGATGCAGACTACAGTCAGTGGTAGACTGTGGTAAGAGCTTCCTGAAGGTTGAATATATCTCAAGGCTTCAGTGTTAACTTTGTCTTACTGGAAAGGAGGATGTCCTTGTAGGAAAGAAGCCAGTCAAACAACATTGTAACATTTTTGTCCATGGTGGCCCCTGGCCTGCCGACTTCAAGCCTATAAGGAAAACTGACACAAAAATTACAAATATAATAATAATTATGCTTTAGGCTTATGTATTTAACTCAGTGAAACATGTGGACATGGAAGCACACAAAAACTTGTTTTTTTCTTCCATTCAGAGTGATAGATCTGATAAAGATATATTTCATTTGTATGTATTCACATGCCCCTTATGTGTGAATTTGGTAAAAAGGGCCTCTCTTGCGTCAAATCGCTGAGGAAGATTTGACACCGAAACACTGAAATGCGTACTGCCATGCCTTTATCCATTAAGACCGGGAACGCATCTGTGTCATTTCAAGATTTATTTGGCTATTCAAAGATAGCAGATATACAAGCTCATAGCTATGAGCTTGTATATCTGCTTTTTTTTTTTTAATCATGAAAAAAATTGCAAATCTTAAGCGAACATTTGTAACTCAAATCTTTGCTTCTGGGGGTCACTGGAACAAAATATTTTGAGATGGGGGTCCGCGGCCAAATACATATAATTTTGGGGGTCCTTGACATGAAAAAGTTTGAGCACCACTCATCTAGCATCACACGTTTTTCAGAAACCTGCCAGGATTTAGAAGACATTTTGTAAAATCGGTCTCAGGTCTTAATGGGTTAAGAACTTTCCAGCACTGGGTCTGGGTCACTTCAACACTTCAGGTCAGAGCCAGGGCCAAAGTGTTATTGGAGACACTCGGACACTGTACCAATGTACCACCACCACCATCATCATCATCATCCACCTTCATAATAATAATAATAATAATAAATTTTATTTGTAACGCACTTTATATTTGAAACAAATCTCAAAGTGCTACAGGATTAAAAACATAAAAAGAAAAAAAAAGAAAACAACAATAAAAGTAAAACAGTGAAATGAATAAACTTCAGATCAAGTCAGCAGGCACAGTAGAAGTTTAAAAGGATAAAACAACTACATCTCTGTCTAAGCAAATGCCTTGTTAAAAAGGAAGGTTTTTAGGCCCTTTTTAAAAGTGTCAATCGACTGTGGTGCTCTCAGATGGTCCGGGAGGGCATTCCACAGTCGAGGAGCAGCTGAGCAGAAAGCCCGATCCCCCATAGTGCGGAGATTCGTCGTGCGGGGCTCCAGTACGTTTGAGTTTCTGGAGCGGAGTGAGCGGGTGGAGCGGGTGGAGTTCGGGGGTTTGATGAGTTCCTTTAGGTAGGAGGGGGCATTGCTGTAGATGCACTGATGAGTGAGGAGGGAGACCTTGTATTCGATTCTGACGGAGATGGGGAGCCAGTGTAGTGAATGGAGGATGGGTGTGATGTGTTCGTATTTCCGCACTCTCATCAGGATCCTAGCAGCACTGTTCTGGATGTACTGGAGCTTTTGGATGCTCTTGCTAGGGATCCCGATGAGAAGTGCGTTGCAGTAGTCAAGCCTTGAGGAGACAAAGGCGTGGATGAGTTTTTCGGCATCTGGCAGAGTGAGTGTGGGGCGGAGTCTGGCTATATTTCGGAGGTGGAAAAATGAGGTTTTACAGAGGTTTTTAATATGGGAATCGAAAGTCAGGTGGGGGTCCATTTTAACACCGAGGTTGGTGACTATGGGTGAGAGTGAAAGGATCTGGCTGGAGAAAGTGATGCTAGTTATTGGGGATGATTTGACCTGGTGTGGGGTGCCGATTTGAATGGCCTCTGTTTTTGTACTGTTTAGTTGTAGGAAATTTTGAGTCATCCACGCCTTTATCTCCTCAAGGCAGGTGGTCAGTGTGGATGATGGTGTTGAAGATGGTGACGGCAAGGAGGCAGAGTGGGTTGGGTTGGTCCTGATGTAAAGTTGGGTGTCATCAGCGTAGCAGTGGTAGGAAATCCCATGCCGGCTGATGACACGACCAAGGGGGAGTATGTATAGTGTGAAGAGGGTGGGGCCGAGAACAGAACCTTGGGGGACGCCACAGGTGACAGGCTGTGTCCGGGAACTTGCCCCTCCCAGGGAGACACGCTCGGTTCTGTCTGTGAGGTAGGATCATCATCTACCATCATCATATTCATCCTTCTCATCATCACCTTCCCTCTCATCCAATGACAGGAGTCCACATGTGCCCCGGAAGCTCACCACTGTCATATCCATTATGTCATATCTCTGCTGTCCGGCAGAAACCAGCTAACTCCAAAATTTTCATTTTTCAGGAAATGAAAACATTGGAGTTAGGAGGTTTTGTTCATCATTGATAAGAACAGCTGAATGGACCTCCAAGCTCACAATGAGGTTGGAGGTCAAAAGGGGGTGGAGCCTGGAGTCAGCGAAACCAGCTAACTCTGGTGGACTTCACTGGTTTAGCAGAAAATGTGAGGATCCAATGGAGTTAGCTGGTTTTGTCAGAAGCGCTTTTTAATGCTTTTCGTTGGTTCAATATTTTTTTTACCAACACACAGTCGTAAAGGGTGTTCAATGGCCCTGATTTATGGAAAAAAAATGCAAAAGCGTCAAAATGGAGTTAGCTGGTTTCTGCCGAACAGCAACGATATGTTTATGTTACCGTCCAGATAAGGGTCAGTTTATAACTCCCTGCAATTGACTGTTTGAGGAGGGAGAGCAATTAGCCTAGTATCTCTGTGTGTCCGCTAACCTCTGTCCAGCTCTCTGGAATAAAAATGTAGTCCAATTACTTTACACAATGGCTGCCTGTGTCTCTGAAGTTTTCTTATGATCTCTGTGAAATTAATCTGAATCTCATAAGGGTGATAAGAAAACATCTCTATCATACTCCTTTAAGTAAGTATCAATACTGCAATGTAGAAACACTCTGTTACAAGTAAAAGTCCCGTAATCAAAATTTACTTGAGTAAAAGTACAAAAGTGTTGACATCAAAATATACTTACAGGACCAAAACTAAAAGCACTCATTATGCAGAATGTCCCATTTCACAGGTTTTCAAATGTCTAAAATGTATAGGCAACGCGTTGTGAGCTTGTAGATCGGCTATTTTCAAATAGCCAAAGTTTAAATAGAGCTGAAGTGGTTAATGTATGTTTTTCTTTATATAATTCAAATCTACAATTAACTAACTACGTTTTCAAATCATTTCATTGGAGTAAGTACAATAAAAAAGTACTTAGTTACTTTCCACCACTGAATAAGATGAAGAAAAGACAAGAGGAGGAGGAGAAGTGGCAGCATACTGATTATTCTCCCAAGTTTCATGAAAATACACCTTTGGTTCTCAATTTTGACCTTGAGGCTTCACTGAGACCTGGACCTTTGACCTTTTTGATCTAAAAAGTAATAGAGTCTTTGGGACAGCCTACTGATCACTCCTAACACCTATCATGATTTACTAACATCAATCTATTTTTCTGCATTTCACACAGCAGTATCTAAATTCTATGATACTATAGACCACTTAGGGGAAGAAAACAGTTGAGAATGATCACACAGCAGTGTCCTTAACAGTACTATGTATTTACTATTTACTATTTGCCAAATAAGTCAGCAGCCGCACAAGATACTTGTGGGCCGAACCCACAATCTGTCAGGAGAGAGGACAAAAGAAAATGACTTTTTTAGAGCAGTGGTTCCCAAAATCTCCCCGGGACCGGATTATCAAAATGTACATATACTGTGCAGTATGACGACAAGTCGACAAGAATACAAGTGTTTGACCTAGACACGAGTTATTTCTAAAACGCTTAACACATCATAACTGCATTGTTTTGGTCCAGGTTTTTGCTTTAAAAAACATCCTCTGCCACGGCAACTTCCTATACTTCCTATAGTACACAACATTCACATTCCCATCAGTAGAGAGTACCAATCTTCAAGTTATCTTGTAAAACTTGTTCATAATTACACAAACGTTCCAAAACGGTTACAGTTCAATGTCAGAGTCAAGAAGGATTGCCTTAAGAGGATTGCTCAAATACCATAAAAAGCCCTGAGGGCTAGATACGAGGTGGAAACCTCCTCATAACCTAACATTTCGCCAATGGGCTTTAACATTTTTAGATATTGTTTATTTAGAACTGTCAACGGCGAGGTTACATGGAGCAAGTGAGAGGAACATTGATATGTGGTCTAACGTCGCAGATAAGCTTAAGGGCTTGGTTTAAGTGTTGTACACAGTGTTGTGACCTTGCACAGGTATAGGCATGGTGTTTGGCCCTTGCATTGCGAGACATTGTTGGTCCTGGGAGGGGTGGGTGGGTTTATTATTATTTATTTTTTTATTATTATTTTATTTAACCTTCTGTGTTGTTTTCAAGTTGTGTACAGTATGTGTTTGTATCTTGTTTTTGTTGAAAATGTATTAATTTAAACATAATTATATTGCTGATATGATAATAAAAACAATTGATAACAAACAAAAAAAGCCCTGAGGGCTCAGGGCTTGTTTCCATTGTGGTCAAAGTCAAAGTCCTACCTATGTCCTCCAGGCTCATCAGCTGTCCCGTGGTTGTGGGTAGTGCAGTCTGTGCAGGGAGCCCCCTCTGGTGGAGGAAAGACATGGCGTGGGTATGCACGTCCAGCAGAGTGGGGTTCTTACTGTCCTCTGAGTTCATGAACTTCAGGACGTACTCTCCAGTGACTATTTTTGGGGCTTTTCTGCCTTTATTCAGATAATTCCGTAGAGTGTGACAGGAAACAGGGAGAGAGAGACAAGGGAGTGACATGCAGCAAAGGCTGTCGGGCTCAGGAATCGAACGCGGGAATCGAACGCTGTTGGGCATTAGAGCCTATATGTGGTAGGTGTTACGGATAACATCTCAGCTAAAGATCGCATAGTGGACATCATCGCTGAGAGACTCAACGCTCTGCGAGGCGAAGTGAATATGTTGAGTGTGGAAGAGCCAGAAGGGAGAGGCAAATAAATTGTATTGCCTCGCTTAAACGGATCGAATATGGATTAATTGGATTAATTTGGACCAATTTGTTTATTTCTGAATCAATACATATTCTGTTCTTAACAATACATGTTGAATATAGGCCTATGTAAACCCCTTTCTGTGTCCTGGTTCATTTCTCCCATTACCAGGTTGTCAGCATTCATATACTGTATGCCTATAGCTCCTAATCTGATCTCAGTCACGTTGTAATGATTGTCAAAGCCATTTATGTAAATGTGTTTGCAGCCTCTACCCCATTAGCTATATCATTATGGAAATGGAACATATTCACTAGATATTTGACCAATTATGTTCTGCTTGGTTGCCGTTCTTATTTTCTATAGAACCACACACACACACAGCGTTGCTTCATCTTTCATCTCGTTAATTCTACTTGCAGGCTACAAGTAAACAGTTCCCTGTTTGTTCAATGTGAGGTACTTGAGAAACATAATCATTATTGTAATACTTTTTATAATGACACACACACACAGTGCTCTCTGACCGGAGTGCCATCGGCAGGTGAACACAACTCTCCACCATCAGTTATAAGACTTCAGTTACACTCCAACATATTATTGCTGTCAACAAAAACGGCAGAAACCTCTTATCTCCATGTTTTAACTTGAGATCTACAAGCTCAAAACGCAGCGCAAAGCAATGCATTTTGAGCTTGTAGATCTGCTACTTTTGATGCTTTTGAATCCTGAAAAGTAACAGTTTTGGACATATGAGAGACTATCAACTGTCGGGTGGAAACTTTGTCCAAAGCAGTTACTTTAACTTTGTCCAAAGCAGTTACTTTTCAGGAAAAAAATAACCTGTGTTTTAAAGGATCCATACTTTTCATTGGCTCAATATGTATATAAAAAAGCCACAGACACACATCAACAATTTCAATGTTTAATTTTTTTTAAATGGTAGCAAAAAAAACCTCAGAGCTTGTAGATCGGCTATTCTACAGTGTAGAGTAGACATATGATGAGGTAGAGCATTCATTTACTAAAGAAACAGTTGAAATATGGAGATTGGATAATTATGGAGGTTTCTGCCCGACAGCGACGACTTTCTTGTCTTCATGGCATGAAACATAAATTAAGTATACTACTCATGCTGATGTAGTGTAGTAATCTAGTTGATGAAAGATGTCTCCTCAGATGTACTGTATGTACATCAAGTAGCCGATCGACAAGCTCAAAATGCGTCGCTTCACGCCGTGTTTCGAGCTTGCAGATCTGCTATACTTTTGATACTTTTGTGTGACGCTGTAGTATGATCAGGGCAATGTATAAGTAGGGAATGAATTTACGAAAAATCACAAAAAGTTTAAATACGGAGGTAAGAGGTTTCTGCCCGACAGCAACGATATACAATGTCAAATTAAGACACTATCTTAAAGACTTTATTAAAACTATACTCTCCTCACACACTACCCTCAACAAGACAGTTCTCAATTAGAGCGCAATATTTGAATGTGTTGTGATACCAAATCTCTCCAGCAGGGGGCACAGCACTATCTAAAAAAGTATAGGGCACCTTGGTGTCACACACAACATAAGACAGACAAAAAGAAGGGTAGATTTATAACTTTGGTTTGGGGGGAAAAGGTTGAGAACTACTAGGCTAAAAGTTACATTCTATCATCAGAACATTCTGTTCCAAACTACAATTCAAATCTCTTTGAAGGATATAAGAAAGGGAATGACTTTTGTTAACAGAATTGAACAATTACAGACTGGATTTGACTGACAAGCTTTAAGTATGTTATTTCTTCCCTAAACCATTGCTCTTAAAATGGTAAATGGCTGTAGGGAACAGTTTTTCTTTTTTTGAGAGCAATATGACCATATGAGAGCAACCTACATTGCTCTCATATGGGCCACGGCAGCAGTGTTACAGCAGCTGCCTGAAAATCTAGTATTTCAGATAAAAGAACAGATTTGAAATAGGGCTTAAGTGGTTAATTCATAATATATTTACGTTACGGTCCAAAGGGTCCCTTCTTAGAAATGCAGTGGAGTCAAAAATACAATATTTCAACTTAAAACGTAGCAGAGTGAAAGCCATCAGCTTGCAAAAAAGACAAAAATCTAATACTTTTTATTTTTTACCTAAGTACAGTACCAAAGTAAATGTACTTGTAAGTTACTGTCCACCAGTGCTTTTACACAGACAGAAATACCTCCATGTGCCCTTCTCTTCCTGCATTTACTGTATCAAAGCTCTGTTTGAACTTTCAAAGACTTGACCTCGTCAAATCATTTATTCGTTGTTGTTGCTTTCCCAACACAGGGCACGTGAGGTCCTATTAGTCTTGCTTGTATTGAACAATAAGCTGCAGATTCAGCTGATTAATGCCTGGTCACCTGTCATAAAGTAGATCATTAACTGGTGTGATCTTTGACTTGGATTATGAAACGACTCCCATTTAAAGGAGTATTTCACACCAAAAAGTACTTATTTTCCATCAATTACACACCCAATGAAGCTTTGAATTCATGGAGATTCTTTAGTTTTTGTCGCATTCGGGAGCCAATAATTTGATGACCAGCGGAGTGTGACTCAATTGAGTCTCCTACCGACCAGCCACCCCGTCATCAAATTGTTGACTCAGGAATGCAACAACAATTTTTTTATCTCAAAATATTCTTTTTTTTTTGGTGAACTGCTCCTTTAACGGAACTATTTCTGCACTTGCCCAACTGGTAAAACAGGGGAGTAGAGGAGACTGGAAGAGGAGAAGGCATGACAACCAAGGAGAATAGAAGGCTTAACAAGAGAAGGGTGTATACCGTTGTGTATGTTTAATATCTGACGATCAAATGCAGTGAGAAAATATTCACCTTAATGATTGACTACATGTAATTTAATTTATAATTTGCCCTTTGTTCTCAAGACCTTTCCTCCTACAGTATTGTAAGATCTAATTTAAAGCCAAATGTACATTCACATAGGCTACGGAATGCTATTAATACAATACTCCCTCTAACAAAACTGGGGAAAAGCTTACACCTCACACAGCTTAATTCACAATATAATCACAGAGCTATTAAGAAGAATAACTATGCTGATGCCAAGAGGGACATTTTCTTGCTGACTACCAGTTGAGGAATGGATGTGCGACGTATAGTGTCAACAACAGAACAGACTGTTTACATTCACCTGTAAAAGCTCAGAGAAATTAAATTAAAACCATTGGAAAACCATTAATGTCTTTGTAAGATTACAAAAATACATACTTGGCGCTTGGGTGGCACAGTGGTTAAGTGCCTGCCCACCGTGGTTCGAATCCACCGCGGTGCACCCGGCTTTGTTGAGCATCTCTATACGAACACAATTGGCCCGTGTTCAGGGGAGGGCAGCCGGGCGAGGAAGGTGATGTTTGTTACTACACGTACTCCTACGGGCTGGGGCGGCACCTGTCAGCAGGGAGTGTTGGGCGGGGGAAGTAGGACGGAGGCCCTACGTCCTCCCGGTGGGGGCTCCTCACTGGTAGGTGAGTCAGTAGGATACAACAGCAGTGACAACACACAAATGTGTGTGCGGAGGAATTGGTCATGTCAAAATAAAAATATATTTAAAAAAATACATACATAAAGCTCACTTCAGAGGCCATCCTCAGACATAGGACCAGAGACAAGGGCATGGCTATATGTTGTCCAGACAAGGACCCTTTATTGATTCTTTCTTTGCCGACCCAATGGCAGGTCCAATTTGGTTCCACTCTCAGAATTATGGGGGTCCTTGAAATTAAAAAGTTTGACAACCACTGCTCTAGTGTCGCCATTTATAATTGCACAAATGCTTTCCAAAAATTGAATGGGTGGATTTCCACGAAACTTAATGTGCTCAGCCTACTGAGAGCACACACTACGTATGTTATTATCAAAATATGGATTCTTCTATGTGGAACGTTGTATCTAAAAATCACAGCACAATCATTTTCTATTTTTGGCATTACATTTATAATGGTAAGCAATGAGATGTTACTTTGTTCCTCTCCTACACACCTGAGGCCAAGTGTAATTATTTATTAAGCATTTTAGTTTTTTCTCAATTAGTTTGGCAAATCTCTTGGAACTATGAGTTAACACAGCCGTCTGAACAGACTAGAATTTTTCAAAACAGCCTAACCCCACTGCTAAATGAAGCATAGCTTTCATTTCAGATAGCAACTTTATAAAAAATTAAAATTATTTTGTAATCACAACTATACACACAATATCTTGAGCTATATCCACAGAGGAGTACTGAAGCTAAAATGAGTTTATCAGAATGTTCAGCAATCTTTTTTTTTTAAGTAATTAAAAACGAATAATCATTATCATAATTTGTTCATGAACAATGATTTTATCTATATGCAAAAATATACTCTGTTCATCAAACTTTGGGAAATACCGCAGTATGTAATATTTCACATCTTTACACATCCGTCTCTGTCAGGCGGAAACCTCATATGTCCACAACTGTTACTTTTCAGGATACAAATGTAGCAAAAGTAGCAGATCTACAAGCTCAAAACGTGGCGATTCGCGCCGCGTTTCGAGCTTGCCGATCTGCTACTTTTGATGCTTGTGTGACGCTGCCGTATGATCAAGTAGGGCGTTAATTTACGAAAAAACACAAAAAAGTTAGAATATGGAGATAAGAGGTTTCTGCCCGACAGCAGCGATGTGAAAAGTGCATTAATTCTGATAATGTCATACAGTATCTGTCACAGTTACAATATTATATAAACATGACAATTTCTTCAAAAGAAAAACCACAATGCATGTTTACTCTTGTGTCCACATTGATTATTCATCACCCACCCTTTCATCATCACAGAGAATGGTTTCTCTGGCCATGACCCCTAGGGAACGGACTCTCGAAGCTATAGATTCCTCTTAGTTGTTAGTATATGCTTTTTATGATTTATAGATCCGCTGCTCCAGCTACTCTCAGGCGACTTGACATACAGTCTGTTATTCTGCCCTTATAGATGGATTACTGGTGATTGTTAAGGTTGTGCACTTTATGAGAAGGTGTGATAAACATTGGTTTATCTTTTAAGGCCTGTGTTGCAATGCTACTTCCTGATATTTCATCAAAAGAAAACCTTTCGCACACCTACAGTATATCTCGTCTGTCGGGTGGAAACCTCATATGTTCAAAACTGTAACTTTTCAGGATTCAAAAGTAGCAAAACCACAAGCTCAAAACGCGTCGCTTCGTGCCGCATTTCGAGCTTGTATATCTGCTTCTTTTGATGCTTTTGAGTGACGCTGGAGTATGGATCAAGTAGGGCGTTCATTTACGAAAAAAGACAGTTAGAATAAGAGGTTCTGCCCGACAACAACGATATTAAAAGTCTTAAGCAAGTGCGTAGGCAATAAAAAAACAAACAGTGAACAGCATCGACAACAAAGAATACCCACGCACTTCCCCGGCAGTGCGCAAGTAATCTTTTATTGTTGATGCTATTGCCTATGAGTGGAAATGTAACTCTTATTTCCTGTCTGACCTGCGTGGGCGACTTGGGTCCATCATGGTCAAACAGAGCTTTGTAAATGAGTCAGCATTCTCTGTCGGTGGCCCCAACAACCTCCTGGAATAAGTCTCAAAACTCTAAAAATCTGTTCCCTATATACCAGTGGTTCTCAACCTGTGGGTAAGGACAGGGGTGTCCCAAATTATTTTGGGGGGTTCCCAGATGATTAGCTTAATGTGCAATATTGTTTTCTCACTCAACAGTAAACAAACCAACATACAGTATAAGTATATACAGGGTATCTGCACGTTTCTGAAGGGACTATTTAAGGACTTACCAAATTGGGCAAAGTGTCAAATATTACATAAGAAAGGGGGGGGGGATTCACGGCCTGAAAAGGTTGAGAACCACTGCCCTATACCACCATTTACCATTTCAGAGCAACCGTTTTGAATATTTCTGCTCCTGGTAGTATAACTGCTTTAATTAACTTATCTATGGATTCAGGTGAAGCAATCTTATTGTATTTATTTATTTATTTATTTTAATTTGCATTTATAGTGTATTGGATTGTTATTGTCATTTAATTGCATTCTTGCATTTAATTGTATTATTGCATTCTAATTGAATTGCACATTGTAATATTTGTAATGGTTGTACCGTTTATTTTATTGTAGCTCAGCTACATTGTAAATGAAGGCTATAACTTAACCCTCAACCCTGGAATAAAGCCCAGAGGTATATTTACAGAGAAAGGAGGGGGCAGGGGGCAGAGATGTTCTTCTATTTTGAGGACAGGAATTATTTTAGGTTAGTATTCTACCTCCTGTTCCTCCTTCATGTCTCTACCTACCCCATCTCCCTCAACTGCTCCCACCTCCTCGATCTGGAAACACTCTCATTATCTTGCTCCATTCTTCAGGCTCCATAGCTTTCACAAAAACAAAATTGATTTTTAGCAGACACTCTTGTCCAGAGCGACTTAAATGCTAATTCTGAGTAAATGGCATGAACCCTGTAGCCAAGGAACAAAACTACTTCAGGTGACTGATTATTGAGTGAACAATTTCGCAATTACACTAGCACTCACTGGCACAACCTTCTTGTGATATCACGGCAAATACAAGGCAAGGAATCCTTTCTGCTATTTTGTGTGCACACCTTGTCTGAGCAAGCTCGCGATGGATCTTTTTGCTGGTTGCAGCCAGTGGAGTATTTACTCCACCACAGAAAGCTCCCGCAACATGTACTGTACAGATGTCCCTCCTTTTGAGATGGCTGTTGCAGATGACAAGTTCTTTACTGAAGGAAGACAGATGGAACTCAGCCCTTTGGATAGTCGTCATTACCGGCTGGAGAGTTGTTCCCTGTGTGCCAACCTGGAGTGTCTCAGTCAAGAAAAGGCCCTCATCACCCCTGGACATAAACTGGTTGCGTAGCTCATTCAGGGCATCACACAGAGGATGGAGAATGTGAGCTTGAGTGGGTTCTTTGGGAAATTTGGTTTTATGTGGCCTTCCTGTCCTCACAAGGAACAAGTGGGTACTCTATTAATATGTTTTGTTTGTGTATTTGTTGGCTGGTTCTCCCTGATGGAAGCCTTACCCACACCTGGTGTTGCATCCGGGTGGTATTGAGGAGAGGCGGTTGTCTTTTGCTGCCCTCCAGGTGTTGTAGCTCCATCGCTGTCCTTTCCTCCTGGCTGCCACAAACACATCAGCCAGTGACGCAGCCTCTGCAGCTGATGGAGGATCATGTTCCTTGATCCATATCTGCAGCTCAGGGGATAGCATTTGTAAATATTGTTCCAAACTGATAATTTCACCAACATTATTAACAGTTTTTCGGCTCCACTTTTGTTACGGCTCCTTTAACCTAACATACAGTTCCTGGCCCGGCTGGCGCAGCCGTCTGGGGACCTAGGCCACTAATGCCGCTTGACAGCGTGTCGCGGGTTCGACTCCCGATTCCGATGACTTTTGCTGCGTGTCACTCCCCATCTCTCTCTCTCCCCATTTCCTGTCGGTCTACTGTACCTATCAATAAAGGCAGAAAAAGCCCCCCCAAAAAGAAAAACCTTACATACAGTTCCTTGGGGTTTTCACCCGGTTCAACATCTGTATAGTGAAATCTCTGCCTATTAGGTCTCTGGATTCATGTAATATTTTCTTAGAATGGCATTTTTAACATTCTCGTAGTCATCATGAGTCTCATCAACATCCATATGTACATATAGACAAATCCACAGATGCGCTGCCTGTAGCTGCCTGTAGGCGGCCATTACTGCGGTGTCACGTCCGCGGAGCGTTGACACCGCAGCAATGGCTGCGCTCAGGGCAGCGCTCCGTGGATTTGTGTATAGGCACTTCTCGCCTTACCAGTAAGCAGTGGAATTAGACGGAAAACCCAATCAGATTTAGGCCACCTACATGCTGCTGAAATGTTTTCTAAAGTTATCAGAACATTTTCAATATCATCACTCTGTCTGGATAACCCTCTGGAGACAATGTTGCTTCGGCCTGTGGACCAGGTACATCACCTGCAGTGCGCTCTGGGCCTGGGGACGTATGAGCCTGCACCTCCAGCTGCTGGAACAAATTTTTCAGTGCATCATACAGTAGCGTTGAAAAATACCGGCCAGGTCCGCCGGTGTTGGCTCTCGGCTGGTCTCCTCAGTGTCCCCCTCCAGTGGCTCCAGAGTAAGGACTATCCTCCTCCTCCTGTGTTAGTTTTGGTGGTCCTCTTCCTCCTCTGCCACGATTCATGGCTCATCAGGGTTTGGAAAAACAAAAAAAGGTGAAAAAGAATTACTGAAAATCTCCTGTGTTCTCCACAGGCCACCATCTGTCAGGGACCGAGTTGGTCAGTTGGAGAGACACAGGGAGACTTCATGTTTGTTTAAAATACATTTTTTTCTTTCTTTTTTTTGTTTCAAATAAATTTCAAATAACAAAACTTAAATAACTGAACTGAGCAACACAACTGATGGACCAGATTGTCACATGCGGTGATGATCGTACTGTATATATGGGCCGGTCAGACCAAGCTGTGAACAAAAAGGGAGTAAAGACAAAGGCTACAACTTAAACACGCTACAGAGACTGTGGCGCAGTCCAATTGTCCCCATCAGCTGCAGATATGGAGCAGCTGGTTCCCCTTTCTTTGGCCAGCCAATCATCTCCATTCTCCAGCAGCATCCCGCAGAACTGGTAACTCAAAGACAACTCAGTCAACTCCAATGCAAATTAATAACTCACAGATAAAACAACTAAACAATAAACTATGTTATTTCGACTGGTGTGGTTATCTATATGTTTGCATGTGTGTATAATGTACTACTGAAAATAAATATAAACTAAATATGAATAAACCAAAAAGAAAAGTCACCATACAGTATAGGCCAGAGGTCTTCAACAGGGGGTCCGGGACCCCTAGGGGTCCTCAGAGTTACTACAGGGGGTCCGCCAAATCTTTGTGTGATTTTTACATTAACCACTTCAACCAAGCATCCCTATTCTGAGGAGAACTTTAGCTAAAAATAGCAGATCTACAAGCACACAACGCCTCGCGCTGCGAGGCGCTTGTATATTTGCTATTCAGTCAGCTAGTCAGGTTTACTAAGTATTGTTTAAGTGCATGGTTAAATGTCTGAAAATACACATTAACACGAATCCAACATGATAGTGCTGTGAAGTCTATGAAGTCTATGAAGCTGCCGATGAAATCTATGAAAAAAATAATATTTTATACAATATATAATGGGGGTCCCTGCTTTATCTCGCTTTCAGCCAAGGGGTCCTTGGCCTGAAAACGTTGAAGACCCCTGGTATAGGCTGTCTCAATGTGTGGCTGCTGAGGCTTTCAACACAAAAAATAAAGCCACAAACCAGTGAAACAGCGCCCTCTAGTGGCAGTGACGTCCGACTTCGGTGCTCTATAGACGGGTTTCCTGTTTGTAAACATGAGAGGATATGCGCGCGCAGTGGAGGGGTGAGCCTATAGAGGGCGCTATTACCCGCAGCAGCTCTGGTCAAATCTACATTCATAAAAGAAATGGTCTTCACCGGGTTTAATGAAAGTAGATTAAATTATGCAGTTTGTAATATCTTGTTTACTAAATAAAAATGATTTGTCGGAAGTTGGATTTGTTCGTCTTTTATATACAATAGCAGCATTATGCCTATTATGCCTATAATAGCAGCATTATGCCTATCTAACTCCCGAACACAACAACAGAGTGAAGGGCACTTCCGGGTTCGTTCTACCCCGGGCATGCGCAGATTGCGCATTCAGCTCTGTGATGACGTCGCGCGGAAACCTATGTATGGAGTTAGCTGGTTTTGTCAGAAGCGCTTTTTAATGCTTTTCGTTGGTTCAATATTTTTTTTACCAACACAGTCGTAAAGGGTGTTCAATGGCCCTGATTTAATCAACACATGGGCTGCAGTGGGTGTCTAGTCTTACTGTCTACCAACATGTAAGAACATGAGAGTCAAGGAGAAAGTAGGATGAGATGCACTCAGTAGAGTGAACACATAGGGATGCGTGTGCACACCCACACACACACACACACACACAATGGCCCTGATTTAATCATCACATGGGCTGGGCTAACCTCGCGTCACCAGTTTTTCCACCTCGGAGGAAAGCCTGGTATGCGTTACTAAAGACCCATATGATCCGGTCTAGGCCACGCCTACTGGGGAAAAAAAAGAAAAAGGATCCTCTTTCCGGATTGTCGCGATCCGGTTGTGCGGTGCCGCTTTGTTTTGGTTCCCCAATCCCTATTTAAATGGAATAGAATTTCCCCGTGGGATAATACGGATAATACAGACGCTAAATAGTCTCCGGAAAGTACACTTACATTTATGTTTAAAAAATAAGCGAAACTACGCCGCATCAAGGATTTTATAGGACGGACCTATTTTGGGAGAGACGTTTTTCCGGTTTGTCGCGATCCGGTCCGCTCCCGACTAGTCTCGCGTGGCCAGACTGTTGCCTCCCACAATTTACAAATGTTCCCGGCATACATATAGCATTTCTACCTTAAATACAGAGACACAGTAACCTGACACTAGACTTCAGGTTAGATCAGTGTGACGTCAGATGTTTTGAGTTTGAGGTAGTTAAAACCCACATTCCTCAGATGAACTCACACAGTTCAGATCAGCAGCGTCTTTTCTACATACACATGAAGGTAATATGTCTTTACTTTATATCCTACTAGTAGGAGATAATACAGTATATCTCTTGACATGTCCTGAGTCACACACATGAATCATAAATCATTGTTATTATTACAAGTTTGAGTCATTTATGTGACTGTAGAATCGTAACCTTGCATGTACAAAACTAGCACCATTAAGAACCTCTTATAGCAGAGTGAGAGGTTCTTAATGGAGCTTGTACAAAACCATACATTTTCAGGAAATGGAAAAAGGAGCCTGTGTTCCAATGGATCTATTGTAGTTAATCTTTTGTTAATTATTTTCATTGGTTACATTAAAGTTTGAATACTTTTTTAATAAGAATGGGAAGGCAACAAGAGTCAGGGCAGAAAAGAAACACCTCCATTGTCCGCTTGTGTGTGTGCGTGTGTGTGTGTGTTATTATTTAAAAAATTCAAATGGTAGCCAATATGTCCTAAGTAGGCCGAACATTGTACAGTTGGAACAGAGTTTGTAGCTAAAAATATGAAGGACTAGTTAGCCATCAAACAAGAATAAATGACAAGTCATATTATTACCAGCTGCATGCTGTATTTTCTCTCTCTGTGTGTGTGTGTGTGTGTGTGTGTGTGTGTGTGTGTGTGTGTGTGTGTGTGTGTGTGTGTGTGTGTGTGTGTGTGTGTGTGTGTGTGTGTAATGTTCTCACAAACATAGTATAATTTGAGAAATGGCCACTGTGAGGAAAATTTCCCTGGTCCTCACATGAGAAATGGTTTATATGGTTAAAATAGAAATCTCCTCACAACAAAACTATGTTGACAAGAAAATGTTGGTGTAACTAAGAGATTCACTGGGAAATATGTGTCTTATGTGTTTATATTATTAACTAGGATGCAATAGTTGCATGCTTGCATCTGATGGTCAGGAACTGTACATCCCATTTCCCGGACGGGTATAGTTGCACCCTATTGGCTGCTTCCTCGTGGACACGTATCTATCGAAGTCCTGGTGATGCTAGAAGGGCAATTGGTTGACGTGATTATTAATTCATATAGCCCTCAAATCTACAGCCACACTTGATTGGAACCCTCTCATTCTCCCTCCTCACCCAATCTGACTGGATCCCCAAGGTTTAAAGGTGTAAAAAAAATGGGTGATATTCAAGTAAAATGAAATAAAATTAACAAGCGTAACATTTCTTGGGAATCGTTTTGAATTGAGAATAGTTATGCATCGAAAATAGATTTTCATTCATCAAACACAAATTACTTGTCCTTAGGGCCTACACCGAGCTTAAGGTAAAACAGCCTTTGTTTTTAGCACTCCCTTTACCTAGAATGAATTGCAATGCACTTTAAATATTGACTCCATGATCTCACTGGGGCAATTTAGAAACTTGCTCGCCAATCTTGTTGTTTTAAATTGTTTTAATTAAGGTGTCTTTATTATTGTTTTCACAATACACAACTTATTTTATCCTGCTGTTCTTATTTCAATATTTTTACACTGTCGTATTATGCCTTCTGTAATCTCGGCATCATTGAAAATGAGGGCTCTGCCCTCAATGTATTTCTGAGAAAATAGATAAAAGGTTTAATGAATGAATTTTGGAATCGAGTTTAACCGTGGGATGCAAAAGATTCACACCCTTAGTGTGGGTTAGAGTTATGCCTGATTTAATACTTACCGTAGTTGCGCGCCAGTTTCGTGCACCGCAAATAGCCAATCTACAAGCTCACGATGTACAGTATTGTGAGCTTGTAGATCAGCTAATTCCGGTGCGAGTCACCAGTGCACAAACAGGTATAGTTTTCAGGTTTAGGGTTGAAAATGGCAAACAAGTGGTGTGTGTGTGTGTGTGTGTGTTAGTGCTGCACGATTCTTGCTCAAATGTGAATGACGATTTTCCTGCATAAGAATTGATTCTATAAGAAGATTCTCATTGTTTCAATGAAAATAGTAATTTATTATATATTATATATTATATATATATTATATATATGTATTTGTTTATATATATATATTTTTTAATATATAAATATTATGTTATATATATATAACATCTAACATATATATCTAATATATATATATATATATATATATATATATATATATATATATATATATATATATATTAAATTTATATGTAATATATAAATATTTATAATATTAATATATAATATATAATATTATTTTTTACTTTCTACTTGCGAATTCTGGGGCTGTACGAAGAAAAATGTCATACCTCAATGAGACAATCTTTTTTATTTATAAAGTGCTAGCCTGATCACTGTCATTCAAGCCTAAATGTATAGGACTATATCCTACCTATTGTGGTACAAAACATAAATCCTTCTGCAGTGAATTACAGTATTAGAATTGTGCTGAATGCAAGATTGAAGAAGTTTTTTTTGTTACTGACTTATAAAGATCCAAGCAGCAAAATGTTGTTGGAACTTGTACCACAGATTGTTCTACATACACAGTAAATGATCTAATGAAGAAAATAAAATATTAAGCAAGAAAATGAAATGGACTATTGTCCATTTCATTTTCTTGCTTAATATTTTAATATAATATTTTAATATAAAATTAGTCTACAGATATACAGTTTTAGGAATACTCTAATACAGGGGTCTTCAACGTGTTCAGGCCAAGGACCCCCTAGCTGAGAGAGAGATGAAGCAGGGACCCCCTCTATATTGTATGAAATTGTGCTTGCAGATTAAACTTTTTTCGTTCCAACTTGGTCTGCTCTGGCAAAAATAGCCGATCTACAAGCTCAGTTGTGTTTGTAGATCTGCTATGTTTGGCTAAAGTTCTCCACAGAAATAGGATGCTAGTGGTTATTGTAAAACTCTGTACTCTGAGGACCCCCTGTTGAAGACCCCTGCTCTAATAAGGGACTTGTCTTAGACAGGCATGTAGAGAAGGGCACTTCAGAGTTAAATTAACACTGAGGTTATTGAGAGTTCAAGTGACTGCGATGTCTATTGTGATGAGCGTGTAGAACGGCTGTTGTAAATCACAGATGCTGCGCTTTAAAACTGGCCTACTTTTTATGATTAAATGACTTTATGACTCTCAGCCCCTCGATCTGTCCCTTAGAGGCAGAAGGAACGGCACTGTGTTGTGTTAGCATGTAGCTAACGCATCAGTACAGACAGTTGAATGCGACGTTGCCTTCAGAAGGAAAACAACAACAAACATATCTATACTACAATTGGCATGCAGGCACATGCGCGAGAGCTAACTGGTTTGACTTGTCTGGTTTGACTTGTCCTGGTTTGATTTGTCTTTAACTGGTTTGACTTCGTCTTTCACTGCTGTTGCCAGATTGTGCGCGAGCAACAAGCAACCAGCTTCATGAAAAAACACAAAGCTGCGCACTGCGGCATGGCAACCCAACCTCACTCTCCGAGCCTATCAGCGTCGTCGTTCATCGTTCTGTGATTGACAGCAAAAGTTGGCCAATCAGGTGGCGAGTTCGAGTGAGCCCGAATGGATCCGAGTGCAGCCTCAGTGCAGCCGACCAAACACGAACGGCAGCCATTGTTTCTCTGGGCAGTTTTCTCCGCACTTCTCTCTGCTGTTTTAGAACTTCAACAAGCTCTCAAACTTCTTCTTTGAGGCACGGAATTTACTTTTAAGATATCGTTTGGATAGAATTTAGTTGTTTCACTTCATATATGTGGTCAATTAATCATGACAGAGCCTATTTAAAAATAAAAATTCAGAGAACCGGCAGGGGCGGGCAGTCACACGCATGTATCCAAATAAGGCAACCTATTTTGGGCATGGCCATCTCAAAAGTCCCGTTGCGTCACATTAGTCGCGGAGGTGGCAAAAATGCACTGCAATTGGCTGAAGGGGAAAAACGATCAATCTTCATGAAAAAAAAAAAACAGCCGATGGGGTCCGCAATGTTTCACGGGGGTCCACGATGTCTCGCAGGGGTCCCAAGACTCCCAGGGGGTCCGCGGATTTTAAAAAATGTAAAAAAAAATTGGGGGAAATTTTTATCCCACGATTTTTGAACCCCAAAATAAGCTAGCCCTCGCTTACTTTTGCGCGGACGTAATTTGTTTGTCATTGTGGTGAATGTTGTGTGAAGCTTAATGTCAGAGTGTTTGTGTTGGAGTGCCTCAGTGCGGCTGCAGAGTTCATGTGCAACATCTCGCATGCGTGGCTGTGGCTTTACAGTTTTCCTTCGCCGTGTCTGTAGGTCACGGCCTGGAGACCCCAGGGTCTCCAGGGACCCCTAAGGGGGGGGGGGGGGGGGGGGGGACCCTCTGGGAATATTTTTTGGGCGGTGAAACCGCCCCTACATGTGAGGTTTGGATATTTGCACACCAAATCCTGCGCTGTGATTGGCCACAAATGTACCCCCCTAACCCTGCACCGTGATTGGCCAATCACAGTCTATTCAGGACTGTGATTGGCTAGGGAAACATGACACATGTGCATAGTCCTATATAAGAAACCATAAAAAAACGATAAATTCGTTTTTTTAAAGTTATGGTTTCTTCCATCACTTCTTCCATCACTTCTTCCATCACTTCTTCCATCACTGTGATGACCACACCGCCCACTTCACACTGGGTGTGATTTTTTATTTATTTTTATCCCATGATTTTGTACCCCCAAACAATATTTTCTTTTGGGGGGGGGGGGTTAGGGGGGGCCGAACTTCTAGTAGGCTATAATTGCGGATGGGATGCATGCAACCGTTGTGAGCTTGTAGATAAGCTGTTTTCAACTGAGCTGGTGTGTGCGTGACTGCGTGTGCGTGTGTGTGTGTGAGGAACTACGGAGAGGGGTAGACGAGCGGAGCTGTTCAGACGATCTGCAAGACCACAACGCATCGCTGATGGAAGCGGTGTGGGCTTGTAGGTCAGCTCATCTGTGTTGCTTGCGCTAGACAGGGGAGGGGGCGTATGATCCCATAGCATGGGAGTACGGCCCGTCTCCCCATAATAAATAATAATAAATAGTGAAGATAACACTAGAAAGTACTGTTTCTGAAGAAACAGTGTGGGATCGCAAAGAATGTTGATGGTATTCAGTATTGATGGTTTTAAAGGTGGGGTCAAACTATTATTATTATTATTGTTACCCCTATTATTATTATTACGGGGCCAGAGCTCAGCTCTGGACCTGTTTTAATGTTGCCTGTATTCTTCTGTTTCTGCCACTTTTCGCAGTTCTGGGTGAACCGTGCTGTCGCTTTTTACGAAACTCGGCCATATATCTCCTCCAGGGATTTTGGAGTAATCTGCACAAAACTTTTTACGCATGAACTTTGGACCTACGCTGACTCAACGATGCAGTTTCCATAAGTGAAAAAATGAAGCTTTAATGAGCCAATGCATATTGCAGTTTTATGACAATTATTCATCTGCCCCTAATACATACATGCAGACTCACATTTCTTTGAAGATTTGCAGTAATGTACAGGGTCATTCCAAATATCACTGAAACCAATCTTACTCCAATTGGTCAAACGGGGGCGCTATAGCAATTTTTTTTAAATGGAAACTTTAAACAGGCAAAAGTCATGCCTTGTTTGGCCGACAGCCATTAAACCTGCTTACACATGTGCCTTGACTCATGAGGAACACATGTATCACTTTTACCAGTTAGCTCCGCCCTTAGATTGCCCGCAATTTTGAGCAGTTTGAAAAACACTTAAACCCAGGATTTTCAGCTATTTGCGTGAAATGGTATCATCTTTCTGACCTCCGTTTTCACTAGATCAGGTCTATTGGTCCAATGGCTTCCCGCTTAAGTGAATGTCTCACAACATCCCGGTTTAAGCCTCACTTGGTGCAGACTTCATTTAAAGTGCATTGCAAACAACAAGACTGTATCAATGAACACATGTGCAATTGATAAAGATAACATGAAAAGCTTATTTGAGAGGGTATGTTTTTGCAATGTATGACATACTTCATTCTGAAAATAGCCGATCTACAATCTCAAAACTTTTCAGATAGCAACGTGTTTCTGAGCTTGTAGATCGGCTGCTTTCACTGGTTCACTTTTATCTTCAACAGACAACCTCAGCCTGGACAAAGCTATAGCACTATAGGTAGTGTTGCAGCCTGTCAATCCGAAGGTTGAGGGTTCGATTCCTGTTAATGGCTATAGGTTGAGATGTCCAATCAATCCATTCTGCTTCCATCTCTCTTCAATCTATTCCCCCTCTCTCTCTCTCTCTCTCGGTGAGAGGTGGCATTGCAAAAAACATGACCTTAAGCTCAGTCTTCTATGACTTATTGTGCATATTACTTATAGTTTTGTCTCTCTTTTAATGTATGACATACTTCATTGTGAAAATAGCCGATCTACAACCTCACAACTTTTCAGATAGCAACGTTTTGTGAGCTTGTAGATTGGCTACTTTCACTAGTTTTCGTTCTGAGGAGACACAAAAATGCCTTTATTGGTAAATGGTTTGTGAACCAGTGATCTAGAGTAGTTCGGGACACAGAGGCCTGGTTCAAAATGAACGGAAATACTTATAAATATCAACAGACACTATCAGGGAGGCCATATATCTAGCTCAATGAGAAGAAAGGCAGTCTTGGAGTCCGTAGGTTGCTGGTTCGATCCCTGTCCACGACAATGTATTGAGGTGATCATGATTTGGCATTATTCGGATTACACATAGTGTGTCTTGAGGATAGGCTTAGGCGTTGTTTTACTGAGGTTAGGGTTAGTGAGGGTTTAAAATGCTCATGTTAATTGCATGGTCTTTCTCTCAAGTTCAGTCTTCTATGTTTCAATGGCTTATTGTGCATATTACTTATCATTGCTTCTTTCTTTTTTCTTTCTGCATTCCCTGGCCCCGCTTATCGCTGCTTGCAGCTATATTTATTATTATTATTATTTCATCGACTCATGGAGTCACCACCACACACCAATGAAATGTATTTTTGTACCTGATATTGCACCATACCAGTTGTAATACCCCACACAGGTATAGCTGTTATGTGCTATCATTTTCAAAATCTAACCCTCAATGATAAATTATTATTGAGGAAATTATTTGTAATTACTCACCTGCACCCTCTACAGATCTGGTCAATATAAATTTAAATTACCATTGACCAGATCTGTAGAGGATGCAGGTGAGTAATTAAAATATTTTCCGTCTGGCAGACATATTTTATTTTCTGCCCAAAAAGTGTATTATATAGAGACGGGTCCTGAGATGTTCCCCACCGTGGAGAATAGACTTTCATCAACACAAAACAGCCTTTGTTTTGATGAGTAGTGAAATTGTTTCCTTTATTTTTACTACAGTTGGAGACCTCGTACGGTAGTGGAATTTACAGTCCCTGGGAATAGCATCGCTCCTAACAGAGCTACGGGGACCCCGGAGTGAGAGGTGGTTGAAAAACGCGTTGACTGTCTTTGTAGATTAGTGCTTTTTGCTTTTAATGGCGATCCTCGTTGGATGCGGGCTGTCGAGGCGCATCGAGGGGTACATGCTCCGATCTGGTCCGTTTGGCATTAGTACAACATGGGACTTGGCTGTTGTTAGTCAGCATAAATTAACAACTCATTAATATCTGCAACATCCTCTGACATTTAGGCAGAAACATTTTAAACGTTAAAAACCTTTCTCATCTCCAGTTGAGCAGAAGGGAATTTATACGTTATACGATACATTGGATATTCCTAAATTCTTCTGTATCTTAAACAGACACGCAACAACACAAGCTCAGTTTATTGCTGCTACATGAATAGGCTTGTGACAATGGCCCCAACAATTTGACATACACCTCCCGGAGGTAGGAGTAAACACAACATAGTTTTTCCTAAGGTGACAGAGCTCTGTTTAGCACAATATAGGGCTGGATTTGAAGGCCTGTACAAATCTAGTACAAATAAAACTGCCTTGCCCATGGTGAAAAAACATAGTATTTCTGCTTTAACCACTGAGCCACTTAACCACAAAACAATCTAAATCATTTTGAAAAAAGCTGATCTACAAGTTCACAATGCATGGCATTGTGAACTTGTATGACGTGTTATGAACTTGTCGATCAGCTATTTTGAAACCTTTAAGACATTTGTTTTCCTTCTTTTTGCCTGTAATGACATGCCCAAAACTGGGATGCCAGGGATAAAAGTGGTTAGCTACAGTATTCTGAAGAAAATCTAGAGACTGGCAAGTCATTAACTTCATACTGGCAAGCAGGTGGCATGGTCCAAGTCTATTCACTGTATACTGGCAAGTGCGGCATTAAATGTGGCATGGTCCAAGTCTAGTCACTGTATACTGGCAGTTGGTATTAAATGATGCAGAATGGTCAGAGTCTATGTAGCATATATCCACGCTAGACACTTTGATTACGAGTGACTTCGAGTCCCGGTACGCAAGCTCTGTATATCTCAGTTAAACCCAGTCTATAACCTAATTTATAATCACCACATAATACGTGGTCCACTATGTCAATGTCCGATCAGACAACTACACTGGGAATATGCTTCCACAGAGACTATAGCTTCAACAGGGAGAATACTGTATATCCATTAGTAACTCTAAGAATGTACACATGTAACCAAATGGACCCTTTACCAGTTTTAATCAGCCTATGAAAGGTAAAAGTCAGATGACTGGATATTAATCATCACACAAATAAAATAGTGTGGTTTTTACCACATGGATCACTACAATCAGACCCAAAAAGAGGGCAATCAATACTCAGCTGTAAAACCGTAAGAGCATGTTTACACTGGCATACAGTATCATTAGCGCAATATGACATATTTTGTGAAGTGGACCTTAAAGGTAGTTTAAATGTTAATCATTTTTGTTCTATTTAGGATGGCTATGCTGTCACAAGAATGCGTTTAATGTAGGCTTTATTGTGGTGAAGAAATTGATACTAGGGATAGTTTTATAGTTTAGTCCTTAATTGCCTGGGTATAGTTGGTGCACTCACTGCGTGAGTAGGCTATATGTCACTGAAAATATTATATAATAAGACAATTTTCCAAGGCTACCCATAGCCACCTTTACAGAAAAAAAAGCTGGATACAGTGATTAACATGAGACCAATACACAAATTGCATAAGTCACACGCTCAAATTAACCAAAACATGAGAACGAATTACTGTATATTTTTTTTTGTGCGCTCAAAATAGTAGAACATGGCCTCAGTACATTATTTTATTTAATATATGGCCACTCCGGGGCTTAATAAAAATCTAATCCAAACAGATGTATTGAGCTCCCATTTTTGTCTCCCCACAGCTATTCTGAAGCAAAGAAATGGATCCGTCACCACCATCACGAAAATGGCACAGAGTCAGTGAAAAGTGGAGTCAACAGTTGGAGAAACTTGCGAACACTGACGATGACAATGTTGTCAAAGTTGGTAGTCTTGTGTTTGGGACAGATAAAGAATTCCTTATAGCAAAGGGAAGTGGTGGAACTGAGGTGTTCTTGGGGTTAAGAGATGACGGCACTGAAGTTGCAGTGAAGAGAATGACTAAGCACAATTATGCGGTGCTGAAGAACGAGGAAGGCTTTTTACGTCTTCCAGAGCTTGATGATCCTTCAATTGTACGATATGTGGACTTTACTGAGGATAAGAACTTTGGATACCTTGTTCTGCAGTTATGTGAATACACACTGGAAGAACACATCAAGAATACGTCAGATTCTGAAAGATTTCAGCTTGCAAAGCAGGCTCTTAAAGGCTTAATGGTGCTCCACTGTCAGAAACCTCCAATTCTCCACCGCGACATCAAGCCTCAGAATGTCTTGATTGGTAAGCTACAGAAGACAAATTAAACAAGCAGATAATGTCAGACATTTTAGGCACAATTTGCTGAATTTATTTAGATTAATCTAAAACCCCTTTGTTTTATTATATTTAACGACCCCATTTGCCCTGCAGATGTTAGAGGGAGGGGAAGACTGGCTGATTTTGGAATAAGCAGACGGTTGACCACAGGACAAACAGCATATTTCACAAGCAGTGCAGGAACAAAATGCTGGATGGCGAGGGAGACCTTGAATGAAGAGGGTGATAATAGTATACCTGTAAAGTATAAATGCAGCACCGACATCCAGGTTTGTTCTAATTCTGCATGAGAACAATTTAATCAACGAGAACAACATATACTGTACTATCACTAAATGTTCATGTTCATTCTAAAGGTGGCTGGAATGTTGTTATATTACACCCTGTCTGGAGGACACCATCCATTTGGCTCAGCAACTAGATGTGAAGGCAACATTCTGGATGGAAAGTACGAACTGCACCATGTTCAGGATGAGGTTGCCAAGGATCTCATCGAGAGGATGATCCATCCAGACCCAGAGAAAAGACCCACAGTGAAGTTATGCTTGGCTCATCCCTTCTTCTGCTCAGACAAAACGTACAAGAAACAGGCAAACATTTCCCACTGCACACATACAGTATTTTTTATGCATATTCACTAACATCTCAATGTTATTATATTTAATATCATTGCTTAATCACAGCCCCAGCTCGTCTTTAACATTTTGATCATAGCTATAGCTATATATATATATATATATATATATATATATACACACACAGAAAACGAACAAATTAACTCAATGAAAGTTCCCCAAATCAATAATGTCCCAGTTGGGGTGTAATCGTTTTTGCTGCACTCAACACTCATTATCATGAGGAAACTGGGATATTATATCCAAAGTTATGCATATTCCATATATATGAAATGTAATATTGTCACCTTTTGTATAATAGTGTAGCAAGCAACATAGCAATATAGGCTAACTAACAAGTTTTAGCCTATTTAATTACATGCATAAAATCATACTCAAGTTACAGTTTAGGCATTTTAGCAGACACTCATATCCAGAGCGACTTATGTGTGAGATCAAAGGTGATATGCCTGCATTGCTGCATAATCTTTATCTTGTACAAATGTCTCCTGTTCTTTCCTCTTTTTCCTAAACTGGGCAGCTGATGGTTTAGGTGTGTTAACCTATAGTCACCAAGATTCCAATGACTAATTAGTTGACTACGGTAGTTTACTAAGGGTGTTATGCCCTATCTGTTCTACTGTATTAACCAAGTGTAACTTCAGGAGTCAGATTGCACTTGACATTGTATGAATGTGTTAATACTTATATGTTGTTATTGAAGCAGGGAAGATGAGGGGGAAATTAAGGCCTCAGGCAAGATGGAGGAGAAACCAGAGGTGAGATACTTATTAACACAATGAGTATAACTAAAGCCCAATAGCCTGGGACCAGACGAATCTGCCAGTGCAACAAAAAAAAATGTGATCCACACAGTGATATAATCTGGCCACGCAAGGTTAAAAGCCCAGTGCATGCTCCACTAGGCGAGCTGAAAAAACATTGGTTTGGAATATGACGTCATCCAGAGTTTTGGGTGGGCGGGACCCGAGCTAAATTTGGGTGTTTGGTGTCTCTGAGATGTTGTAACTACCGGAGCCAAATTTGTCTGTTCCTCATTGTTTCCTCATTCATTCATTCAGCTCCAAGTACATTATGTCACTGCTTACAGCTGGCTGTAGTGTAGCCTACACACTGCTTACAGGTAGCTGTAGTGTAGCCTACACACTGCTTACAGTTGGCTGTAGTGTAGCCTACACACTGCTCACACTTGGCTGTAGTGTAGCCTACACACTGCTCAGTTGGCTGTAGTGTAGCCTACACACTGCTCACAGTTGGCTGTAGTGTAGCCTACACACTGCTTACAGGTGGTTGTAGTGTAGCCTTCACACTGCTTACAGTTGGCTGTAGTTCAGCCTACACACTGCTTACAGTTGGCTGTAGTGTAGCCTACAAACTGCTTACAGTTGGCTGTAGTGTAGCCTAAACACTGCTCACAGTTGGCTGTAGTGTAGTCTACAAATTGCTTACAGTTGGCTGTAGTGTAGCCTACACACTGCTTACAGGTGGTTGTAGTTCAGCCTACACACTGCTCACAGTTGGCTGTAGTGTAGCCTACAAATTGCTTACAGTTGGTTGTAGTGTAGCCTACACACTGCTTACAGGTGGTTGTAGTTCAGCCTACACACTGCTTACAGTTGGCTGTAGTGTAGCCTACAAACTGCTTACAGTTGGCTGCAGCCTGCACACTGCTTACAGTTGGCTGTAGTGTAGCCTACAAATTGCTTACAGTTGGCTGTAGTGTAGCCTACAAATTGCTTACAGTTGGCTGTAGTGTAGCCTACACACTGCTTACAGTTGGCTGTAGTGTAGCCTACACACTGCTTACAGTTGGCTGTAGTGTAGCCTACACTGCTTACAGTTGGTTGTAGTGTAGCCTACACACTGCTTACAGTTGACTGTAGTTCAGCCTACACACTGCTTACAGTTGGCTGTAGTGTAGCCTACACACTGCTAACAGTTGGCTGTAGTGTAGCCTACAAATTGCTTACAGTTGGCTGTAGTGTAGCCTACACACTGCTTCCAGTTGGTTGTAGTGTAGCCTACAAACTAGTTGGTTGTAGTGCAGCCTACACACTGCTTACAGCTGGCTGTAGTGTAGCCTACAAACTGCTTATAGCTGGCTGTAGTGTAGCCTACACACTGCTTACAGTTGGTTGTAGTGTAGCCTACAAACTGCTTATAGCTGGCTGTAGTGTAGCCCACACACTGCTTACAGCTGGCTGTAGTGCAGCCTACACACTGCTTGAGCCAGTCTCCACTTGTCACCAACAGAGGGAGCCGCGAGCACGAGACACAGGAATCTGAAATGTTTTTGTCAGTCCACACTTTACGGGGGAGCCCAACCGAACCAAACTCACATCGGCTTTTCTACCGGTGTATGCACTACCTTAAAAGGGCAAGACCACTTTGGTAGATGTTTGGGTTGTGTATTTATCTTGCCATGATGTAACTCCAAATGTGGACAAAAAATAATTGCTCCATTGATTAGAAATTGATAATTCAAAATATGCTCCTCATACACTTACATTGTACGGTAAAACAGCTCTCTTCTAGCACAGAAACGAACGAAAACAAAGTTGATTCAGACAATATAGAACATCACCAAACCCAGTAGCTACAGTTTTTTTTTTTTATAGAAATGTTATCTTCCTGTTGATTTTGCTATTTTTATTAAGAAGACCACCTGGATCCGCGGATCGGGACCTTCAAAAAGTATTGCATTGCGTATTGCTTTGCTCACTTAGGACTTTCTTTCTTTCTTGTTTCACTCCTAGACTTCCTCATTTTCAGAAAGGAACACTTTTATGGACCACGCCTTGCTTTGCTCTTATTAAAATATCATCTTCAACACTACTAATGAAGTAATTGTTTTCAAGCGTTTTTATATATATTTGTGTCTGATAAAGAAAGAGCAGCCGTCAGGAGGTGGGTGTGAAGGCTGGTCCATGGACACATCTTCATCATCATCATCATTATCATCTGTGTCGACTAGCGAGGGCAGGAAGCCGGAGGTGAAGAAACAGATCAGAGAGGAGAGGAAGAGGAGCAGAGAGGAAGAGGAGCAGCTGAAGTTAACCTCAGGTGACTATTTGAAAATAGCAGATCTACAAGCTCACAATGTGTTCACATCGCGACGCATTGTGAGCTTGTAGATTGGCTATTTTTAAATGGCAGAAATGTATACAGGGCTGAAGTGGTTAATGTGTGTTTTGTAATAATAATCAAAATCTACAAAGTAACTAAAGGTTTCAAATAATTGTAGTGGAGTAAAAGTACAATATTTGCCTCTGAGATCTAGTGGAGTAAAGGTACTAAACATTTTAAATACTCCAGTAAAGTAAAAATACCTCAACATTTTACTTAAGTACAGTACTTGAGTAAATGTACTTCGTTATTTTACACCACTGGGCGCGTTATTTATTAATTTCTTCTAATTCTTTTTCAGGTTTTTCTCGTTTTTTGAATTAATTTATTATTCTTTTTTACCTCAAAACATTAAGTCGGTGTCTTTGCGCGATTTCACGTTGGCCACTTTAGCCACTTCAAGCCAATATATAGTCAGTTCTGTTCATAACCAGTGGTGGAAAAAGTCAATTTAAAATGTATTTCAGTAACGGCCGATCTACACCAGACTTTTCAAAGCGAGCGTATATGCGTGGTGCGTACAGCGCGTTTGTATAGATCCAATTGATTATCAATGATACCGGCTACACCAGGTGCGCGGATACGCGAGTCCCCCTACGCAGACCTTTAAAATAGGACTGGATCTAAAAGTGCGCGTGTGCGTATATGCGAGTGTGTGCATCGTGTGTGCGAAAAAAGTCTGGTGTGTTTCCACAGTAAAGGTACAAAAGTATTGGTATAAAAATGTACTTTGAGTACCAAAAGTAAAAGTCCTCCAGTCCTTGTGAGTACTTTTACTCACAATTGTTTTATGTTTTGTCATAATAATTTAAATCTACAAAGTATGTAGTAACTAAAGCTTTCAAATAATTGTAGTGGAGTAAAAGTATAATATTTGCCTCTGAGATGTATTGGAATAGAAGTAAAAATATTGCAAATTGGAAATACTCCAGTCAAGTAAAAATACCTTAAAATTATACTCAAGTACAGTACTTGAGTACATGTACTTGGGTACTGTTAGGTTGTGCTGGCTATACTTATAATAGTAGTAACAATGAGAGCTCGGTACGACGACGTGCTATTCCAATGCTGGCTTTATTTCCATCTGCTTACATACATGTCATTTCCCATTATATCCGCTAGGCGGCGGTGCTGCATCAATGACACACAAAACCTCATGACACAACATCCCCCTTTCTGAGTATAAACAATAAATGGAAATGTTTGTTTTTACTTAACTTTTTTTCTTTTCAGTACACATTCCCCCCAGTCATGTTAAATCAATATTCTTTTAGGAATTCAACTTTTCTTTCTTTTACTTTCCCAAACTTAACAACCATGACATATATTTTTTTTCTTTTTTTTTCTCCAAACAATGAAATATTCACCTATCTATGAAGGTGGGGTTGACTGCCCAAACCTTCAGCTGAGTGTGGGGGTTATTCTGCCCCAGTAATCACTCATACAATCGAGAGTACCTGCTATTTAGCCTCAAAGTCTTTCAGGTACCTCAGTGGTTCTCTCACTCTCGCTGGGTAGCGTCTCCCCGCCTCAGGACTCCGTGGCTGAGTATGGCCCTGCTCCACTGGTTGGTGTGTCTCTGCATCGCCGTCTGGTAGGTCGATCGCTAGCGGTGTGATGTCTGGAAGATCGGCTGGTTTGGCGGGGCCCACAGGTGTGCTGACAAGGTGGCTGCGATTCCGACGCAAGATTCCCCTGGGCGTCTCGATGACGTAGGATCGTGGCATGTCCGTCCTCGCCAACACTGTCCCTTTCTCTTTGGTGTCTGCGACCCATACATGATCACCTTGTTGTAGACCTGGCAGATCACGTGCTCTGTGTCTTTCCGCTGTTTCTGTCTGCTGTTTTCTTCCTGTTCCTTCAGATTTGGGATGTCTGCCCATTTTGGATCAAGGGAGGATGGGATGACAGGAACAGTAGTTCTAATTCTCCTGCCCATGAGTAGTTCTGCGGGACTGTACCCATTTGGCCAATGGTGTAGCTCGGTAAGCCATCAGGGCCATGTATGGGTCTTCTGCTTTGTCCAGGAGGTCCTTTATTGTCCTCACAGCACGCTCTGGCCCTCCATTACTTTGGGGAAACCTGGGACTAGAAGTGATATGAGTGAATCCCCATTTAGCTGCAAACTGTCTAAAGTTATCAGAAGAGTATTGGGGACCATTATCAGATTTCAGAATGAACGGACAGCCAAACTTGGAAAAAATGGATTTGAGGTGTTCAATAACTGCTACTGATGTTGTTGAGGTGAGTTTAGCAATCTCTATGTAGCGAGAAAAGTAATCTACCACTAACAAGTAATGGTTGCTCTTCCACTCAAAAAATCAGTTCCCACTGTAGCCCATGGCCTGTCAGGAAACTCAGTTGGCAGTAGAGTCTCTTTGAAGTTGACCCTCTCCTTTGCACAAGTGTCACAATTCTCCACCATCTTCTGTAGCTACGTGCTCAGTCCGGGCCACCAGACGGACTGTTTGGCTCGTGCTCGGCACTTTGTTATGCCCTGGTGTCCTACATGCAGTTTCTGTAGTATGTCTTTTTGCAGTGACTTTGGTATGACTAGTCTACTACCCTTCAGTAACAGTCCATCATGCACAGTAAGCTCGCCTGCAAATTGTTGGGAGGTAGGAATGCTCTGTCTAATGAGAATCTGTCTGGCCACCCCTCAGTGCAGTACCTTCTCACTTCTCTGAGCATGTCATCACTCTCCTGGTGTCTTTTAATCTCCCTTAACCTCCCATCTGTTGCTGGCAGGCTAGACATCACCATGTTCACATACAGGTCCAGCTCTGTCTCCTGCTGTGTGTTGTTTACACTCTTTGTTGAATGGGCGCTGTTGCCTATGAACACTGTCCATATTAGCTCCTGCGGTTTCTGCCCTGAAGTTGCTCTTAAGCATCTCCTGCTGCTTTTTAACTAGTTCACTTTGGCGGACACGAGTGACAGCTTTCTCCAAAGTTAGTTCAGGATCCATTTGAAGTTGCTCAGACAGTCTTTTGTCCTTCAAGCCTACAACTAATCTGTCCCGTATCATCTCGTCATGTAGCTGTCCATAACCACAGTGCTCTGATAAACAATGCAGTGCTGTGATAAAGCTCTCCACAGATTCTCCAGCGTCTTGCTGTCTCTGGTTGAATTTAGCTCTTTCAAAAATCACATTTCTGCGCACTACAAAGTGTGCGTTCAGTTTGTCTTTGACTGTACTGTACACATTCAACTCCTCCGCCGTCATGCGAAGTGAAGTTATCACATCTTCACCTGATTTTCCTCTGACTGTAGCTCTAAGCCAGATGCAATCCGGAACCTCTCGAATCTTCTGATCCATTTGGGCCACTCTTCTGGCTTTGTGACATCAAAGTGTGGTGGCGGCATAACTTGAAACCGGTCCATAATGGCGAAATCCGTGGTTCCCTTCTTCCCGAGGCGTCCACTCGCTCACATGCGGTCTTTTGTTAGCTTGTTAGCCACTTAGCTCCTCACTGTATCAGCCAAGCTGTACAAAAAATAATAATCCTCGCAGGTTCTCGTTCAAAAAAAAACTCTGGTTGTTTCTTACATGAACTACGGCTTCTGACACCATGTTAGGTTGTGCTGGCTATACTTATAATAGTAGTAACAATGAGAGCTCGGTACGACGACATGCTATTCCAATGCTGGCTTTATTTCCATCTGCTTACATACATGTCATTTCCCATTATATCCGCTAGGCGGCGGTGCTGCATCAGTGACACACAAAACCTCATAACACAACAGGTACTTTCCACCACTGTCAGCATTAGATTAATTACTCACCTTCTGCAAAGATGACAAAAGAGAACACACTTTTGTTCCATAGGCCCACATTGTCTTGGTTTCAGAGAGCATGGTGGTAAATATGAGCTTTTGCCCAAAAGTCTTTATATTCCATAATGTCCCACGACCCACGTCCGTGTTATTTACTTTTTACTCAAGCTAGCATGGAGTTTGAGAACGTAGACTTGACGCACGTTACTAGTCAAGCAAGCGGCCCCCAGAAATCTGGTTTCCTTTCAAAACGATGTGCATTTCAAAATCTATACTTGTAATGTTACAATTCAACATACGTTTTATTTTGAAATAGAAGTAGAAGTACTCAGGTAGCCTAGTTGAAACTACTTCATGGATGAAAGCAGCAGCTTATATGGAACGGGGGGAGAAAAAAAAAAGTCAGACAAAAAGTGGTGGGAAATCACAGATCTGTGAGAGTGAGGGTGTCCCGTTTTACGCACAATGAATGGTCGTGACGCCATGTATGTTAATCTGACGTTAGTAGATTAAGTTTTCTTCTTGAACATGGCCATGGGTCTGTGGCAGGTTATTTAATATGGGATTTTCACAGCCGCCTTTGACTTTTTCTTAACGGAACGGCGTTCCGATGCCGAATCTTTTACCGGAACGCTGTTCCTGACCGTTCCGGCCCACTTTCACCACTGACACACACGTACACACACACACAGACACGTCGCGACGCACGCAGCGCGCTTACACAGTTTGATTACTAGCTAGCTCAGCTGTGTGATCACCCCCCCCAGCGCGGCGCAGTGCAGCGCTCAGTTACAGTACACCCGTCCAGTGACCGTCGTCGCCACTCGCCACACAAATATAAATAAATAAACTTGCGACGTCTCTGTTACGGCGGAGCCCCCCCCCCACCTGAGCCCCCCCCCCTCCGGGTGGGGGGACAACTGTCCCCTTTAGCCCCGCCTGTCAGCGGGCCTGAGTACCGCCACAACCCAAATATTTCAAATCAGCTTCATTGTGGCGCTATAACAGCCAGTGGTGTTAAGTAATTAAGTATACATTTACTCAAGTACTGTACTTAAGTACAATTTTGAGGTATTTCTACTTTACTGGAGTATTTCCAATTTTCTGTACTTTTACTTCTACACCAGAGGCAAATATTGTACTTTTACTCCACTACAATTATTAGAAACCTTTAGTTACTAGAAACTTTGTAGATTTTGATTATTATTACAAAACATACATTAACCACTTCAACCCTATACATTTCGGCCATTTGAAAGTAGCCGATCTACAAGCTCACAATGTGTCGCATCGCAACGCATTGTGAGCTTGTAGATCGGCTATTTTCAAAAGATTTGTATACATTTTATTCATTTGAAAACTTGTGAAATGCATGGGACATTCTGCATAACCAGTACTTTCTACTTTTGGTACTTTAAGTACATTTTGATACCAATACCTTTGTACTTTTACTTGAGTATTTTTTTAATTCCGGACTTTTACTTGTAACAGAGTATTTCTACATTACAGTATTGATACTTTTACTTAAGTAAAAAAATATGAGTACTTTTTCCACCACTGGTCCTGACTGCATTTTACCAAGAGAAGATGTATTCTTTTCAGTTAGGGACTAGTCGAAATTTACAGAAGGGGGTCCCTGGAGGAAAATAGGGGAGGGTCATGCCTTTCTAAATGTAGTCCAAGGGAGGGTCAGCTAATTTGAATTAATAAAATAGTCCGTTTGAATAATAATACCTTTTTAGTACAGCAGAACAGTGGTCAATGACCCCTCTCTATTTTAAAGGATACAAAGTATTCAAATCAAGTAACACCTTTTGCTGATTGCGTCGCCGTGGTAACTCGAAACGGCAAGAAAAGTAATAGCCTGGTTGGCCCGGCCGTTCCGCACACATTTTGATACGTACATTGCCGGGGACGTGTAAACCGTGTGGGAGGAGTAGCATTTGGGGCACCACGTGCGGCCAAAAGGGGCGGGGTTTCGTCGTTTTTTGCGAATAACGTACAATGGTAACGCGTAACGGCAAAAAACGTCCGCGCACACCATTCCCGGCCAAGCCGCACGTTTTGATGTATATATTGCCGCGGTAGTGTAAACCGCGAGGCAGTTACGGACGGACAAAATTTGCAAGGATAAATAAATAATAAGTATGGCGGATTAAGTGTTTTGCCATTATATGGCAGGCACACTTAACAAGGACTTGGCTACGACAAGCAGGTCAAAAGTTATAGCAAAATATAGGAGTTTACAAATATCAACCAATCAGAAAAGGGGGTTGAGCCAAGTTAAACCAATGAAAGACAAGGACTCTGATCTGATTCCAATGACACCACCCTCAAGTCTATATGGCTATCTGCTCAAAAGTTATAGAAAAAAGGAAAAACATGACCTTGTAGATCGGCTATTTTCACTTCCTGTTTGGCGGTGAAACAAGGAAGTTTGACGCTTCACCACGGTCACGCCGTTTTATAAAAACTCGCGTTTTTGATAAGTTTTCATCGTTAAGATCTCTTGGGTACGTTGAACGAGTTTGAGGTGATACTGACCATCCTCCTAGGAGTTCGTTAAAGTACGAACCGTGAAAATGGCAACAAAAAATGCTTAAACGCCACAATAAATTCAAAATGGCTGACTTCCTGCTGGGTTTAGGTCATGGCTCCAAGAGACTATTTTGTAAGTCTGGACATGATAGAGGTATGTACCAATTTTCATACATGTAGGTGAACCATATTGTGGGGCATCAACGTTGAAAGTTTGTAAGTGGCGCTTACAGTATCTCCCCCTTTCAATGAAAGATTTAATTTCTTCTTTGCTTGTCAGCTGTGCCTCATCCAGAGAAGACCATGGCTTCCATTGACGTAGATAATCTACAGGTAGGTTTACTGGCAAATAGCAACTCAAAAGAAGGTGTCATTGTTACAATTGTTGCATATTGAAAAAAAATATAATACCTGCTACTCATTTCTATAGGGCTCGTCTGTGAACATATTGGTCGCCAACAAGGTGAACCTTGTCGAGTGGCTCAGCTCAGATCTCCATATTCTACAGCATGCACAATCTGATGGAGTTATTGATGGAAGACTTTATCGAAAACTGAAGAATACAGCACAGCCAGAAGATGCTTGTATTCTCCTTTTAGATACAATGATTGATAGAGGAGAGGGAACTTCATCTCAGTTCCTTAAACTTCTAAAGAAAACAAAGATTCTCAACACATATCCACAACTAAAGAAATGGAATTCTTCTTTTGCGTTGCCAGGTAAAAAAAAAAGAAGTTTAGATTGTATGTCTCTCAGTTATGAAATTGCCATCTTATTTGGTCAGCTGTTGCACCTTGCAACATTACACACAGACCTTAAGAAAATGAAAATGAGAACACTGCAAAGAATTTTACTTCTCTCTTCCACAGGACCACCTGAACCAAAGATCACAAACAGCCTAGATAGATAAACTGTTTAAAAGTTATCGCAAACTATGAAATATTGAATAGGGGGTGGGGCTAAGTAGCTACAATCAAGGACAAGGACTCTCAATTCGAATCAAGTGACGTGACTCACAAGTCTGTACAACAAACCGTTCAAAGGTTATAGCAAAAAAATAGGGACAATCAAATATCAACCAATGCCACTTGTGATGTGTGTGCAAAGTAGCGCAACTTTTTGAGTATGTTGGTGCCTCATGCGCTTCATTATTGCAAAGAATAATGATAATCTTTGCAATTTCAATAGGGCTTCGCACTGTGCAGTGCTCGGGCCCTAATAATAATCATTGCAGTTTCAATAGGGCTTCGCACTGTGCAGTGCTCGGGCCCTAATAATACTGCATAAATATAAATTCCACAAACCTCATATTTTTGTCATCTGCACATTACCAACTAAGTGCAGCCTAGTTATTTCCAACAGGCCTATTTGAGAGTGCAGAGACATAATTGCTTTGATGCATGTAACATTAACAAGTGTCAACAAGCATCAGCTGGACACATACACACCCTCTGCAGTGCTCTAAACTGAAAGTTTCATTTCTCTCCAAAATACCTTGACTATGGAAGACATGATTAATAATTACTGTGATTATGATAAGCTTACATTTAATATCATACACCATACAGTAAGAGCTCCTATGACTTTTTTTATAATAAAAAATATTTAACAAATATTACGATACAGTATGACATCATGACAATACCTAGCATCACATTTTAATATCACAATAGGCTATATCGTGGGACAATATATCGTGACACTTCTAGGGAGGGTTACTCTTTTTTTTTTAATCACTTGGGGAGGGTCATTGATTTTTTTTCCCAGCGAAATGGAGGGTCATCATGGGATTTTAGATCAGGGCACATACATTTTCTCCAGGGGTACACTTCGAGAAAAAAAATCGACCTGTCCCTTAAATGTGTTATGCTAGCATTGTATCTTTATACACTACACAAGTAGCCACTGATGCTATACTTTGTGATTTTCAGCTCTGCCCCAGAATGCAAAGGGTAGTGAAACGGCCCCCACAATCACTATGCCGTCTCAGGATGCAAAGGGTAGTGAAATGGCCCCCACAATCACTATGCCGTCTCAGGATGCAAAGGGTAGTGAAATGGCCCCCACAATCACTATGCCGTCTCAGGATGCTAAGGGTTGTGAAATGGCCCCCACAATCACTATGCCGTCTCAGGATGCAAAGGGTAGTGAAATGGCTGAAATGCCCCACAAACTCATCCTTAGCACTGATGCATTCAAGAGGGAGAAACTAAGCAATCCAGACGTAAGTTATTCTAACAACACAATTTTAAAGGCCAAGTATTTTTTTTATAACACAATTAAGAGATGTATAAGCTAGCTGTATGTATTCTAAATATTCTAATTCTGTTCAAAACTGTTTTCTTCACAGATTTACCCTGTGCGTAATAAGTACTCTAGGAACCGCCTGGCCTTATTAATCACTAATATAGAGTTTACTCTACCTCAGATGAGAAGGAATGGTGCTGATAAAGATGAGGAGAACATGTTGCTGTTGCTCAATGAGTTGGGATACGATGTGCAGAAACACAGAAATCTCTGTGCGAAGGTACTGTAGGCTTAACAAGGGAAATTGTTGTCTCCAATTGAAGGATTTTCATCCTTAACTGAGTGATGTAGTGAGCGACTGACTTAATGTGATGTGATTTAGTGATTAATTGATTGATTTAATGTTTTGTCACAGGAGATGGACTCGACTGTCGAGAAGTTTTCGCAAGATCCGCGTCTCTATGGCACAGACAGCGTTTTTGTCGTCATCATGACACATGGGAATTTGGGAGTCCTCAAAGGCGTCCACTGGACACCGAGCAATAATGACGTTTTCCAAATTGATAAGCTCTACACACACTTGAACACACAGAACTGTCCGGCTCTGCTGAACAAACCCAAAGTTTTCATCCTCCAGGCCTGCAGAGGAGGTGATGCTCTGGTTACAATAGGAATGCCCCTGAAGTTGCGCTGCAATGTTTTCCTACCTATTGTCCTGGCCAGTGTTATGACAACTGTTTTCTGTGTAACTGAATTCAGGCTTGTTGACTTTCAGTGAGTGAAGTTAAAAATAAGACATTCTTGTTTCAGTGGTGGCTGGATCCGCAATTGTCCATGATGGTGCCACTGTTTATGATGCTGACATTGTTAGTGATGCTTACCTTGACACAGAAGGCATAGAGGCTGATGGAGAATCCACCATTGCACACAACGAAAAGGACTTCATCTCCCTCCTTTCATGCACCGCACGTGAGTGTGTCTTAACATTTAATAGTTAATAGGGGGAAGGAAAAAATGTTTTGATTAAAAGAGCTTTGTAAATTAAATCCTAGATGATACTTAAATACTTTCAAAACATTTACTGTATGTGATGTCCATTCTATTATTTTATCCTGCAGATTCTGTTTCATACAGACATCAAGTAACTGGATCCTTTCTAATCCAGTTCATTTTTGAGATATTCCACAAGCATGCCCATGAGGAGCACATTGAGGTTCTGTTCATGAAGGCAAGTGTTGACTACAATTTCACTGCTTTGCATTGTGATTTATCTAACTGAAAGCATGAACAATAATTGAGTGCAAATGCATGTATGATCTGCTCTATTGACTACAGTCCAACTACTGTACCTTTAATACACTGTTTTAACCACACAGGTCATGCAACGCTTTGAAGGAGCCTTTGACAAAATAAGACAGATGCCCACCAAAGACAGATGCACGTTGACAAAATACTTCTACCTCTTTCCAGGCTATTGAGACACCACTGTTTAAACAGATTTGTAAAATACATGTTCAGAAATTGCAGAGGCTATATACATTATATAACCCACATTGTACTTCTGCCCAGTTTCTAGTGGGGGGAAAGTAGTTTTGCTTTGGTTCAAAAGTTATTCAAAAGTTTCTATTCACAATTTGTGATGGTGTTCTATGTAAATAAAACTAAACTTTTCAACATGAATACCAATAAAGACTTAATGTTACTCTGACTGTAGTCTCGCGTAGCCAGACAACTATTCCACAATCTCTGAATGCTATATAGAGTCTGGGACTACAACTCCCGAAATCCGAGAGAGGACACTGGCACTTCCGTTCACGAAAATATATTTTAAAATATCTTTAAATTTTATTTTTTAATTTCAATTTCTGCTAGGCAGCAAGCTAAATATACTTAGATGATTTTGATTTATATTAGGATAAATTAGTGTGACTGTAAAGACGAAACGGAAGTGGGTCGGAGGCTTCACAATCACATCCGGTTTATATTCTAATCATGATCAGAGCTCAGAGATCAGAGAGAGTCTCAGACTGTATGACCGGAAACATTTGAAAATTGTGGGAGGCAACAGTCTGGCCACGCGAGACTACTCTGACTGTATTTGTACAGGTGAATCATTTTCAACCATGGCAGCTTTAAAACCAACAAACTCATACCTGTTGATATCAGTTAATTTCAGTGAACATCACCATTGTAGCTAATAGCAAAATACTAGTATTGTTTCAATGTTTAATATGTGTTTGGTTTGTGTAATATCTTTGTTTAGGCCTACATTTGGAAATTAATTTACATGATTTACATTACAAACCCACTACCTAAATAAAGTAAAGATCTTTAGGAAGATTTTTATGTATTTTAGTAACGCCAATTTCGGCCAGGGTGTTACACATGTCACAATAATTTCCCAGATCCAGTTGGTTGTCACCTCCTGCACCTCTGCAATTGAGCCCCTCCATACAGCCTGCAACACACAAACAACAAAGGTCACTAAAGAGGAAACATTACATCACCACATCTAATTAGGTTTATAGAATTTAATCTCAAGTGTTCTGTACAAATACTTGGGCTCTGTAGATTATTTTAAGTCAAAACTGTGTTATCTAGTTTAAAATCTGTACTGTATCAATACATTGTGTCCCATTAACATGTTTAGAAGAACCAGTCAGATTCTGTGATGAGCATAATTCTTCCTAAATGTAGCTTCACAACACTGATTAATATTATTCAAGTGATTTTGTCTGGTGTTGATTCATTAAATAGCATCTGATTTATGTATATTTTTTGTCTAGTGTTTTGAAGGTCTTATGAAATGGTACCTACATGTCTAGTCAGGACATATATGAAGCAGGATTTGCTTCTGTTTGTGGTGATTGCACACAAACATAAGATAGAGATAACAAACACCATTTAAACCATACAATAAACCTTACAAATTAGTATTTTAAAACTATGCATTTAACCAAAAGATATAAACGGGCTCTGAACAGTAGGCCTACTGTACAAAATAATGAATGCTAGTGCACACACACTTACTTGACAGACAAACGCAATTTAACCCAACTCGCCCAACTAAATACATTAACAACTGTGGTTACTTTAGCTTAGAAATTGTCAAGAGAGAAAGAACAAATCACCAACCGTAACTAAACAATCTAAACACCAACTTTGGCAACGGATGCACATCCGCAGTGACTGGAGATCTGAACAGAAATGATACCACTATGGTACTCATGCTGATGTAGTGTAGTAATCTAGCTGATGAAAGATGTCTCCTCAGATGTACTGTATATCAAGTAGCCGATCGACAAGCTCAAAATGTGCCGCTTCACGCCGCGTTTCGAGCTTGCAGATCTGCTACTTTTGATACTTTTGTGTGACGCTGTAGTATGATCAGGGCAATGAATAATTAGGGAATGAATTTACAAAAAAATCACAAAAAGTTTAAATATGGAGATAAGAGGTTTCTGCCCGACAGCAACCATATACAATGTCAAATTAAGACACTATCTTAAAGACTTTGACAGTTCTCAATTAGAGCACAATATTTGAATGTGTTGTGATACCAAATCTCTCCAGCAGGGGGCACAGCACTATCTAAAAAAGTAAAGGGCACCTTGGTGTCACACACAACATAAGACAGACAAACAGAAGGGTACATTTATAAATTTGGTTTGTGTGCTAAAGTTTAACCCAAACTACATGTGATGCCTCAACTCCTACATTCCAAGTGCTTGTCATGGTGGAAGGGTCCCCACTTCATATATGATTATTTTGGGAGATCCCCAGTTCAAATATGATTATTTTGGGGGGTCACGGCCTGAAAAGGTTGAGAATCATCAGCAGAACATTCTGTTCCAAACTACAATTCAAATCTCTTTGAAGGATATAAGAAAGGGAATGACTTTTGTTAACAGAATTGAACAATTACAGACTGGATTTGACAAGCTTTAAGTATGTTATTTCTTCCCAAAACCATTAAATGGTAAATGGCTGTAGGGAAATGTTTTTGTTTTGTTTTGAAACTTTGCCACCGACAAACCTACATTGCACTCATATGGGCCACGGCAGCAGTGTTACAGCAGTGTTTAGCACTTCAAATGGCCATTACTTTGGTGGCCATTGCTCTGATGCGCAACATAGGACTAGGTTTGACGGCTGAGTAGCTGCCTGAAAATCTAGTATAGTTAACAGATTTGAAATAGGGCTTAAGTGGTTAATTCATAATATATTTACGTTACGGTCCAAAGGGTCCCTTCCTAGAAATGCAGTGGAGTCAAAAGTACAATATTTCAACTTAAAACGTAGCGGAGTGAAAGCCATCAGCCTGCAAAAAAGACAAAAATCAAATACTTAAAATTGACCTAAGTACAGTACCAAAGTAAATGTACTTGTAAGTTACTGTCCACCAGTGCTTTTACACAGACAGAAATACCTCCATGTGCCCTTCTCTTCCTGCATTTACTGTATCAAAGCTCTGTTTGAACTTTCAAAGACTTGACCTCGTCAAATCATTTATTCGTTGTTGTTGCTTTCCCAACACAGGGCACGTGAGGTCCTATTAGTAGTCTTGGTTGTATTGAACAATAAGCTGCCGATTCAGCTGATTAATGCCTGGTCACCTGTCATAAAGTAGATCATTAACTGGTGTGATCTTTGACTTGGATTATGAAACGACTCCCATTTAAAGGAGTATTTCACCCAAAAAAGTACTTATTTTCCATCAATTACACACCCAATGAAGCTTTGAATTCATGGAGATTCTTTAGTTTTTGTCGCATTCGGGAGCCAATAATTTGATGACCAGCGGAGTGTGACTCAATTGAGTCTCCTACCGACCAGCCACCCCGTCATCAAATTGTTGACTCAGGAATGCAACAACAATTTTTTTATCTCAAAATATTCTTTTTTTTTTGGTGAACTGCTCCTTTAACGGAACTATTTCTGCACTTGCCCAACAGGTAAAACAGGGGAGTAGAGGAGACTGGAAGAGGAGAAGGCATGACAACCAAGGAGAATAGAAGGCTTAACAAGAGAAGGGTGTATACCGTGTATGTTTAATATCTGACAATCAAATGCAGTGAGAAAATATTCACCTTAATGATTGACTACATGTAATTTAATTTATAATTTGCCCTTTGTTCTCAAGACCTTTCCTCCTACAGTATTGTAAGATCTGATTTAAAGAAAAATGTACATTCACATAGGCTGCGGAATGCTATTAATACAATACTCCCTCTAACAAAACTGGGGAAAAGCTGACACCTCACACAGCTTAATTCACAATATAATCACAGAGCTATTAAGAAGAATAACTATGCTGATGCCAAGAGGGACATTTTCTTGCTGACTACCAGTTGAGGAATGGATGTGCGACGTATACAGTGTCAACAACAGAACAGACCGTTTACATTCACCTGTAAAAGCTCAGAGAAATTAAATTAAAACCATTGGAAAACCATTAATGTCTTTGTAAGATTACAAAAATACATACTTGGCGCTTGGGTGGCACAGTGGTTAAGTGCCTGCCCACCGTGGTTCGAATCCACCGCGGTGCACCCGGCTTTGTTGAGCATCTCTATACGAACACAATTGGCCCGTGTTCAGGGGAGGGCAGCCGGGCGAGGAAGGTGATGTTTGTTACTACACGTACTCCTACTGGGCTGGGACGGCACCTGTCAGCAGGGAGTGTTGGGCGGGGGAAGTAGGACGGAGGCCCTACGTCTTCCCGGTGGGGGCTCCTCACTGGTAGGTGAGTCAGTAGGATACAACAGCAGTGACAACAAACAAATGTGTGTGCGGAGGAATTGGCCATGTCAAAATAAAAATATATATTAAAAAAATCACACCCTGTGTGAAGTGGGCGGTGTCTTGCTAGCTAATCACAATACTGAATGGAGTCAACCAATCATGTACAAAAGATAAATACATTTATTGAAACACTCTTTATGATGGACGAAACCATAACTTGAAAAAAACAAATTTTTGGTTTTTTTCAAGTTATGGTTTCTTATATAGGGCTATGCACATGTGTCATGTGACACTGGCCAATCACAGTCCTGAATAGACTGTGATTGGCCAATCACAGCGCAGGATAATTGTACAAATTTCCTGGGCCCAGATCACAGCGCAGGAAAATGTACATTTTTCCAAATCTCACTTATAGGGGCGGTTTCACCGCCCAAAAATACATACATAAAGCTCACTTCAGAGGCCATCCTCAGACGTAGGACCAGCGACAAGGGCATGGCTACATGTTGTCCAGACAAGGACCCTTTATTGATTATTTCTTTCCCGACCCAATGTCGGGTCTAATTTGGTTCCATTTGTACTCTCAGAATTATGGGGGTCCTTGAAATTAAAAAGTTTGACAACCACTGCTCTAGTGTCGCCATTTATAATTGCACAAATGCGTTCCAAAAATTGAAAGATTGATTTTCCACGAAACTTAATGTGCTCAGCCTACTGAGATCACACATTAAGATACATTACTACGTATGTTATTATAAAAATCTGGTATGTATCTAAGAATCACAGCACAATCATTTTCTATTTTTGGCATTACATTTATAATGGTAAGCAATGAGATGTTACTTTGTTCCTCTCCTACACACCTGAGGCCAAGTGTAATTATTTATTAAAGACGGGGTGCCGTGATTTTCAGTGATCCCCCCCCCCCTAAAACATAATCATCAGGTATTATGGCTATACTAGGAGGAAGATTTTTTTCAAAAAAGTGTACAGAAATAGTTAAATTTATGTTTTTATGTGGACACGCCTACAGTTCATTAAGTATACCTGGTTCTCACCTTAGCACCTCCTCCACCACCTTAGCACCACCCACCTGTCCTAGTCCCTCCTCCTCCTCATGCCCACACCTGTTGTGTTATGATAATGAGGAGGAGGGTATATTTTTACTCTGTCACTAAAGGGCTGTTTTTCTATTGGCACGTTTGACCCTCAAGGTTTCAGCCTCCAGGTAGAAACTCAAAATAGTCAGAGAAGACATAAAACACCATAAAAACACTACAAGGGGGCTTAATGAAGTTCTATCAACCTCATAGACACATGAAAAACTGAAAAAGTGCAAAACCATGGCACCACCTCTTGGAACTATGAGTTAACACAGCCGTCTGAACAGACTAACCCCACTGCTAAATGAAGCATAGCTTTCATTTCAGATAGCAACTTTATAAAAAATAAAAAATATATTGTAATCACAACTATACACACACATAATATATTGAGCTATATCCACAGAGGAGTACTGAAGCTAAAATGAGTTTATCAGAATGTTCAGCAATCTTTTTTTTTAAAGTAATTAAAAACTAATAATCATTATCATAATTTGTTCATGAACAATGATTTTATCTATATGCAAAAATATACTCTGTTCATCAAACTTTGGGAAATACCGCAGTATGTAATATTTCACATCTTTACACATCCGTCTCTGTCAGGCGGAAACCTCATATGTCCACAACTGTTACTTTTCAGGATACAAATGTAGCAAAAGTAGCAGATCTACAAGCTCAAAACGTGTCGATTCGCACCGCGTTTCGAGCTTGCCGATCTGCTACTTTTGATGCTTGTGTGACGCTGCCGTATGATCAAGTAGGGCGTTAATTTACGAAAAAACACAAAAAAGTTAGAATATGGAGATAAGAGGTTTCTGCCCGACAGCAGCGATATGACAAGTGCATCAATTGTGGTAATGTCATACAGTATCTGTCACAGTTACAATATTATATACACATGACAATTTCTTCAAAAGAAAAACCACAATGCATGTTTACTCTTGTGTCCACATTGATTATTCATCACCCACCCTTTCATTTCTGTCAGGCCAGAGCATTGCATCCACATCACAGAGAATGGTTTCTCTGGCCATGACCCCTAGGGAACGGACTCTCGAAGCTATAGATTCCTCTTAGTTGTTAGTATATGCTTTTTATGATTTATAGATCCGCTGCTCCAGCTACTCTCAGGCGACTTGACATACAGTCTGTTATTCTGCCCTTATAGATGGATTACTGGTGATTGTTAAGGTTGTGCACTTTATGAGAAGAGGTGTGATAAACATTGGTTTATCTTTTAAGGCCTGTGTTGCAATGCTACTTCCTGATATTTCATCAAAAGAAAACCTTTCGCACACCTACAGTATATCTCGTCTGTCGGGTGGAAACCTCATATGTTCAAAACTGTAACTTTTCAGGATTCAAAAGTAGCAAAAGTAGCAGAACCACAAGCTCAAAACGCGTCGCTTCGTGCCGCATTTCGAGCTTATATATCTGCTTCTTTTGATGCTTTTGAGTGACGCTGGAGTATGGATCAAGTAGGGCGTTCATTTACGAAAAAAGACAGTTAGAATAAGAGGTTCTGCCCGACAACAACGATATTAAAAGTCTTAAAGGGTAAGACCACTTTGGTAGAGGTTTGGGTTGTGTAGTTACCTTGCCATGATGTAACTCCAAAGGTGGACAAGAAATCAAAAATAATTGCTCCATTGATTAGAAATTGATAATTCAAAATATGCTCCTCATTGACTTACATTGTACGGTAAAACAGCTCTCAAAGTCACTCTTTTAGCACATAAATGAACACAAACAAAGCTGATTCAGACAATATAGAGCATCACCAAACCCAGTACTGTTTGTTTTTTTAATAAAAATGTCAACTTCCTGTTGATTTTACTATTTGAAGATCTGGATCCGGATCCGCCGATCCAGTCCGGGTTTTCTTCTTATTAAAAATGGCAAAATCAACAGGAAGTTGACATTTTTATTAAAAAAAAAAACAGTACCTTTAAGCAAGTGCGTAGGCAATAAAAAAACAAACAGTGAACAGCATCGACAACAAAGATTACCCACGCACTTCCCCGGCAGTGCGCAAGTAATCTTTTATTGTTGATGCTATTGCCTATAAGTGGAAATGTAACTCTTATTTCCTGTCTGACCTGCGTGGGCGACTTGGGTCCATCATGGTCAAACAGAGCTTTGTAAATGAGTCAGCATTCTCTGTCGGTGGCCCCAACAACCTCCTGGAATAAGTCTCAAAACTCTAAAAATCTGTTCCCTATAGACCAGTGGTTCTCAACCTGTGGGTCAGGACCCCCAGGGGTGTCCCAAATTATTTTGGGGGGTCCCCAGATGATTAGCTTAATGTGCAACATTGTTTTCTCACTCAACAGTAAACAAACCAACATACAGTATAAGTATATACAGGGTATCTGCACGTTTCTGAAGGGACAATTTAAGGACTTACCAAATTGGGCAAAGTGTCAAATATTACATAAGAAAGGGGGGGGGGGGGATTCACGGCCTGAAAAGGTTGAGAACCACTGCCCTATACCACCATTTACCATTTCAGAGCAACCGTTTTGAATATTTCTTCTCCTGGTAGTATAACTGCTTTAATTAACTTATCTATGGATTCAGGTGAAGCAATCTTATTGTATTTATTTATTTATTTTAATTTGCATTTATAGTGTATTGGATTGTTATAGTCATTTAATTGCATTCTTGAATTTAATTGCATTCTTGCATTCTAATTGAATTGCACATTGTAATATTTGTAATGGTTGTACCGTTTATTTTATTGTAGCTCAGCTACATTGTAAATGAAGGCTATACAGTAACTTAACCCTCAACCCTGGAATAAAGCTCAGAGGTATATTTACAGAGAAAGGAGGGGGCAGGGGGCAGAGGTGTTCTTCTATTTTGAGGACAGGAATTATTTTAGGTTAGTATTCTACCTCCTGTTCCTCCTTCATGTCTCTACCTCCCCCATCTCCCTCTCCTGCTCCCACCTCCTCGATCTGGAATCACTCTCATTATCTTGCTCCATTCTTCAGGTTCCATAGCTTTCACAAAAACAAAATTGATTTTTAGCAGACACTCTTGTCCAGAGCGACTTAAATGCTAATTCTGAGTAAATGGCATGAACCCTGTAGCCAAGGAACAAAACTACTTCAGGTGACTGATTATTGAGTGAACAATTTCGCAATTACAACCTGGCACAACCTTCTTGTGATATCACGGCAAATTCAAGGCAAGGAATCCTTTCTGCTATTTTGTGTGCACACCTTGTCTGAGCAAGCTCGCGATGGATCTTTTTGCTGGTTGCAGCCAGTGGAGTATTTACTCCACCACAGCAAGCTCCCGGAACATGTACTGTACAGATGTCCCTCCTTTTGAGATGGCTGTTGCAGATGACAAGTTCTTTACTGAAGGAAGACAGATAGAACTCAGCCCTTTGGATAGTCGTCATTACCGGCTGGAGAGTTGTTCCCTGTGCGCCAACCTGGAGTGTCTCAGTCAAGAAAAGGCCCTCATCACCTCTGGACAGAAACTGGTTGCGTAGCTCATTCAGGGCATCACACAGAGGATGGAGAATGTGAGCTTGAGTGGGTTCTTTGGGCAATTTGGTTTTGGCCTTCCTGTCCTTACAAGGAACAAGTGGGTGCTCTATTAAGCTGTTTTGTTTGTGTATGTGTTGGCTGGTTCTCCCTGATGGAAGCCTTACCCACACCTGGTGTTGCATCCGGGTGGTATTGAGGAGAGGCGGTTGTCTTTTGCTGCCCTCCAGGTGTTGTAGCTCCATGGCTGTCCTTTCCTCCTGGCTGCCACACACACTGATGGAGGATCATGTTCCTTGATCCATATCTGCAGCTCAGGGGATAGCATTCGTAACAGTTAACATCATTAACAGTTTTTCGGATCCACTTTTGTTACAGCTCCTTTAACCTTACATACAATTCCTGGCCCGGACGGCTGGCGTAGCCGTCTGGGCACCTAGCCTGACAGCGTGTCGTGGGTTCGACTCCCGCTGCGTGTCACTCCCCATTTCCTGTCGGTCTACTGTACCTATCAATAAAGGCAGAAAAAGCCCCCCCCCCCAAAATAAAAACCTTACGTACAGTTCCTTGGGGTTTTCATCTGTGTAGCGAAATCTCTGCCTATTAGGTCTCTGGATCCATGTCACATTTTCTTAGAATGGCATTTTTATAATTCTCGTAATCTTGAGTCAACATCCATATGTACATAGGCACTTCTCGCCTTACCAGTAAGCAGTGGAATTAGACGGAAAACCCAATAAGATCTAGGGCACCTACATGCTGCTGAAATGTTTTCGAAAGTTATCAGAACATTTTCAATATCATCACTCTGTTAGTTTTTCTTATCCAGGCTCTGGAGAGAACTGAAACCGACCTGAGGTAGCGACGTCTGGAGAACCCTCTGGAGACAATGTTGCTTCGGCCTGTGGACCAGGTACATCCCTGCAGTGCGCTCTGGGCCTGGGGAAGTATGAGCCATGCACCTCCAGCTGCAGCTGCTGGAACCGATTTTTCAGTGCATCATACAGTAGCGTTGAAAAATACCGTCCAGGTCCGCCGGTGTTGGCTCTCGGCTGGTCTCCTCAGTGTCCCCTCCAGTGGCTCATCAGGGTTTGGAAAAACAAAGAAGGGGGAATTTTTTTTACTGAAAATCTCCTGTGTTCTCCACAAGCCACCACCTGTCAGGGACCGAGTTGGTCGGTAGGAGAGACACAGGGAGACTTCATGTTTGTTTAAAATAATTATTTTCTTTCTTTTTTTTGTTTCAAATAAATGATGTAATGAATAACACTACTTAAATAACTGAACTGAGCAACACAACTGATCGAACCAGATTGTCACATGCGGGGATGGTATATATGGGCCGGTCAGACCACTGTGAACAAAAAGGGAGTAAAGACAAAGGCTACAACTTAAACACGCTACCAATAACCCCTGCCCCTCCCCATGGTGCAGAGAGACTGTGGTGCAGTCCAATTGTCCCCATTAGCTGCAGATATGGAGCAGCTGGTTCCGCTTTCTTTGGCCAGCCAATCATGTCCAGTCTCCAGCAGCTTCAGTCTCCAGCAGCTTCCCACAGAACTGGTAACTCAAAGACAACTCAGTGAACTCCAATGCAAATTAATAACTCACAGATAAAACAACTAAACAATAAACTATGTTATTTCAACTGGTTGTGTGTGGTTATCTATATTTGTTTGCATGTGTGTGTATAATGTACTACTGAAAATAAATATAAACTAAATAAATAAACCAAAAAGAAAAGTCACCGGCATACAGTATAGGCTGTCTCAATGTGTGGCTGCTGAGGCGGCCATCACAGTAGGTTTTGGCAAAATTAAGATTTGCAGTTTGCGTGATAACAATGAAAATGTACTATTAGTTTAGGAAAACTGATAACTGTTCTGGGAGCTAGACCATTTGGAGACATTTGCCAAACCAATATTCAAATAAAGTGAAATATGTACTTTGGAAAGGGTTAGATTTATATTCCCATGATGTGTTTAGAGGTGTTTAATATTTAATCCGTCAAAAGCAGTGTGAGTGTTTGACTACATGTACTGTAATTTGTTTTGTGATTCACGCTGTTCTCAATACTTTTCCTACAGCAATAATAATTTGCCTCAAAATACACACTTTCACACACAGCGTGCTGTTCATACACCCTCTTAACAAAGCTGGCAAACAGCTGACACCTCACATCTCACAACGTAAGCACCAAGAACAACAAAGAATGAAGAACAAAGATGTATGCTGATGCCCATGGGACATGTTTCTAGCGAGCTGACTACCACTGTAGTTGAGGAATGGATTGTACAACATCAGCACCGGAACAGAGCTCCTTGCACCTTCTTTCATAGTACACTAGTTAATAATACACTAGTATCTTTGCTCAGAACATATCGTCGCTGTCGGGCAGAAACCTCTTATCTCCATGTTTAAACCTTTTGTGTTTTTTCGTAAATTAACGCCCTACTTGATCATAATACAGCGTCACACAAAAGTATCAAAAGTAGCAGATCCACAAGCTTGAAATGCGGCGTGAACCGTGAACCGATGCGTTTTGAGCTTGTAGATCTGCTACTTTTGACTTTTGAATTTGAATCCTGAAAAGTAACAGTTTTGGACCTGTGGGGTTTCCACCCGACAGAGACGATATGGGTCATCATCTCAACAGATGTTTGCGTTGACAGAAGTATAACACAAAGTTGTTCATGGTATCTTTGCTGAAAACATATGGGTCATCATCTCAACAGATGTTTGCGTTGACAGAAGCATAACATCTTGAGCAAACCGAGGACATTTCCCAGAACACCGATTCACTCTCTCCATCTGCTCAGTAGCATGAGAAACTAAACTAAACCTGTAACAGACTGAGAAAGTGAATATGGTCGCTGTCGGCTGGAAAAACCTTGTATGTCCAATACCGTTCCTTTCTCTGCTATTTTAGCTACTTCTATGCGACACATTCTTGATGATGAAGCAGGGCATTGAATTACAAAAAAAACTAATCTCTCTGGGCTCTACTGCCCTAAACATGAAGTGTTGTTGTTAGTAGGAATAAACACAGAAGCACCCGGGAGGAAGTGGACTATGAAAGAGGAGGAGGCAAACCGAGTTCCCTTTTTTACCTAATGGGTTCCCAGATTGCGAAAAAAAAAACATAAAAAGTTGAAACATGGGTATACATGGTGTCTGCCCGACTGTTGTACAGGTGTCCTAAAACGATCCCCGCAGAAGGATTTAATCAAATCTATAATCCCTGCAGCCTGCAGGTGATTGTTCTGCCATGTAAAATCTTAGAATTAATATCTATTGATGTCCTCCCTCTCTTTCTTACTCCAATCAGTAGACTCAGACAACAAACCAGACCTTGCGATCAAACGTTTACTGCACCAAGCCCATCTATGAACTCTTTTCTTTGCTGTTGTCAGCTTGTTTACTGTAGATTCACATAAAGCTTGGACAGAAACAAGTGGAAAACCACTGAAGTGTATGTTAAATGGGGGGGGGGGGGGGGGATAAGACAACTGAATCTCATTCTGTAAAGTTAAAGGGCTGAATTCCGCACCAGATAGCCTGGACTTAACCACTTCCACTTGAACCCCAGCATTCATATTTTGGGAGGAACATTAGCCAAAAACAGCGGATCTACAAGCTTTCGACACGTCACAACGTTACGCGTTATGAGCTTGTAGATCGGCTATTTTTGGCGACGACATTTGGTGTAGACAGAGAGCCAACTCAGGTTCAGTTTACTAAGTCTAGAGGGTTTAAGTGGTTAAAAGTTCAAATAGGGTCAGATAAGTGTGAAGAATTGTTGGACAGTGTCAATAAACTGCACATTGCTATTGCACCCCCTCCCTAAGGACCAAGCAGATTCTCTCTCTTTTTAGTCACTTTAGTCAACTTTGTCAACTTTTCACTTTCTTTTTTGGGCGGTGAAACCGCCCCTATAAGTGAGATTTGGAAAAATGTACATTTTCCTGCGCTGTGATCTGGGCCCAGGAAATTTGTACAATTATCCTGCGCTGTGATTGGCCAAATCACAGTCTATTCAGGACTGTGATTGGCCAGTGTCACATGACACATGTGCATAGCCCTATATAAGAAACCATAACTTGAAAAAAACAAAAAAAATGTTTTTTTCAAGTTATGGTTTCGTCCATCATAAAGAGTGTTTCAATAAATGTATTTATCTTTTGTACATGATTGGTTGACTCCATTCAGTATTGTGATTAGCTAGCAAGACACCGCCCACTTCACACAGGGTGTGATTTTTTCATTCAAGGTTATTAAATGTAACTCCATCAATGCTGTTCGCCAAGGTTGAATGGCCCTTTGTATAAGAGCAAGGTTCACAACCCCAACGTTTAGTGGTGAACTTTATTCAAATAATCAGTGTTGAGACCAGTGTTGAGTCATGTCATTCACCAAAAGATTGCATAGAACCGATAAATACAAGAATTATTGAGTCACTACTTTCAGCTTTTTTTTCAACCTCTATTAAAACATTATGAATGAAAAAAACTAATACAAAGGTCAATCAAGGTCAATCTTCTCATGCTTTTATTTTTTTATTTCTTTTTACCAGAATGTAACATTAAAGCCAGCAGGGCCCATAGAATTTGGATAAAGGGTAATAAAGCACCATTCCTCTACGAAGGCTAACGGCAACACTTCCTTGGCTTCTAAAGGTCAAAGTTAATTAAAGTGTGTAAGCGCACAGTGATAGCAGCAGGGTAAAGGTAATACTATAGAGCATTGTACACTGTAAAACAGGGGTATTCAATGTTTTCCAGGTCAAGGACCCCTTAGCTGAGAGAGAGAGATGAAGCAGGGACCCCACTACATATTGTATACAATTGTGTTGCAGATTAAACTTTTTACCTTCTAACCACACAAGTTCCTGAAATGGAAGGTTCCCGTTTAGCAAAACAGAAATGGGTCATTTTGACTTGATCAATTCCCTCTGTACGTCTCTTTCTTTCCTTTCTCCCCCCCCCCCCTTCTGTCCCTTCCAAATTGTGTTACCGTATATAATAGCTGTTGATGATATTTATTTTTCTCGATTTTCATTTCCCTTTATAAAATCAGACAGAGTTTAAAATGAGTCTGTGTACAATGCATCTGGTGTTGTGTATAATTATGTCGCTCCAATTTATTTCTTTAAAAGGACCCCCATTAGCTGATTACAGGGACTGGCACCAGCCAAAATCCATTATATCACATCGTTGCTGTCGGGCAGAAACCTCTAATCTCCATATTTTAACTTTTTGTTTTTTTCAAAAATGATGCCCTACTTGATCATACTAGTGTCACATAAAAGCATGAAAAGCAGCAGATCTGCAAGCTCGAAACGCAGCTTGAAGCGACACGTTTTGAGCATGAAGATCTGCAACTTTTGCAATTTTTTCATTTGAATCCTGAAAAGTAACAGTTTTGGACAAATGAGGTTTCTACCCGACACATCAATGTGTACAACATTACATTTACCGTATGTTATATTCTGTTCATCATCATTAAAAAGACCAACACTGGACTGTTGGTCGGCAGTTTATTAATGCATTCGTAAAATGGCACTGGTATATAGAGCATAGCTATTTTGTGGTTTCACAGATGAAAGCCCATTAATCTTATCATAGAGATTTCCAAAAATATTTATATTAATTATTTTAAGCCTGGAACCAAGCCATCCAGGCTCCTGGTGAATCATGACCATAAAACATTTGATCTGCATGGGAAATGTATGGGCTTTCTATCTGTGGAACCACAAAATGTCCGCCACTGCTACAGTATGCCCTATCGGGATGAGAATTTGCTATTAGATTGACGTTTGTGAAGGGTGCAGCTATTCCAATGGTTGATGGCACTATAAATGACTGTGATCTTGTTCCACGGTATTAGATTGTGGGACCTGTGACACGATTTGGCCAACACCGGAATCTAGAGACTATGAAAAGTTACATTTGATATTTTGACAGTATAAAAAAACCTATAATATAAATGCTATTGCTGATGAATGTAATTAAACCTTTCCTTGAATGGTAACCATAACAGTTTATGATGCATTGCATCTGTGTTTATGTGCTTACTGGGAAATAGAAGACTATTCTAGCAGCAGCTGTGGTTGATTTGTTCTTCAATACACTTTGTGCTGCAGAGGGATACAGGTAAGCAATACTCCAGGTGGCTTAAAATTATACATGTAACTACTTGCAGCTGCCCCAGAATGTGTGCTGAAATTGATTTTGTTATTTGGGCTTGTTGTTACTTAGGCTTGTTTTTCTTGACCACAAAGAGATAGCACGTTATTTAGACAAAATGCCAGGTTCATTATTTACCTGGTATCCTATAGTTTCAATGTATAGATTATTATTTATGTATTTATTTTATTTGTTTATGTAGACGGGACAGAGCATAATAATTAATATTAATGAGTGTAATGCAAATACACCGGATTTAGCAGTGATGCTAATTTTGTAATTTGATACATAATTTTAGACAGGTTCTTGGTTTAATGGTGATTGTAAAATGTGGCCTACAGTAAGCACTTTGTGGCCATGGAGATGCCGTTGGCCGTTTTCATGTTCTACTCTATATGACAGTCGACTATCCACCCAGTGGTGGTAAAAGTACAAATGGTTTTACTTAAATAAAAGTATCAGTTACAGTTAAAGTCCAGAATTCAAAATTTACTTGAGTAAAAGTACAAAGGTATAAAAATCAAAATATACTTAAAGAACCAAAAGTAAAAGTACCCATTATGCAGAATGTCCCATTTCACAGGTTTTAAATGTATAAAAAATATTTTGAAAATAGCCAAGTTTAAATAGGGCTGAAGTGGTGAATGTATGTTTTGTAATAATAGTCCAAATCTACAAAGTAACTAGTAACTTTAGTTTTCTAATAATTGTAGTGGAGTAAAAAGTACAATATATGTCTCTGAGATGCAGTGGAGTATAAACAAATTGGAAATACTCCAGTAAAGTAAAAGTAGGCCTACCTCAAAATTTTACTTTTCACCACTGCAACTATCTATGTCTATACTGTGTCATGCTTCATTTATGCACATGTACATGTACCAATAGCCACTTGAACCCCAGCATTCCTGTTGTGGGGAAAATTCGCCAAAAGTAGCAGATCTACACGCTTGGCTATGTTGGTGCACCACATACTGTATAGTATGTATGTATAGGTACGTTTTGTTAAGTATGCTGTAGAGGGTCTAGGTGGTTATCTGGCCTTGCATCAAATCTTACAGTACCTTCTCTCTATTTAGGCGATCATCTTGTCCTCTCAACTTCTCTGTGTATCACTAAAGATAAGAAGAGAGCAGACGGCCTACTCTCCACTTAAAACGCACAGTATACATTTATGTATGTACTGTATGCACGTACGTACACAGGTATGACCTTACTTACATGTATGCATGTAAATAAGTATGAAAAATAATGTGACCCTGAAACAACAGCACAGAACAATTGATCAAATCTGTTCACTACTTTCATGTTAAATTGCAACCCTGAATTTGACTGAAGTAATGGGACAGCGACATATATTGCCCCAGTAAAATCCTCGAGTCAGGGTTAAAATTGCATGAGTTACAAATGGATAAATTAACACAGACTAGCAGGATTTTACTGTGACATGCATACATGATACACAATGCTCCCTCAATATGGTGACATTTTACAAAATAATTTGTAAAATTGGAGAATTTAATAGCAGATAACAGGAAAACTACATGATTACCTATTTTACATGTATTACAACAGAAAAGGCTTGCACACTGAAAGAAGGATATTGAGGCTCTTTGGATGCAAAATTTATATTAATTTTAATTACAAAGAGAGCACTTCATTAAGCCTTCTGGATGTAGTGTCTCCATATAAATTCAACATATTGCTAAAATATGTAGAGGGATGTTAATCAGAGGATCATTAATCAAATGGATTTTTTTTATTTTTTATGAAGACACTACTACATCCAGAAGGCCTTAATGAAGAGTTGTCTCGCTCTTGCTTTTAGTAACATCTGGTTTATCTTTTTTTCTCTCCTCAGGTCCGTACACCATAGATGTGGTTCTACAGCCTACATGTTCATCTAAAACTATGGTCAGCTCTATACTGTTGTATTTCTATTGTTGTATGTATTCTTCTAGTAAGTTGTATGCAGTGGTGGGAAAAGTACTCAAATGTTTTACTTACAGTAAGTAAATGTATCAATACTGTAATGTAGAAATACTCGGTTACAAGTAAAAGTCCGGAATTAAATATTTACTTGGGTAAAAGTACTAAAGTAGTGGTATCAAAATGTACTTAAAGTAACAAAAGTAGAAAGCACTCATTACACAGGTCCCATTTCAACTTTCAATTTTGCTCAACAAAATCCTTCCAGATGTCTGCTTTTGAATATACTGTAACCACCACACAAAACCACAATCTGCACTGATGAAATATTGTCATGTTACTTAAGCCCACTGCAATTTAAATTAACCCATTAAGACCTGAGGCCGATTCTAAAAAATACCTTCTAAATCAGTAGTTCTCAAACATTTTCGTGCGAAGGACCCCCAAAATGATATGTATTTGGCCGCAGACCCCCATCTGACAATGTTTTGTGCCAGGGACGCCACAGAAGAGAAGATTTGCACGAAGATTTGCATGAAGTGACGCACTGTTTATTGTTTATTTATTGTTTATTACGGATCCCCAATAGTCCTCACCTCAGTGAAGACTACTCTTCCTGGGGTCCAAACATTCACACTTCACAATACAATTAAAACAATACAATGGAATAAAAAGAAGATTTTGGTCTTCACACATTCTATAAATGATTACATAGTATATCAATTTTTGGTTTACAAATCAAGAAATTACAAACAAAATGTTTTACATCCAATTACTCATAGTTCATAACTTCTTTATTAATCACGGCTTCCATCAATTTATTTTTGAAACTTGATTTATTGTCTATACTTATTATATGTGGCCCATACAGCCCATTCCAATGTGTTCCTGCTCTATACATTACCATTCTCTTAAGCGCATTCGTTTTTGGTATTAAAGAAGGAGTAAAGTGACCACCCATAGCCTGTCTGGTGGCATAGCCATGTCTAGTATTGGTGGGTTGTATCTGTAATAACAAATGTGCAGGTTTACCAGTATGACAGATGTTAAAGGGATAGTTCACCCCAAAAAATACTTATTTTCTATCAATTACACACCTCATGAAGCCTTAAATTCATGGAGATTTTTTAGTTTTTATCGCATTCCTAAGCCAATAATTTGATGACCGGTGGAAAGATGCTAATGTCTCCGGACATAACATTTTTGGCTTAGGAATGCGACAAAAACAAAACAATCTTTTTTGAAGCACTGGACCAAATTGTTGGGCAATAATAAAGACTGGACAGAACTAGTGAAGTTTAACTGTTGAGCCGGACAACAGATGTACTTCTCTTCTAATCATTGAAACGTTGCTACTAATGTTGCTACTAATGTTGATTTGCATCGACCAAGTAAGTGTTTCATCAATAATCACGGCCAACAACTTGGCCTCTTTAAACCAGTGGTGTGTTCTACCGTGGTACGCTGTATACGCCGTATGGCCTGCAGATTTTTTTCGTCGCCACCGTATACATTCAAAAACCCAGGAGTGGCTGGGCTGGGGGGCGCAGCAAAACAAACAGCAAGAATGTGGTGTGACCGTCTGACTAGTCTAACTCTGAGGTGAAGGCTTATCATGTGATTGTGCGTGGCTATTGTTCTTGGGGTGATAATTAATGGCTACTGGCAAAGGAATTCACACATTTCAACGACCTGCCATTCACTTCATTGAACGTAGGTCACTGAATTGAGTACACCATTAGTATTCAAATTGCGCGTCGTAGCACAGCAAAATCTTGAATCTTCAATACAGTTTGTGTCTTCAATGCCAAGTTAATACTATTCTGTAATAGATACAGGAAGGCTCGCTGTTAACACTGCTATTATATCTGATAAGCCTTAAACCAGCATTTATTTATAACAATCCCTGCACTTCTATGGTAATATATATATATTTTTTAAATGCATCCAAGGCTAAAAGCAGCTCCGAAGTGGTTGAGTTACAGGGTGATTAACATTATAAACAGTAGAAAATCAGTATAAAGTATATTGTAAGTGTACTCAGTGTTACTGTGAAACTGGGCCTGAGTGGGCCTGGCCGAGTTTGTGCGGGGCATAAACGCGTGCAATTTTTTTACATTAATTATTATTATACGCGTGTGCGTGCCGTGCGTGTGGGAGGAACTGGGGGGAATTGTTATAGTATACCCTCCAAATCTAGCACACCACTGCTTTAAACGGTTCAATAACCTAAAATCTAAAATTAAGTTAAGTTAAATAAAATTAATCTAAATTACACAGATGCCCTGTTTTAATGGGTTAAAACCTAAAGTAAAGTAAAACTGATCAATGAGGGGTTTAAGAAAGTTATAAAGGTTAAAGCAATACTACAAGGTTGCAAGTCGGTCACAATAGCAGCTCTTATTGACGTGAGCTTCACTGATGTCAAGTTAGGCCACATAAAAGCGTTATATTCGGCCTGTTCCGCAATTATTAATAATTTCAACCGCACCAGCTGTTCCGCAATTATGAAAAATTTCACCCGCACTGGCTCTTCCACAATTATTAATAATTTCAACCGCACCGCACCGAATGAAACGAGGTACGCATAAGAACACACACACACACACACACACACACACACACAAACACACACACAAGTAGCAATCTATTTTCCAAGGCTGCTCAGCCTCCTTGAAATGACAAAACATCTCCCCTAAGATGACATGCTTCTTTCACAACCTACGGACTAAGGACAAGGCTGGGGCTCTCTGAGGGACGCTACCAACATTAGCTGGTACGAGCCAAATATCTGGCAAAGCAAAATATATGTTTGAAAAAGGGATTGATACTCTACTAACAACTTCAGCCACACACTGTTAAGCTGCTGTTGGCAAATCCCCACCAGCATTCATGCGCAAAATTGTGCTATGTGAGCGTGTACCTGCTGGGGAGAATCAATTTCGTCCTGCAACTTTTGGAAGAAACAAATACCGTAGAAAAGGGTGAGTGTGTGACCTTTTTCTTTGTAATCATATCGATTTCTAATCAACGGAGCAACTATTGAAGATACAGTAACTACACAACTAAACCTCTACTCAAGTGCCATTGTGCTTTTACTCTTCTCTTCTTCCTCTGTCGAAGGAGCATGAGAAACCAGTATCAACTACAGTATCTGGAGAACACAGCAAGACCTTGCAGCAATACTTTACGGCTGTCATTAAACAAGAAGAATGTAGAAGTGGGGAGAGAGGGCCTTCTCAGTTGCCGCCCCCTCCCTATGGAACGCAGTCCCAGCTCACATCAAAGCTAATCCCACCCTCGCCACATTTAAAACCACACTCACTAATTAAATTGTATCTATTATTATTATTATTATTATTATTATTAGAAGCCTGCAGAGGCCCTGATACAGTACCTGATGCACTAAGATAAACCTGTATTGATCCCTGGAGGGAAATTCTGCTGTCACAAAGCTAAGGCAGGTTGTTTAGCCTGACGCCCACAATATACAGTACCATGATCTGTCGTGAATTGTTGCTTAACTAATGAACCATAAAGTGCACATACTGTAAATGAAGATACTAAGGATGTGCAAAACTAACCAAATGGCTCAACATTTACCCAAGTGAAAATTAAAAGGTTTAACCGTTTAAATGTGAAGGATGACAACTAGCTGTATTCACACCACAGCTTGTCAATTTCTGCAATTGTCATTTTTCGGGCTCCGCATCACATATTCTGGTTCAACATAAGACATATTGCTTTATGAAATCCTTGTCTTCCATGATAGAGATTGTCTGCACATCAGTGGCGGTCATTTTGAAAATCAATCTGGTCAAGCTTTCTTGCCAAGTTTTGTAGCACTTTGTTTCAAAGTGAATGCCCGCACTGATGTTTGCTGGGAAGTAGTGGGGTTTGAACTGGTATCACCGCCGCAAGAGTCACACGACGTCACTGGCTGGTGTTTGATGTTGCATTACGGGAGTAAACCAACTGACTACCTCAAAGTCATATTAGCCCACTTTATGCTTGAGTTGACTTTTCGCCTCTTAAACGGCTAGTGATTTTTCTAACCGTTAAACATTTGTGTTAACGTTTAAATGTTTAGAAGCCACACCCCGAGAAGGTAGCATGTTGAAATACAGTACCTAATACCAATTTGGACTATCTTGTGCAACATATGACCGTAGTGTACAGTAGTAGAGTGATGAAACCAAGTTATCGTATAACCGTTTACAAACTGCTAATTATGTATTCGAATCCACCTGCCCAGAGGGACACCCATGTGTTACTCCCTTTTAGTGTATTGAGCAGCGCTCTGGAACCATAGCCTCTCCACCTCTTCCTTTCCCAGCTCCCACAGCTGGCGGAGGATGCTGATGCCGGTCTTGGCCGTGGTCATCAGGTACTCCTCGTTCGATGGCTGCAGGGACACCGCATACCGCGCCATGACCAGAGACTGGACGAGCCGGGACAGCACCAGAATGTAGAGCGAGTCTTTCTCCGCCTGGTTGAGGGGAAGGACGCTCTCCCAGCCCGCGAGAACGGGTCCGCCCACCTCGACGGGTTTGGGGTTCTCGATCATCATGTACGTGACGGTGATGGCTAGCTCATAGATGAAGTAGCCACTGTTCATGTCTCCGAAGTCCAGGATGCCGGAGATCTTATAGCCATCTGTGTCGCTGCTGGGTTGCACCAGGATGTTGAGGTCGTTGAAGTCCCCGTGATTGATGCCTGGAAGTAAGAGATACTTTCATGTTTAACCCGTTTAGACCTGTTATACCTTTCAAGCTGGGAACGCCTCTGTGTCATTTTAGTAGTTACTATATATCGCTGTTGTCGAACAGAAACCTCTTATCCCCATATTCAAAATGTTAGTGTTTTTTCGTAAATTAATGCTAAGGCATCACACAAAAGCATCAAAAGTAGCAGATCTGCAAGCTCAAAACGCGACGCTTCGTGCTACGTTTTGAGCTTGTAGATCTGCTACTTTTGCTGTAGTTTTTTTATCCTGAGAAGTAACAGTTTTGCACATAATGAGGTTTCCACCCGAAAGAGACAATATATAGCAACATAATTATATTTTTTATTTTGGGACATGTTTTTATGAACAATATCAATAGCCAAAAACAATGCATATCCAAACATTTTCCAATACATTTGATTATCTTTTTCATATATCAAAATATTTCCAGGAATTTCATGACCGTGGGAACCCTAGAATTCAAAACCCACTAACATTAGAAACTCAGGAAGCTCTGCAGTTTTTAACCCTCTAGAACCTGAACTATGAAGGAAAGGTCAGAAAATTCCAAAATTTTTAAAAGGGACACTTTATTGGGTCCTAAAACATTTTTGATTTTGTTTTATTTTTTTTAACATTCCTTTGTATCATTTATTTGTTGTATCATATTTGATACAAGGGGTATTAAAAGGGGTATTTCAAGTCGGTTTTACTGCCTCCCCCTGGCCAGCCGGGGCGCCTGATGGAGGGGAAAGGAACTGGTTGGAATAACGTGTTCCTTCCACGCGCTACGTCCAACCAGGGAAACTCTCCCCTGTCAGGTGATAAGAAGGTCAGTTAGCTCTCATGCATTGAAGGAGGCATGAGCTCGGCCCTGGCCTCCCTAGGTTGGCAGAAGGAGTGTAGTGCCCAGGATTACATAGAGATTGGCACTGGGTGTAAAAAATAGGGTTACAAAATCGTGGGATAACATTAAAAAAAAATAATAATAATCAAGTCGGTTTTTAACATTACAAAAAAAATCTTTTAGACCTGTAGTATCAAATATGATACAAATCGTAAAGGACTATAGACCTGTAGTATCAAATATGATACAAACACTTTTGACATCATAAAAAACAAACTCAAATGCTACATTTTGAGAGCTCTTAAGTGCATTCAAGTTATCCAACACTTATTTCAAAATATTAGTAAAGATATACTAGGAAAACGTACCCGAACTGCTTAAAAAATAATTGTTTGTTAGTAGTGCATCAACCTCTCCTGTTTAGTTGATGGCAGCCATTTTGGGTCAGACCACCTGAGGCTCTGTAACTACCTGCAGTGCAAATGGTATGGTCCAGGGGGAAGTGGGGATGTGTCAGATATGATACAACAGGTTCTTGGTCCAAGTATTGATTACACTGATTTATTAAAAAATCAGTGTAATGTGTGTATCATATATGATACGTTTGGTGACATAACCAGTCTCAAGCTTTGGCTAAAGTCAGCACAGATGTGTCACCATCAATGAGTGTTTTAGTGTTTTTATTATATTTGTCTTATTGATTCTTCTTACCTCACACTGATGGACTGTTATGTTTGTATTATGCTGTTTCTTTGTTATGTGTTGCGCATGGATAACAGATGCAATTAAACATACATTTTCTCCATTGCCTTTGAATCTTTTCTTACATACCAACATGTATGTATTTTTATCTTCTGTCCTATTATAATCCTCCAGGGCGCCATTATGTTTTACCCAAACAAACCACGATTCTAAATTGTTCACCCCCCCGGCAATATGTCTTTTAAATGTTCCATAGGTTTTTTGTTTATTCTTTTGTATGTATTATTTACATTTTATTTGTATTACTGTTGGGAATATTTAAGATAATATTATTGCACATTTACCTCCTTGGAGTACTGTTTGTTAGTATGATGTTGAATGTTACAGTCTTTGTGGAGAAGCTACACTAAACTAATTGCCGCTATTGGGATTAATAAAGTTGGCTGAAGTTGAAGTTGACTCACATGTTGTACAGCACTTTGTTCAACTCTGTTTTACTTTATCTAAAGTACTTTATAAACATAATTGACTTGACATCGTGAAGCCTGGCAAATATTTCGAGTGCCCACATTCACTGGGTTCCCCAGGAAAGAACATTTCATCAAAGATCACAAACAAGCAAGTCGTTACTATTCAAAACCGTTCCTTTTTTTTATCATTTAAAAAATATTAAAAACAATAGTGAAAATAGGTGATCTACAATCTCGCACCGTGAGGCGTTGTGAGCTTGTAGATCTGTTATTTTCACTACTTCTGTGCGACACTCTAGTATGATGAAGTAAGGCATTAATTTACGAAAAAACATGAAAAGATTAAATATGGTTTCTGCCCGACAGCAAAAAGGTTGAGTTTGCGACGTGTCGTGAGCTTATTATAGATCTACAATTTTTGCTGAATGTTTGCCATTGTTGCAGAATGACTACCCATTATGACATGGCCAGAATAGGGATGCTAGAGTTGATTACAGTTATGATGTGATTAAAGGAATGTCGACATTTATTCTTCCACTTTTCTTCACTCAGACATTTTTTTCATTTTAAAGATATTTTTGGGGCTTTTTCTGCCTTTATTGTAAAGTATTAGTGAAGAAAGACAGGAAACGGGGAGAGAGACACAGGGAATGACACGCAGCAAAGGCCGTCGGGCTCGGGACTCGAACCCGTGACACGCTGTCAGGCTACATTGAGCATAAGATCCCGGACCGCCCACTCAAACATTTTTAACGGGCATAAATTGACATAAAAGGATAATCACAATGCAAATTGATTTATAGAGCAATGCATGCGAGTACTGGTGCGAGACTGACTGTGGCTGTCTGCTCCATTGCCAGTAAAAGCTCAGACTGAGCAGTTAGTAATCTAGTTTCCAAGCTGCTCAGCCTCCTTGAAATGACTATAAATCTCACCTAAGGTAACCTGCCTCTTTCACAACCTCCTGACTGAGGACAGGGCTGGAGCTCTCTGGGGGGAACATTAGCTGGTATGATTCTACTACTGCAGTGTCAAGGACCCCCACATTTATATTTGGCCACGGACCCCCATCTGAAAAGGTTTTGTGCCAGGGACCCCCCAGAGGAGAAGATTTGTGTAAAAAAAATCTAAATAAAAAAATCAGATATTTTTTAAATATCAGAAATACAAGCTCACAGCGCGTATAAATGGATAAAGTGGTTAAATTAATTGTGATGCCATGTTAACTACTTTTGCCCCACTCCCCGGTCCCCACTTTGAGAAGCACTGTACAACTGTATTTGGCAAAGCAAACTATGCCTAGATAGTGAAACAAATCTTTGAATAATATATTTTTTAAAGAGATTTTTTTTTAACTCAAATCTTTGCTTCTGGGGGGGTCCCTGGAACTAAATATTTTGAGATGGGGGGTCAGCGGCCAAATACATACCAAATACATACATAATTTTGGGGGTCTTTGGACATTTTCTTTTGCTCAAGTTTGAGCACCACTGATATAGCAACATACATTTTTCAGAAAACTGTTAGGATTAAGAAGACACTTGTAGAATTGGGTCCTCAGGTCTTAATGGGTTAAGCTGCTGTAGCCAAATCTCCACCAGCATTCATGCGCAAAATTGTGCTATGTGAGCGTGTACCTGCTGTGGAGAATCAATTTCATCCAGTAACTTTCATCCAGAAACAATACCATAGGAAAGGGTGTGTGTGTTTGACCTTTTGAGACTAGATGAGGTAGTTTGATTTTCTTTCTCAAAAAAAGAAGCAGCAAACCTTGGCCAATCGAATCCGGATGCTACATTTGTTGACAATACGTAAAATTATCATACAAACACATTACATAAAAACAAATCTAAACATAACGACTATTACAGATAAAAAGTGTCAATGAGGCGCGTCTAGATAGGCCACTTGTTCACATCGAAGGTCTGATAATTTGAAGTGTCTAAGCATCTCTATTTTACCAAAACACACACGGCGCCCGAACACTGTTTGGAAACCTTGGAATTTTTTTTTTTAACCTAAAACTTATTTTCTGGGGGTCCCTGGCACAAAGAATTTCCAGATGGGGGTCCGCAGGCCAAATACATATCAATTTGGGGGCCTTTCGCACGAAAAAGTTTGAGAACCACTGCTGTTACAGTACATTATACTCACACTGGCGAAAAGAGGAGCGTTTAGGGAGCACACAGGCGTTGTACTGCTCCATGACAGCCTTCACCACCGCTTGGATAGGCTCTGTGTCCATGTGACAGAGGTAGGGCTCCAGGAGAGGAATGCTGGACAGACTCCAGATGAACTTGTCTCTGTGCAGCACGCCGAGATGGGGGTGCTCCATCTGGTTGATTGATTTGATTGAATTGATTGAATACTTTATTAACAGTTTGCAAAGACAAGCACGGGGAAGTACAGTTCAATACAAGGTCTGGGAACGGGAACCCCTATTTGTAACTATACCTTTCAGGTCGGGAACCCCTTCGGGGGTTCCTGTTGCTATGTACAGTACTAGAAGTTGTACAGTACTAGAAGTTCTGCCCGCTACGCGGGACCCCCTAGTCCGCGGACCCCCTAGTCCGCGGACCCCCTGGGAGTCTGGGACCCCCGCGAGACATCGCGGACCCCCGTGAAAGATCGCGGACCCCCGTGAAACATCGCGACCCCCGTGAAACATCGCGGACCCCATCGGCTGTTTTTTTTTTGCAATACAAAGCCTTGACTACAGCACAACAGATCTGTGTGTGTGTGTGTGTGTAGGCTCTGTCATGATTAATTAACCACACATATGAAGTGAAACAACTGAATTATATCCAAACCATATGTTATAAGTGAATTCCTTGCCTCAAAGAAGAAGTTTGAGAGCGTTTAATAAGCGAAAATAAGAAGTGCAGTAGTGCACCCTGACTCGCACAACCAACAATGGATGCCGTTCGTATTTTTTCAGGCTGCGAACTCGCCACCTGATTGGCCAACATTTGCTGTCAATCACAGAACGATGAGCGACGTTGCCATGTCCAGGAGTTGTAAGCGTGAAGTGGGTGTAAATTGGTTAGAGAAAGTGCGTTTAATAATATATAACATGTATAAAGAATATATTGAATATATGGAAAGGTCCATAGGCATAGGTATGTTAGTATATATTATATAGATCCAGCGTGTCTGTCCCCATCTGTGGTGTTTTTGGCATCAACCTGGTGGCTTGTTGCTGGCCTTTTGTCTTCCGGAGGAAAAATCACGGAGCGGATTGCGTATTACTGTCGCGCAACCTAGCAACGTCTTTGAGGCTCCTAAAAGGTCTCACCTTCCGGTGTGTCGGTAATGTGTGGGGAATTTTGTGTTGGACGGACTGAATTATGGTGTGAGGGGGCAAATGTGTGTTGAGCAATGAAAAGTGGACGAATAACTGCGTGAATGAATTGCGCACGTTGTGACTGGTGTTGTAGTGACATGTGAGATGTTATTGTGGTTATTTCGCCGAAACAAATGATTAAAAATGAAGTGCCTTCAGTCGCACCACAGGAAGGGCCGACTTTCCTTAAATGTATATAGGATATAGCGACATACTTTTTTTGTAATTTTTTAATAAATATTTGAAGTTCTTCAGAAAACTTAGGTCAGGATTTAGAAGGCGTTTTTAGAATCGGCCTCAGGTCTAAATGGAGAGGATTTTAAACTCAAAAATGCACTATTTATGATTTATGACAATAAACTCTGGTGATTATGAAGGGTTTTGATTGATTGATTGAATACTTTATTAGTCAGAAATGTAAACAGCACGAGGTACAGTCAGACATTAATGCTAAAAGGATAACAAAAAAAGTCCTGGGGACTTCCATTGTGGTCCTACAGTATGTATTCAATTCATGAAAATTAGCAGAGAAATATAACAATAAATAATATGACATCAACAAATATAAAACACTATATGTACAAAGGATACAAAGGAAAACATCGGCAAAGGGTGTGAATACAAAGAAGTGAATGACACCTCCTTTGTATGGGAAAGAATGTTTCATACAATGCAAGAGTCGCAGCACAAAAACTAAAAGACAATATTGTACAATAAAAAAGGAGTCTTCAATGTTTTTCAGGCCAAGGACCCTTTAGGTGAGATAGATGAAGCAGGGACCCCCCCACTACATATTGTATAAAATTGTGTTGCATATGAAACTTTTTCATAGATTTCATAGATTGCTTCAGAGACTTGTTTGACAGCACCATCATCAGTGTTGTGTAAATTCATGTTTTTTTTGTTTGTTTATACGTTGTCTTTTCTATTCATATTTTGGATTGATGTTAATGTGTATTTTCAGACATTTAACCAATTAAAACCTCAATACTTAGTAAACCTCACCTTTGGCTCTGTACTTGGTCTGCTCATTTTTCCCTCTACACCAAACCTCTACCAAAAATAGCAGATCTACAAGCTCTTGTAGATCTGCCATTTTCGGCGAATGATCCCCCAGAATAGGGATGCTAGGGATCTAGTGGTTTATAAAAATAAAGTTCCTATCACACAAAGAGTTTGTGGCCCACCTGTAGTACCTCTGCTGAAGACCCATGCTGTAAAACATTGAAATGCCTAGAAATAACTGAAAATGTCCAAAAGCCTTCAGCAGAGCCATTACGTTACCTCTTGTAGGATTTTGTCCATCCTGGCGGCCACCTTGCCAACGTCATAAAGTAACTGTGGCGAGACAGGAACCTTGGCAATGGTGCTGCCGGGCAAATAAGTCAGCAGCCGCACAAGATACTTCTGAGGGCCGAACCCACAATCTGTCAGGAGAGAGGACAAAAGAACTCATGAAGTGAAAATTACTTTTTAGACTGAGAGGAGTGGTTCTCAAACCACTCCTCAAACTAACCCTTGTGTCAGGGACCCCAAAATGTATATTTATTTGGCCGTGGACCCCCATCTGAAAATGTTTTGTGCCAGGGACCACCAGAAGAGAAGATTTATGTAAATAAATCCAAATTATTCAAAATTTGATATAAACAATAAATAAATAAAAGAGCAGATGTAAAAGCTTGCAGCGCGGCATGAAGTGAGCTTGTAGATCTGCTATTTTTGAATAGCCAATGTATAAATGGTTAAAATGACGATTATGATGCTATATTAAAGAGTAGTTCACCCCAAAAATTACTTATTTTCTATTAATTGCACACCCCATGAAGCCTTGAATTCATGGATTTTTGTTTTTGTTTTAAGCCAATAATTTGATAACCGGGTGTATTTTCAGTAGGAGACACAAAGAGTCAACTTTGTGTCTGTTTTATGGGAATTTAATGGAAAATAAAGTTTTCTTATCCGCTATTTTGTCAATTGAAAATGTGGATGCCAGGTTTAAAGTGATTAAAGAATATAGCAAAAACTAGATCCATTGAGTGTGTGGTGTCTTCCTATATTACCAGCGCTTTACATTGCATTAATATTCATGAACAATTAACTAAAATACCAGTCTACTCAATTCACACAACTCTCCTCTTATTAAGCTTTCTTTTATTAAAGGCAATATGGAGCTCATGAGGTCTAAGATAAAGGTGGTAAGACATGTCATTCCACGAGGAATTACAATAAAAGCACACGAGGGAAAAAGAGAGTTCAATTGCTCATTAATTAAGATAATGCACAATGAGCAACTAATTATCTGCTCATTTGGGGTACATTTATGTAGATTTGACACATTTGACTCGTATTTGGAAAATAAGCTTCAAAACTTGAAATAGAGCTCTGTTGTCCTCCAAGGAAGATGTGTTGTCTTATCATCTTTACTTCTACACAGTAATTTTCAGTAAAACCCTTCATTAACCCCTTAAGACCCGAGGCCAATTCTAAAAATATCTTCTAAATCCTAACAGTTTTCTGAAGAGAGGTGCTCAAACTTTTTCATGTCAAGGACCCCCAAAATTATATGTATTTGGCTGCCGACTTAACCGCTTGTTGTGTGCTATAGGTGCGATAGGACACAATAATGGACACATTATGTCCATTGTGGTAACTTATTAGGGCCTGCTTCATACTGCATCCATGCATGTTGATGTTTGATAGGAACATTTCTGTGTCAGTCCTTTATTGTGCACAAGCTTAGATTTTGATATTAAGAAAATAAGTAGATATTTCAGTATGTTCTGTGCACAGGTCCCTGGCATGGAAACATCTTTGTAAAAAGAGTATTGGGGACCAGGTGAAGTGTTTACATGTTCGTATGAATGAAAGGATATTTCATTTTGTTTGTTTTGAGTACCCGGGTGATAAGAGCACAAGGTCTGATGTATTTGAAGTGGAGGAACTCAGAAATAGTTACAGATGGATGGTTTGTGATGGATGCACTGCACTCAAAAACCCCTGTTGTGGTTTGTAGTGAATAATCATAATAATTGCCTTGAAAGCTTTTGCCTTACTTGAAAGCTACATTATTCTGAAAGTAGTTAGAAGCATGGACGTAGACAACATTTCCGGCTGTTTTGTTTCTTTTGTACCATGAAAAGGTCTTTATACTTTTTAAAATATTTCTGGGGCTTTTTCTGCCTTTATTTAAGAGGACAGTAGGCTGACAGGAAATAGGGAGAGAGATGGGGGGGTGACACACAGCAAATGCCGTCGGGATCAGGAGTCAAACCCGCAACACACTGTAAGACTGGATTTATTACCAGCCTTTGTGGTATGTGCCTGGACCGGTAGGCCAGCAGGCACCCAAATACTTTTACTTTTGCCAGATGCTTAAATACATATGAAGTGAGCTACTTTAATAATTTGACCCAAGGGATTTTCTTATGGGTGACTTACATTTACCTGCATTTGGGTTCCTGTAGCAGTGTCTTGACTGCAAATGCAGTACTGTTAATTTGGGACCCTGAGTGTCCCAAATCACTAATATTCCTCCATTCTAAATAGTAGCCTACATTTACTTCTTATCTGTTAATGGTTGATTAACCATTAACAAGCTTCAGTAAACGGTTAAGAAAAACATTCAAAATGGTCATCCTGTACAACCAACCATACAATAAATATTTACATTTAATTTAACATTGGAACATGTAAAAAGAACATGTTCCAGGGGCCACAAGAAAGCTCCGCTGGGGCCGGATTTGGCCCGCGGTCCGCCAGTTGAATATCACTGACATACATGTTGTTTACTTGATTCATACATAATTCGCTTTATTCTCTTATACAGTATGAGGATTATATGAAAGGGCCACTTTCAAGAGTTCAAGAGTTTTTTTTCCATATGGGTTGCTTCATTGCTTAACCCTTCAAAATTGGAACTAGAGCTCTGTTGTCCTCCAAGGAAGATGTGTTGTCTTATCATCTACAACCGTAATTTTCAGTAAAACCCTTTAACCCCTTAAGACCTGAGGCCAATTCTACAAATATCTTCGGGAACAGGATTCAAACCCGCGATGTACTGTCAGGCTACACTATAGCCAGGTGTCCGGACCGCAAGGCCAGCGGTCCTGGCCATATCTGCTATTTTTGAATAGCCAAAGTATAAACTTATGCTTTTTTAGCTCATATCTAAAATGACACAGATGCTTTCCCAGTTTTAATGGTGTGATGCAAAGCATGGATATCAGGAACCCCCTTGCAGAAAATAAGTCTGTGAAAGAGTCAAGTTTACCCAGAAGAAAGGCAAGGAAATCATTTATAATCTAGAATTCGATTTTTAACCCATTCTACAAATGTCTTCTACAGTTTTCAGAAAAACTTATGTTGCTATAATATCAGTGGTGCTCAAACCTTTTCATGTTAAGGACCCCCACAATTATATGTATTTGGCCGTGGACCCCCATCTCAAAATATTGTGTTCCAAGGACCTCCAGAAGATTAGAGATACAAATATTCACTTTAAAAATATAGTATATTCAAAGATTTGCAGCTTTATATATATATATATATATATATATATATATATATATATATATATATACACCCCGCCCCCCCCAATGCCAAATCTCAAACTCACAACACGTCACTACGCCAGGCGTTGCGACTTGGGAGTTTGTAGATCTGCTATTTTCGCTGAATGTTCAGGTATTTTTGACATGGCCAGAATACAGACATTAGGGTTCATGTGGTTAAAATGGTCCTTTTGAAATGTTTTATTACCAAAGCCTTATTTTAAATGTCATACCAAATTATATAATGGTATGACCAAAACAAAACTACTACTATTAATCTCACATCGCCCACCCATATCCCAACCCAATCAGTGAGAGAGATCCCAAACTGGACAGTTCCAGTTTGGGAGTAAAGGACACTGGACAATGGCACACTGGACTACTAATAATACTTGTAAACAACTAGTGTCTGATTGTGGGTCTTAAACGGTTTATAAGGCTCAAGGTCCAAACTGTTTATTGTCACTTACACAAACAATACAGCTGTAGCAACATTGTAGCTAGTGATATTCTGGTACTTCATGCGTCCTCAATAGTGTGGGTAATATAAGAAAACCAAATAGAATAAAGGCAAAACAAAAATAGTAAAGCAAAGTAGTACGCACGCACGCACGCACGCACGCGCACTGTTCTGTTTGTGTGTGTTTAAAACACTGTGATTCCAGAATGTGTAACGGCACTTGTTATTCAAATCAATCTGCATGATGGCAACAACTAGGTAAATAAAGCCCAACTTGAAAACAAACAAAAATCTGGATGTATATCCTTCAATGTCAGGTCGGTGTGAAGGTGCTACAATAAGTCACAGTAAGCTCAGGCATACAATACAATAAAATACAGTATAGCATCAAAGTACTGTAGCACTGTATGCATGGATGTTACCGATGTATGCATGGATTCTATTCTATTAAAGCAAAAATAAAATCTCACTTTTTTTGTCAGGCCAAGTCCCAGTCTCTGATTTGTGAAACGGCATGGAAGGACTTTATTCCAAGTGTATGATAGAAAAGCACTCAGGTGTGTGAAGGTAAATCCTGGTACTTTTATCACTGCTGCTGGAAATAACAGGGACACTTTGATGGCATTTTGCTGTGCCTTGGGCACAGAGAAAGTTTGAAAACCACATGGATAATCATGCAGCTCAACTGCTAATCCCGTAGAGCTGTATCATAAACACTGCTTGGTATTGTGGATTAGGTTTGTTTAACAATGTATCCCTCAGGACAAATATTGAAGCCTCTTGTGGTTTGGATAACCGCAGTAGCAGCCAAAACGTACAGTTTGACAAATACTGCACACAATGAGCACACACACAATTACTTCCTCCTCAAACAGTAGTAAAAGGACAACTGACTGAGTAGTGCTGCCGACGTGTATCTTCCAACGAATCTCCTACAAGTGTTTGACCTAGAAACTTGAAATACTGGATTGTTTTTTTAAACATTAACTTCAAAACGTGTTTATAATTACACACACTAACCGTAATCTCCAGTGTCTGTATGTTTGGCTGTAACAACAATAACGTGGGACAGGTTTAAGCAGATTTAGATTAAACTTGACAGAGTTAGGATTAAGATCAGAATCCTAACAAACTATTGATTTATTTTTGTTTTAAATCAGTCAAGTAAAAGTGCCAACACGTTCCCTGATAGATTAATAGGATTGTCCAGGCAGGCAGACAGTCTCATTATTCTTTGACATGACATCCTACCATGGTTTCATGGTTTTATTTGTCTTATGCTTAAAGGAGTAGTTCACCAAAAAAAGTACTTGTTTTTTTGTTTTTATCGCATTCCTAAGCCTATAATTTGATTACTGGTGGAAAGATGCTAATGTATCCGGTATGAGACTCAAAGTAGTCTCTTTGTGTCTCCTACCGGAAATACACCCGGTCATCAAATTATTGGCTCGGGAATGCGTCAAAAACAAAAACATATCCAGGAATTCAAGACTTCATGGGGGTGTGTAATTGATAGAAAATAAGTAATTTTTTGGGTGAACTATTCCTTTATCTGATCTGAATTGATTAGATTTTGGTAAAAGAAATGCACCACAAACACAATATAACTTCAACCCAGGATGTGCACATAAATGTATAAGATTAATGAAACACTCGTTTCCAATGTGTTCCAGAAAAATAAATAAAATAAATAGTCCAATAAATTACATAACATAGCAGTCATTGTGGGCAGTGAAATGCTTGTAGCCTACTTGTACTTTCAGTAAAGTCAATTAAAAGTATAATAGCGCATAGCCCTTGACTGGCTGTGATATTAAATACATTTCATGTATTCCATACAGACAGCCATTGATCACCCCCATGCTCTCCCGGGTAGCTGACTCATTGCGACAGCATTAAAAGTTGTGGCACTGATTGTGTACTATTCAGTCAATAATTAATTGCTGTGACATGGGGTCAGCTCATTTCATTTAGTTTCATATCCACTTGAAAGTTCTGGCCTGCTTTTCATATCGTTGCTGTCAGGCAGAAACCTCTTATCTCCATATTCTAACTTTTTCTGTTTCTTCGTAAAACAAATTCCCTACTTGAAACTACGTGATCATACTGTACTACAGCATCACACAAAAGCTTCACAAGTAGCAGATCCGAAAGCTCGAAGCGTGGCGTGAAGCGACACGTTTTTGAGCCTGTGGATCTGCTACCTTTGCTATTTTTTCATTTGAATCCTGAAAAGTAACAGTTTTGGACATGTGAGGTTTCTATACCCGACAGAGACGATATGTTCAGTTCAGCAGTCATTTCAGGCGAGAATGTTGTCCGTGTGCAGCTCGTGGAAAAGTGGAGATATATTTGACTAAACACGTTTTCAGCCAGAACTTTTAAATGGTTATGAAACTAGAGGGCAAAGCTGACCCCAAGTCGCAGCGATTAATTATTGGGTGAGTCACACACACACACACACACACACACACACACACACACACACACACACACACACACACACACACACACACACACACACACACACACACACACACACACACACACACACACACACACACACACACACACACACACACACACACACACACACACACACACAGGAGGGCATGGAGGTGATCTATATATATGTATATGGAATACATGAAATGTATGTAATATCATTTCATGTATTCCATTATACACATGTATGTAACATCAGCGCTCGGGTGGCTCAGTGCTAAAGTGCCTGCTCACCACCACGAAGGTTGTGGGTTTATAGAATCCACCGTGGTGCATCCGGCTTTGCCGGGCGTCTACAGTATACGAATACAATTGGCCTGTGCCATTAGAGCTAATGAGTAATGAGGTCTTCAGTAGTTAAAAGATAAAAACAGTAAAGTCCTCCTACCTATGTCCTCCAGACTCATCAGCTGTCCCGTGGTTGTGGGCAGTGCCGTCTGTGCAGGGAGCCCCCTCTGGTGGAGGAAAGACATGGCGTGGGTCTGCACGTCCAGCAGAGTGGGGTTCTTGCTGTCCTCCGAGTTCATGACCTTCAGGACGTACTCCCCGCCCTCGGCGGGCACCACGTAGAAGTTCTGGTCATCGTAGCTGGGCAGCGGGTGGACCTGAGACAGGGTCAGCCCAAAGAGTCTCTTCACCACCTCCGATACCTGGGCGTGGCTGAGGTTGGGTTTGGGCTGCTTCACAGACATTTGGACCTGATGGGGGAAAAATAATAATAATATACATATATATATATATATATATTCGCTGTAGAAACCGCCCATCTCCATATTCTAACCTTTTGTGTTCTTTCGTATACTTGATCATACAGCATCACACAAAAGCATCAAAAGTAGCAGATCCACAAGCTCGAAACACGTCGCGAGCTTGTAGATCTGCTACTTTTACAGTTTTGGACATATGAGGTTTCCACCCAACAGAGACGATATTTATTGTCACTGTCAGGTGGAAACTGGAAACCTAGTTTCTCCATATTTTGTTCCGTAGATTAATACCCTACTTCGTCATACTACAGTGTCACACAAAGGTAGCAGATCAACACATTTCCCTCTCGCTGTAGTTTGGTGTTTTCACTGTTTGTTTTGGTAGACAGGGACGTTTTTGGGGCAACCAAAACAAACAGTGAAAACAACCAAGTACAGCAGCCTTGTAAAAACCACCACACCACTCCAGTGGCTGATATATAGGGAAATGATGGGTAATTTTTCATTAAGTTATTTATGTTATGTAAACACAGGGCATTTACATAGGCTACTACCTTTAAAGTTTACTAGAAGCAGCAGCAGCTGTCTGTGCAGACTTCTTTTATTTGTGTTATCTTTTTGTTTTGAAAGCGTGCATAACAATTCCTGTTAATTAAATAATAACTACACTAATGCATTCGAACACAGGTTATTTCTTCTTTTTTTCCCCCTGAAAAGTACAACAGTTTATACAAAGGTTTCCACCCGACTGTCTGCACAGGATAGCCTTGGATCAAGACTATCATAGTCGTCCTGCACTCACTTTCACCAGTAAAGCCCATAGTTCTCCAAACAATACAAAATATAAGGTGCTTACCCGGTTGCCTCAAATGTTAACTCACCCTTCGGAATCTTTGTGCAATGTATTAGTCCATATTTTTCAATAGATATGTGTTTTAACCCCGTCTGTGGCCGAACGTCTTTTTACATCCTGTTTACATTGAGTGTAATACCGGCTTTCACCGGATGCGCACCGTCACTACCGCCCACTGAGGAATACGGCGAACTTCCGACAGAATCCGACATAGATGGGATTAAAACACTTATTTATTGAAAGAATATAGACTAATACATTGCACAAAGACTCCACAGCGCTAGATAACATTTAGGGCAACCGGGTAAGCACCTTATACATTTTTTTGTACATGTACGGAGAATTGCGGGCTTTCCTGGTGAAAGTGCAGGACGCACTGGGGTGTGCAGGCCAAGACTATCGTAGATACGAAAGTGAAAGTCAGACTCGGTAAAATACATCTACGATACTCTTGATCCAAGGCTAACACTATAACAATAGAAGCCCAATATACTACACTTGGACAGCACGATACGGAACTTGCTTTAGCCAGTATTTATGTCCACGATCCAGACAGACAGTCACTACAACAACACGTGCAACTCTTACAAATAGTAAATAACAAAACGCATGCCCCGCAGCCCTACTTACATCTGCAACGTGGCTTCACTGCACTGCAATGACAATAAATACAAGACTCTTTGTTCGATCACAGTCTGTTACTTCAACCTAACGCTCAGTGGTCGGAAATCCGTGCTATTTCGTGGTGCAATAAGGTAGTATGATAACGGTACTGGGAGGATATAATGTCATTTTATGACAGGACTTCCGTTTGGAAAAGTTCCACATTTTCCAGAGTAAAAGTCTCGCACACATAGGCTACTATACAAAAGTATACATCAGTAGTTGGGGGGGGGGGGTATGTCTCATCATGTACTACATGATGAGACATACTCAGTATGTTTGCATCAATTCAAAACTCTACATTGTTCAGGAATCATTCCAGTGTTATCAATACAGCCTCTCTGCACCATTGATCACTCATTGTTCCAAGCTCCAGCTCCATATGTCCTTTATAAATCCAATTAAGCCCAATTAAATCAAATGAGGTTATATAGGCCTATATAACCTATCAAGGCCTATCATTGTTGACTGTTCTGCAGTGGATTAAGATTAATATCCAATACATTAATGTATAAGTAATGAAAAACATTGATTGCAATGGCGAAAGTCAATGGCGAAAATGTCATGCTAAAATCTATATAATCTATCATTTTGGAGCTTGATGACCATCTTCACATAATTATATAATAATTAATTATATATATATATATATATATATATATATATATATATATATATATGTATTTATTAGTTATAACAATATAGGGTAATACTACAGTAATACTACAAGGGGCCATTGATTAATTGTTACGCCGAGGCGCCAGCTGTTCGATATTTAAATGTTAACTTTGAGTGAGGAGACACACACACGCAGGCACGCATGCATGCATGAAGAAACCCTCGCATCTTCTTATCACAAAGATGCTATTCTATGATGGTGTCATTTTGATTTATTGTCTGCCAACTGAGGCATGATGAAGCATTACACTGTAGTCTTCTTCACATGAACAGCAGATCTTTCTATTTTGATTTTGGTCAGTCATGCACCGCGTCTCTAACAGCAAACACCAGCTGTCCATCTGCCCTGTTTCACTACGAGAACATTACTTACTTACTTACTTACTCCTCTTGGTCCCCTATGGCACTGGTTCTCAAACATTTTCATGTCAAGGACCCCCAAATTTATATGTATTTGGCCACGCAGACCCCCATCTGAAAATATTTTGTGCCACGGACCTCCAGAAGAAAAAAATGCAAGATTATTCAAAATGTTCCAAACTTTTCGATTTTTTTTTTCAGAAATGTTCCAAAATAGCATGATGTACAAGCTTGCAGCGCGGCACGAAGTGATGCGTTGTGAGCTTGTAGATCTGCTATTTCTGAATAGCCAACGTAGAAATGGATAAGGTGCATGGTTGAAATGACGTGTGATGCTACATTAACTACTTTTGCTGGGGACACCCAGGAACCCCCACAAGGACCCCTGGGAACCACTGCCCTATGGGACATAGCTTCAATGAGCGCTCTCTATTGCATTGGGTCCCTCTGGCATCATGTTGCCCCTCTCTCTCCCCATGACAGGTTAATCCTCAGCACATGTGTCCCACTAGCCAGCTCAGGCATCTGTGTGTAATCTCCTTGGTGATGCTCCGGCTCCCTCTTTTTCTTGTATGGTTCATTGTTGGGGATTTTATTAGGCCAAAAAGATATTCGATGGATGCATCCGTTGTGAAACACTTCCATGCTCTGTTTTAACCTCTCGCAGGCTCTCTGAACCATACGGCAGAATAGACTTGACATTGCTGTTGTATGTAGGAGCATCTTACTGCAAGAACATTCCCTGGCCCAAACAATGCTTGGTACTGATTGGTGTGAAAGCCCTCTCAGTGCAGCCCTGTTCTGAGATGGGGTCATGGCCAAAGTAGGACTCTTTTCCACCGAGAAAACCCTGCCTTTCTACAGTGTCACCAGACCCTGAATGCGAGGCTAGCGATTCAGGGGCTGGAGCCAGGCTTTGCTCTAGCTTTGTGACATAACATAACTCAAGATTCGACACTGAAGGATGGATAGCCGAAACGTTAGTTCTTTTGTAAGGCATATAGAGAAGGAAAAAAAGAAGACCTATCTTGTCACTCTGAGTGCGACCCTTCACTCCTGGCAAACAACTAAAATTGGCGAGTGGTCATTGGCTCTCGACCAAGGCAGCGATGGAAGCTATAGTGCTAGGGCAGCAATACCGATAATATTCTTATCAATGCGTTAAAACAACTACATTTTCCTTTTTTATATATACAAAAAATGTATGAACCAATGTATTTTATTTCATTGCAGTAATATCTAAAAGTGCAGAACTACAAGCTCACAATGAGACGTGTTGTGAGCTTGTACATCCTATAGTGACGTGGCCAAAATAAGGCAGATTATTAATATAGGTTTATTTTAATGAATGATTATTGTATTAAATGATCTATTATTTTTGTTAATATCGATTAAACCAATTACTTCAATTAATTGCGGCCAGTGGCGTGCACAGACATTTTGAGGGGCAGGTGCTCAAGTAAAAAAAAGGCCAACTTGTGCGGTGCGCTGAACCGCCGGCTGCCCTAGTAGTGTGATATTTATTACAGGCATGTTGTACGTCGTAATTGCATATGTATTTGTTTCAATAGCCATATGCTGTCTGATGCAGATGTGTAAACTAAAAATAAATAATAATACAATATTTTTCTTTTTTTTTCAAAAGGGCACTTCTGGTCCAGAGGGCAAAGTGCAGGTGCTCTAGCACCACCTAGAGTCTATCTGTGCACGTGCCTGATTGCGGCACCCCTAATGGTAAAGATAGTACCATCTCTCATCAATGAATTACTTCTGCATTGTATTCTGGCTCCTTATTCTGACCTGGGATGTTAGACTAAGACTAGACTACTACCAAAGATGGTTAATTTAATGAAGATAGACCATCCCAATTGGAGCCACTACAGGCAAAATGGTACATAAATCCTACATATGGTCTCCTAAGTGGGCACCGGTGCCTGACGGCAAAACATCCTTATGTTTACTGGTTCTAGTTCCCACGAGAGTATGTTGCTGGGACAGAAAAAGGTTGATAATAAAGTAGATTTTCTCCTGATTTGTCTGATTTTAATGAAAATATTGTGAAGATGGCGTGGCTTGTGATGATCGGGTCCAATATTTAGTTCAGAGACCATGGGGCTAAAATATTCGTTCTTAAGCCTATCATACTGTAGCTGTAGCACTACCAGCAGGCGGAGCACTTTTTCTAGTTTTTATAGTGTTCCAGCTTGAAATTTGTCTTGGCCATTTGTTGTTTTTGTGTCATCACTTCCACTTGTTTGTCCTGTATCCAGTCTCTCTCCTGATTGGATAAAATCGGAATCCCAAACTGAAAAAGTATGTTTACTCAAGAACTGGTGAGATGAGAAGACCTGTTACTAAACAAACACAATGATTACTATAAATTACTATCAGAATATACAGTAGAGCCATTTAACATAAAAATTATAATAGTACCACTCAAACCACCTTTAATGCAACATACTTTTCACATTGAAAAGTCAAGAGTAAGTACAAGTATGAGAAATGAATAAAAACATGAAAAAAGGAAACTCACAGAAAATTGTAATCTTAACTGAAGTTGTAAATTGACTGAATAATAAATACATACATTCTAACTTCATCTGCAACACAAGGGAATGATGATAATAATGTATTCAATGTCCTTCATTCACAAAGATAATGAAGACTGCACATTAAACTACAGGCGGGTTGTGTTAGATGTCAGCATATGAACATGTCTTTATTCCTGTGGATGGAGTTTTAGCTTTTGAAAATACGGTGACATCAAACCAATCATGGATCATACATAATCTCTCCAAAAGACGGTTATCCGTAGCTATTTCCAAAGACCACCACGATAATCAGGGTAGAGGCGCTTGTAAGGTCCCTCTGCAATCAGGCTATACCGTATAGTCTGAAAGCAACATCAAGGTTGTTAAAAATACAACATGCGTGTATATTGAATGCAATGTGTCATGTGTTCAACATGATGTGTGTCAAATTAATTATACACTGATGTGGCTTTTCTCCAACATCCTACTTTTACCCTCAGATGATTGAATGATGAAGTCTAATATGAACCCATAGGCATATCGTCTCTGTCGGGTGGAAACCTCATATGTCCAAAACTACTTTTCAGGATTCAAATTGGATTCAAATAGCAAAAGTATCAGAGCTCGAGCTTGTGGATCTGCTTCCTTTTGATGCTTTAGTGTGACGCTGTAGTATGGTCAAGTCGGGCGTTAATTTACGTACAAAACACAAAAAGTTAGGATATGGAGATAAGAGGTTTCTGCCCGACAGCAAAGATATACTGTATGTGCTTTGCATTCCATTCTGTGGCCGTGCAGGCATCAGATGCCAATACTGGACTGGAGTAGAGTGCTGCACATCTATGGGAATGGCAGGTCAACCTATTTGAGGAAACGGACAATATTTATATATAACATTTCACACACCATACACACACAGTCACACACACAATTGTGTTTCATCACAGCACAAAATGAAATCAAGGCAACCTCCTAGACCTGTGCATAGTTGGGTTTCAACTGTTTTTCAGCCAAAATGAGTTCCGGCTGTTTCAGCACCCTCTAGTGGACACATTTGCGGACCAGAATGACATTACACAACCAGACAGCCTTTTGTGACATTTGCACTTGAGCTTAATTGCACGGCTCACCGCTCAACTAATAACTACGTTGCAGCTTGCATGAGTGATCTCACCTAATTAAGGCATTGATGGTGTGTGTGTCGATACATGTAATTAGACGTCACTTATCTTTATTGAAGGGGCTAAATCTGCAACTCCCTAATGCACTGGGAGTATGCTTCTTTGGCTTCCAGGCGCACACGATTAGGATCTTTAATGATTTGTTCTATTAATTATGTATGCTATTAAATATATATTTCCGTGACAAACAAGAAAATTCAGGTATTGTCAGGTAAAGGTCAAATTGAGTTTCAGATAGTTCACATTGTATGTCATACATTGGAAACCTTCTGGCTCCACAAAATAAAATAAAAAACAAGGACACAGATCTGATACCTTGAGAATAGGGCAGCAATCATGAAGCAGTTGCCGCTGTGTAACATGGACAGCTACCTCCAGGCACGGCGTAGAATGCTTCAGTTACCTCTTCGTATTGATTGGAGACGTAAAGAAGGAAAGTTCTATGCTATCATGGTAGGTGTCATTGACACACCTGGGAGGCAATGGCAAGTCCACCAATGGAGTTGGATGGCAGTTGGTTTTTGGCCAGTTACGTGTCTGCTTGTCAGCTAAATCATTTCAGAATGGATGGCTAGATTTTCAGGAGATTTGGTTCAAATGATTACTAGGCTGACCTGAAGAGATGATCAACTTTTGGGTAGAACATGTCAAATGTAAAAGGTCATTGGCTGTGTTTTGTAGAAATAATAAATAACAGATTAGATTAGTTTTTTTTTGCTATTCGTCATACTACAAAGTATACAGGGCTTAAGTGGTTATATTAAAAACAATTATGTATGATGTGTATGGTGGCTCAATTACATGCACTTACCACATGCTCCTGGTGTGTTGCAAGTACCAGGGTTCAAATCCAACTCCCAGCGTCATCTCACTTCTACCTTCTCTCTCTCTTCCCTATGTTTCCTGTCTCTCTACACTCTCCTATCTGACAAAGCAATAAAATGTCAAAATTAAAAAGCAGTTATGTAGAATATTTTTTCCAGTATGAAGTGTGGAGCTTCAACGCACCAACCGAAGCTTTCATTACGTTCAGCCATGAAGGAGCAGTGAAGTCTGCCTCATTGTTTCCCTCCCTATGGCTGTACTTCACCTTCTGTATAGAATTAATTTCAATCTTGTGCTATTGTCCATTTTAGAACAGCATGCGTCATTTTCTACAGATGCCGGATATATATTATGTGAGTTGACGTCAGATGCTTCCCCTGCCACCTCTGTTCATGTCGTGCCTTGTGCTCACAATGCTGTGCAAGGACAGAACTGTAGGAGAGGAGGAGACATATGTGTCCTATAAAGTTGAACTCTGTCTATTACTTCTCCTGGCTGGCATGAGGAGGAATATGCGATATTGAATAAAAATGGTCAGAGATGCTATTCTCTGGCGTGAATAGTGCTCACATAAGTTTTGAGTGTGTGCGGAAATTGCAATGACGATGTCACCTTGAAAGTTTTCTTACTCACCCCATTCGGATGCTATCAATGCATTGAATGGGACATTATCACCTTTTATTTGACCATTGAATGGGCGAAGTAGGCGACATACTGACCTACCCGCGATTTATCAGACCATTCATTGGGTGTTATCAAGACATACTGACCTACCAACGGAGATGACTTAAATAGTTCAGTTTCGGTTTTGGTTTTGGTTTCGGACCATGACGGAGGCGCGCAGTCTCAGGCGAACTGGTGTGATTTCTACATCAATAGTAAAAGCACAAAAGCAGCTCATTAAAAATCACTATACAGACAAGAGAGAGAGAGAGAGAGAGAACACGTTTTATTGTCGTTGATGTAACACTTTCACGTGTTGTTACACTTCACCACAGATTTGTATCATTTTCATAAATTGTGAGGAACATACAAAACCACTTTACGTAAACTCAAGCAGAATCAGTCCATTAAACACTACCCTATAGTATACCCTTCTCCCCAACAAAGTAGCTATAGCCACAGCTAGCTAGAATTCATCATCAAAAGGCATATATCAGCCCTGATATGGCAGCTGACAAATCACTTGGTCTCGCACTGATATGCACATTATGCCAGAGATAGCCTGGATGTTATTGTATATCATCTAATACAGCAAAGCACAGCAGACTGTTCTTCACAAAAGAGGTACACATACAAACAGAAAAATCACCATGTCATTTCGGTCATTTGTATTTAGGTATAGGATGGGCAGCATATGGACACATTTCGGCAGGAGAGCCTTCCTCATTGGGAGACACAGCGGGGAGACAGAACTCATTGTCTCATGGTGAGAGAGTATGTTTTACCCCCTGTCCGTCTGTCCGTGTGTCCGTCCGTCCGTCCGTCCGTGTGTCCTGTCCGTGTGCGAGCAGCTAATCTCCGGCACCGTTGGCCCGGTCGCTCCGAAACTGTGCACACATACTCCCTGGATGCCAATTCAGAATTTTTTCAGATGGGCCTGTTATAGCGCCACCAGGAGGCCGATTTGTGCAAAACCCCTTTTTTTATATTACTCCTACAGATTTTATCCAAACGTCATGCAAATCGGTACACAGTATCTCTACAGTCATGTGATGAACACGGATCTGTTCTATTTCCCATATTCCATCCTCATTGCCTAAGGTTGCCTTCCAAAGTTTGCAGGATTGGTCCATTTTGAACAAAAAGCCTCAAACTATGCACACAGCTTGCGATGAAATGAAATTTCACACGCACATTCCCACTAGGCCGAGGAAGAAATGACACCCTTTTCACATTGGCCTGTTATAGCGCCACCAGCAGGTCTAATTTAGCAAAACAATTTTTTGGAACAAAATGCCTCAAATCATGAATGCAGTGTCTGATTGCGTGTCTGAAATGCCTAAGAATAAATGGCACCCTTTTCACATTGGCCTATTATAGCGCCACCAGGAGGCCAGAATAACGTACCTGACCTGGCGGAGACCTGTGCCCCGAGGAGCACTTTTTCTAGTTTATTCTATATTAAGATTGGCTACTGGGAGGGCCGACCTGCGGTCCACGGCCACGTCACTGTGACTCAGACATAACCATAAACAAACCTGATGCAGCCATATTTCATGTCGCTATGACTCACGCATAACCATAAACAAACCCAATACGTCCATATATAGGCATGCCACTATGACTCAGACATAACTATAAACAAACCTGATATGCCCTATAGGCATATATGGAGACCTGGTTGTCCAGAGCCACAGATCCGACCGCTATGCCCATATATGGTCATGCACCGGCTTCGAATGCTATCAATGCATTGAATGGGAGATTATCACGTTTTATCAGACCTTTGAATGGGCGAGTAGGCGACGAGTAGGCGCGATTTAGACCTACCCGCGATTTGTCAGACCATTCATGGGGCGTAATCAGGAGCTACTGACCTACTTGGAGGCGGAGCAGTCCTCACAACAATATTTACGATTCTGTGCCTATCGGTACATAACTCGAACGGCGCTGAGTAGGCACAGGCGAACGTCACACCGTTCAGGACGGCAACTCGGTCGCTTTAGCTCCCTCGGTGGTCCTTCACGGGGTGACAGTTCGCCTGGGACTGCGCGCCTCCGTCATGGTCCGAAACCGAAACCAAAACCGAAACTGAACTACATGTATGTAGTCATCTCCGTTGGTAGGTCAGTATGTCTTCATAATACCCAATGAATGGTCTGATAAATCGCGGGTAGGTCAGTATGTCGCCTATTTCGCCCATTCAAAGGTCTAATAAGAGGTGATAATGTCCCATTCAATGCATTGATAGCATCCGAATCAGGTGGGTCATGTGCATATATGGGACCAGTAGACTTCAAACTTGGCACGTGCTTCGGCACCAAGCCCCCAGAACACAGAGTTTGCATTGAAGCGCAATGGACATGCTGGCCATTCATAGGTACTGCAGCTTAAAACGGCTGGGGCCACTGTACATGAACAAGCGAAAACGGTTTCGACCAATGGGCTCGACTCACGAGCTTGCACACAGGGCTGCGCACCTCTGTGACGCAAACGCGTCACAGAAGTGACGCGCAGAAGCCCCAAATAGACCTCGCCCATCACATTTCCAACCCGGAAGAAGGGGTGATTTCGGCCCATGCGCTGTGTGAGCAACTCAATGCAAGTGGATGGGAGGGGATATCCGGTGCCCTCTCTATTATTTTTAACTCTATGTTTGGCACGGACTCGAGGGAGTGCAGTGCCCGCCGCCAAGTCGGATATGCTGATCTCCATATATGGGCAGAAACGGGACAAAGGAAGACAGACAACTCAACTCAAATTGTATTTATAGAGCACATTACAATGACAAGCCAACCAAAGACAGATATAGAGATCTCCATACTGTATATGGGCATAAAAGGGAACTCTGACAAAGCCCCCAACACTATGTGGTGTGGTAGGTGTAAAAAGGTCTAAAAGAGGATAGATAGATAGATAGATAGATAGATAGATAGATAGATAGATAGATAGATAGATAGATAGATAGATAGATAGATAGATAGATAGATAGATAGATAGATAGATAGATAGATAGATAGATAGATAGATAGATAGATAGAGAGAGAGAGAGAGAGAGAGAGAGAGAGAGAGGCATACAGTAAGGTTAGTTAAATACACAACACAAAAAGAGGGGGCACACGTTAAAACTGAGAGAAAACAAATATAACAATATATTATTAATAAGCATAAAAAGCAATAAAAGGTGTCACTGGGAATAATAATCCTGTGTTATTGCACATAGCCCATCTGTAACTAAAACTAGTAGTCCAGTTCATAAGCCTAGCTGCACAAGCTGGTGCACATAGGCCCATAAATAACTAATAACTAGTAGTCCAGTCATGAGCCTATAGCGGCTGGTCATGGAGTTAAAGAGCCTAATTGCTGTTGGGGCAAAAGTGTTCTTAACCCATTAAGACCGGGAACGCATATGTGTGTCATTTTTAGATTTCTTTGGCTATTCAAAAATAGCAGATATACATAGCGCGGCACCGAGCGCTATGAGCTTGTAGATCTGCTATTTTTGAAAAAAGAAAAATTCAAAGATTTGCACACATTTTCACTATTTTTCAAAAATAGCAGATATACAAGTTCATAGTGCGGCTATGAGCTTGTATCTGCTATTTTTGAATAGCCAAAGAAATCTTAAAATGACACAGATGTGTTCCCGGTCTTAAATGGTTAAACCGTTCATTCTTGCATCAAACGGAACAGATCCTTGCGACTGCTTTTCTGGCCTGCCAAGATGTTGTGGAGAGGATGACTCACATTGTCCATTAAGCCAAGCACCACAGACCGTACCAAAGCCGAGACGAAACCAAACAAATTCAATGAATGAATACAATCCTCTCATCATCAAAGACCAAAGCCTCTTCAGAATGTGTCCGGAAACCAGAAAACAACCGCACACACACCACAGGAGGCACGTATTCACCAACAAGTGTCCTCCTTCCTTGCCAAAATGAGCCAAACGAGCCTGTGACGGGAGACACACAAAGGACAAGTGTGCTCCTTGCCAAAACAAGGCAACATCACAGGAGACACGCTACAAAGGAGTTCAGACAAAGCTGAACCTCAAGTATTAACCCACAAGTCGAATTACCATGGGCCATTTTTTCAGAAACCTTTCAGATCCCTGAATCTGGCAAGTGCATGGCTCGCCAGGCCGGCTTTTATGAACGAGTACATCACAGTACATCAGTGCTCATCAGTCAATCCTGCAGCCTCGGTGGCAGTTCTAACCTTATGCTCATAAAGGTATGTGGCAACCAGACCAAGAAGAGATTACACAAACTCTCAAATTCACCAACATCCGGATCTCTCTCACATGGAGCAGCAACACAGTCCTCTATCTTGCAATAATAGATTAGATCAAAATCTCCAGCGGAAGGAAGGAAAAAAACTGAAAACACAAAATCCGTTTTCAGGTCAGCAGAGATAACCCCACAACGGTCATTATATCAGCTTAAATGTAATAGTGTTCCAGTTCCAATGTTGTGCGCTCATTTGTAGTTTTTTCAGCACTTCCAATTTCCCTGGTTTATCCTGTATCCTGTTATGAGGAACGTGCAGAGAACGTTAGAGGGGCAGGGGCTGACATTTCTAAAAGGGCACTTTTGGCAAAAATAGACGATCTACAGTACAATTACATAAAATGTTCAAGTTCAGGAGATTTAGGAAAAGGCTGGCCTTGGATCAAGACTATCACACATCATAGATGCATTGTATCGAGTCTAACATTTGCCAACGTATCTTGTAATGTCAGACTCATGACAATAAAATACATCTATGATAGTCTTGATCCAAGGCTAGGAAAGGGCATTTCTCTAGAATGCTGCCTTCGGGTACGGCATGGAGAGGGGGCATTTGCGTTTCTTTCACCACAGTAAAGGGCTTTGCACACAGGGTGCGATTAGTCAATCAGTTTTTACTGCATGCGAAAAGACGCACGAATCGAACTGGGTTCGATTGAAGAAACAAAACGCATCGCATCGCCGCACGGTAAATTCGGAGCCGGTGTGCATGAGGTCATTGAGAACCATGTGTTCATTTAAAAAATGATATTGTCTGTTTTTTCACCCTGTCTGCAAAGGCCTTAAATGCTGCATCCATGGTCTGGAGAGAAGGCACTTTTTACAGACGGGTAAAAGAGCATGTCTATGTGTGCACATGCCTGCACGTTATGAGTTCTCTCCCCTGATTGGATACAATTGGTATCCCAAACTGAAAATTTATTTTCTGTTTTACTAAAGAGTTGTAGAGATGGGGGACTCCTGTTACAAACACTCTATAGCAATGATTAGTATCAGAACATAGAGCTATTTAACACTTATTTGAAAACAATGTCACTTACGACATTAATGTCAGAGATATAATACACCTACTGTACATGCCTCTACAAGAGTAAACTATGCTTAGGCATAGTCTTGAGTAGCCAGGTGATTGATTACCACTTATTGCTACTTATGGCGAGATCTAAACTCTATGTGGCGGCTAGAACAGCGGATAAAATCTCTAACCAACCTACTGCTCTGGAAATGTATCCTGATACTGCCAAAATATTTAAGGACTGGACGTAAAGTCTTTGCATTGGTGCAGTCATTTTCAAACCCAGGTTTAGCCCCTACATTGATTTTAGATGTCGGCAGACGTTATCAGTAAGCGGAGGTCTGTAATAAAGTCTCTTTTAGATGATGGTGATGTGCTGCACGGTACATGCATGCTTCACTGCATCATTGTATTTTATATGAAGAAGTGGGTTGGCCATCTCTCACAACATTGTATTTTATTTATTTGTCAGGCTTTGTGTAGAAAGCTTCCCTCGTATCTATCCTCGCTTTTCAAACCAAATGTCACTGGACATTCAACATATTCACAGACACACATTAGATATACCAGTTCCACGTATGAACAAGGAAAGATTTCTTTCATTTATTATGCTCCATTTACAAATGGAACAAACTTCAGGACTCTCTGAAACTGGTTCGATTGGTCTCGATAGAGACATTTACGGTGCTTCTTGAGGACACACTACATAGTGGCTGCACCTGTTTCATGTAACACTATATTTATTTGCATCTGTGATGTTGTAATGTAGTTTTTATTGTTTTTCATTATATGTATTGTGTTTTATCTGCTGTGATCAGGGTGTCCTTGAAAAAGAGAGCTTGCAATCAATGGGCTTCCCTGAATAAATAAAGTAAAAAGAAAGAAAAGAATGTCTCCAATCGCCTGGCTATACGCGGAACTAGCTCAGGCGTTACTAGAATGAGCCTTCAACAGGTGGTCCTTGGGGTCCTCAGAGGCGGGCTGCCAAATCTTTGTGTGATAGGAATTTTCTGTTAGTTTCTTTTACATTAACCACTTGAACCCTAGCATCCCTTTTCAGAGTGGAACATTAGTCAAACATAGCAGATGCTATGCTATGTTTGGCAAAACATACTGTAGAGGGAAAAAGGAGCAAACCAAGTACAGAGCCAAAGTAATGAGGATTTATCACCACCGTGTCACTAAAAACAAAACATCAGAATCTCACAACAAACTGTCAGACCATCCCAGTCGCAGAATTCACATTTAATTTGATTTCAGCAGATTCAAATTGAAATTGAAATTCACATTTCAAATGAAATGTGAATTCCACGACCGGGATGGTCTACTAGGCTAGCCCAGTTTGGCTCAAAAGGAGCAGTGCCCATGTACTGTCTGTCAAACTACTTCACTAGTAGTGAGAGACGCCAACAGGCACAACACCAGAGGGAGCTCCTCTGACCTTGTCCATCCTAAATTCAGCACAACCACGGAGACAAATGCATTCTACTATGCTGCCACCAAAATGTGGAATTCCCTTCCAACACCCATTAAAGATCTTGACTCCCTATGCACACCTCCTCCCCATTCCAACTTTACCCCTCCCCTACTTTCTCTGTAAATATATAATTTTCTGCTACTGGAGCTTTTAAATGGACCACAATGGAAACAAGCCCTTCTGGAGCTTTTTGTGTTAGCATAACTTGTAGCTTGTTAATAAAGTATTCAATCAGTCAATCAGTCAATCAGTCAATCAATCGTTAATATGTCTTAACCGACTGATTCAAATCCAAATACATTAATTTAAACATCACTGGTGATTTGCTGTCAAACAAGTCTATGAAACTATGTATGAAATACATGAAAAGGTTTAATCTGCAAGTGCAACACAGTTTTATACAATATGTTGTGGGGGTTCTTTGCTTCATCTCTCTCTACGCTGAGGGGCCCTTGGCCTGAAGAAAATGTTGAAGACCCCTGCTAAGTTTCCACTTAGACGCAGGCGAGGAAAGAGAGATGCATGTTGTGAAAATCAGCTCTCCAAATCAGCTCTCCATCTACAACTCTCCATCTACTTACTCTCCCCACACACACACACACACACACACGCACGCGCACGCGCACGCGCACACGCACACGCACACGCACACACACACACACACACACACACACACACACACACACACACACACACACACACACACACACACACACACACACACACTCACACACACACACACACACACACACACAAATGAAAGAATGCTTCGTCGCTGCTTTCCTAATTGGTCTCCTTGGTGCAGTCAGTCGTGACTGTGAAAATATTACATAGGCTAGGGCCCTAGTGCCACTGCAAAATGAATCAGACCTCCTCACTATATTCCCTGCCCACCCCATAATCCTCTATGATGTGTGAAGAAATCCAGCATATCCGCACTCCACCACAACGGGCTGGCTCGCCTTGCTTGTTTTGCTGAATGTGGAATACAACTGCTTAGAGAGAGGCAAGGGATAAAACAAACTTAGATAAGCCGGTAATTAGTGAGTGAGCTCTCGCCTGTATGTCACTGGACAATGTCACGGGCCATGAATCACTTTTTCCCAAAGCCCTGGTGCATGTAGGAGTTGAATACAAAAGACCACCGAAATTGAATAATGATACTATTATGTTTTCAGGTCAGTGGTTGCAACAAGCTACTCCTGCAAACTTTAGATGCCAATCTTAGACAAAATCGGCCTCCTGGTGACGCTATTCTGTTTCCTAGGCTGTGTGTTTTCCACTTCCTGTCGATTTGATCCAATGAAATCCAATGAAACTGGTCATATGACCAACGATATCCAATGAAATCGACAGGAAGTGGAAAATACACAGCCTAGGAAACAGGTGAATAGGGAATGTGCATGCAAAGTTTCAAGCCGATCGTCCAGTTATAGGTAAAAACGCAAATTGGCCTGTTATAGCGCCACCATGAGGCCCATTTGAAAAATATAGGGTGGCATTTCTTCCTTGGCCTAGTGGGAATGTGCGTGCAAGTTTCACGGCAATCACACGCTAGGTTCACGATTTGCGAATTTTTGTTCAAAACGGACTACTCCTGCAATCTTTGAAAGGCAACCAGGAGATACAGTGTAGCCTACCGATTTGTGTGATGTTTGGACATAATCTGTAAGAAAGAGCTATAGCCAAAAATGTGTTTTGCAAAAATCGGCCTGCTGGTGGCGCTATAACAGGCCAATGTGAAAAATGTGGGCAACTGGTTCTGCTCTGGCATTCAGGGAGTGTGCCTATCGGTCTAACGGTGCCGTAGATTAGCTGTTAACAGACGGACGGACGGACGGCAAAATTGTTTTGGCCGTGCCTTCGGTGTGGCGGAGACAAAAAGTTGAACTATGGAGATACAATGTTTCACAGCAACGATATACTGTAGCCCACTTGCCCTAAAATGTGCCGTGTGGCCGGAAACCTTGCTATCACTTGTTTCGGCGCTTAACAGTGAAATTGAACAGGAAAATGTTAAATTTTTAATGATTGATTAGGAGAGAGATCATTTGTACCTAATTTACCGGTAACACCGCAGGCAATGTTGAAGTCGATTTCAGTGCAATTAGACCGGCCTTGTGATTAAACACCCAATCATAATGATCTATAATGGTAAACATCTACCATGTGCTATTATTAGTGGGATTTGTTATTCAGAGAATCTTTTCAGTGTCACCTAACTACCTAACTAAACAGACTTTTGTTGTGTTTGTTTGTTTTTTGTTTTTTTTGCAGATTGTTTTCAGTCCTTTGTCCTTTGTTTGATAGTAATAGTGGCTGACAGAAGGGGGGGTCTAGACCATTGTCTCGATGCTCACATGCGACGCGTTTTGAGCTTGTAGATCTGTTATTTTCAAATATAGGGCTGAAGCGGTTAATGTATGTTTTGTAATAATAATTCAAATCTACAAAGTAACTAGTGGAAACATTGGAAATACTACATTTGTAGTAAAGTAAATTAAAGTGAAGTAAAACTACCTAAAAATGTACTTAAGTACAGTACTTGAGTAAATGTAAGTAGTTACTTTACACCACTGAGGGAAAATCACTAAAGCAGGGGTCTTCAATGTTTTTCAGACCAAGGACCCCTTAGCAGAGAGAGAGATGAAGCAGGGACCTCCCCTCCCCCACTACATATTGCATAAAATTGTGTTGCAGATTAAACGTTTTCGTCGATTTAGATAGCTTCGTTGACTATCATCAGTGTTGTGTGTAAATCAACGTTTTTTTGTTCATTTCAGACATTTAACCATGCACTTAAACACTCAATACTAAGTAAACTTGACCTTTGGGCTCTGTACTTGGTTTGCTCCCTTTTCCCTCTACACCAAACCTCTTTGCTGAAAGAGATGTGCAGATCTGCAAGCTCACAACGCCTCGCAGTGCGAAGGGTTGTGCGCTTGTAGATCTGCTATGTTCACCTAACGTTCCTCTTAGAGTAGGGATGCTATAGGGTTGAAGTGGTTAATGTAAAAAGAAAAAAAAAAAATCCTACCACACAAAGATCTGCAGTAACTCTTGAGGACTCCCTAGGGGTCCCGGACCCCCCTGTTGAAGACCCCTGCTCTAAAGACACTGTTGAACGAATGACCAACAGACTGTCATGGTGATCCTCCCACTCTGGATTTCCCCCTTTCACATTTCTTTATTGATCCCACGCTTTCATTAGATGCTCTGACGCAAGACGTGACGCATGTCAGCTCACTTACTGTATACATGTTGAATTCTATGGAGATAATGTCACTCGTTCTTCTCAGAAAGAGGAAAACGTATATTGGCGAAAGTTCAGAATGGAGAAAGGTGTGAGGTTAATACCGTTATTAACTACTGAATGCTTTTCCAGTTGTCTCTGATGTCACACACTCCCCATTACCGCCCTTGGAGATAATGAAGAAGACGTTGAGGTGGTTTCCATGGCCACCTGTAGAACTCCCGGGCAATTCACTGAAATTGGTCCTTGATGTACCGGTGGGCCAGTGTTAAACGCTGTTATTGAAACAAATGACGTTTTAATGGCCTCTCTGCGAATTGTCAATGGTGATAAAAGTACCCAAATTTTTTACTTCAATAAAAGTATCAATACTGCAACGTAGAAATGCTCAGTTACAAGTAAAAGTGTATACAGTTTTCAAATGTATACAAATCTTTTGAAAATAGCATATCTACAAGTCTGGAGCACGGAAGCTCTGAAATTGATCAGAGGATAAAGCAGATGTGACGCCTCCTCCCCGCTTCCGTTTCATCTTTACAGTCGTGCAAATTTGTCCTAATATAAATCAAAATTTATAGCTTGGTGTTTAGCAGACATGGACATTCAAAAATAAAATTTACAGGTATTTTTAAATAGATTTTCGTGAACGGAAATGATGAACAGATGACAGGTTCCTGTCTCGGCTTTCGGGAGGTGTCGTTCAAGACTATATAGCATTCGGAGATTGTGGAATAATTGTCTGACTACGCAAGATCCTACCTTTGGTGGTAATAATAAAAAAAGGGGGGGTGGGGCAGTGATTCTTAAAGCAAGCAACTCACATAATTTATCCCTCATTTCACTTTCACTGCATTTTTATCTCTGTGTGCTTTCAGTATGTGGACCAGGGGCAGGGGGGTCCCCAGCAAAATGTGTTAATATAGCATCACAATCACTTTAACCATTATTTTATACTTTGTCTATTAAAAAATAGCAGATATACAAGCTCTTCGTCACGTACAGTACTGTACATCTGCAATTTTTTTTTTTTTGCAATCGAACACTTTTAACTCAAATCCCTAGAACAAAATATTTTGAGATTGAGCCAAATACATATAATTTTGGGGGTCCTTGACCTTGACATGAAAATGTTTTGAGCACCACTGATATAGATGAGGTGTCACACAGTGACAAAGGGCACGCACATCCTGTCCCGAAACTATAAACTAAACAATATATAATGAAACAACAATAAAATCCGCACACCAGAATACTCCTCCCCTCGTTGGTATTTTTATTAGTGACGTTTGAGGACAGTTGAGGCTCTTCCTCAGACCTTACGTAAGGTCTGAGGAAGCGTCACCGAGCGTCACCACTGCTTTCATCACAGAAACATACGTTTTTCAGAAAATCTGATTTAGAAGACATTTGCAGATTCAACCTCAGGTCTTAATGGGTTAATCCATGATGGAGACCGTTGCTGTATTATAAGCTGGAGGAACAGTGTCAGTGATGGAGGAACAGTGTCAGTGTCAGTGATGCTGCAGCTCTTTTCCCTTGGCCTTGGTGACCTTCTCCAGAGAGCTCAGCACATCCTGTGTATGGACATGTAAATGTGTTCCCCAAAGGCAAGTGGTCCATAGGGTCATGACCCTTTCTCTTGATGTATGAACAGGGAGGCATCGATTACCATTTTTATTCGATTTTTGGTAAGACTTAACCAGGGTTTGAATCCTGACCTTCCATTTTCAGGGCGGGCACTCTAACCACAAGGCCACTGAGCTGGTTTAATTATATAGCTACAGTACCTGAATAAAACATTGTCTATAGCCGACCTTGCCAGCGATACAGAGCGTTTTCACTAACCTTTGAAAAATCATAGAACATTAATCTTCACAACAATCCATCCACCAAACACGCCATTGGCAGTGAATGAGTTAATCTGTGTAGTATCTCTTCAATACTGTATACAATAGCACTACACTGAAAACAATGTGCTGAGGCAATGAGTGGGTGTGAACTAAGATCTTTTAATTATCCAAGGCGAGGGATTATGTTTTTATGTCTTATGATTATGTTTTTTATTGTCTCGTGAGTCCGTCCGTTCAAGCACACTTTTCTAGTTGGTCATTCAGTTCCTATAGCAGCCAGGTAAGGATCTGCCCCCCCAAATCATTCCATCAGTTTGAATTGATCGTACAATTTTCAGTACTTTTACTCCACTACATCTCAGAGGCAAATATTGCACTTTTACTCCACAACAATTATTTGGAAACTTGAGTTACTAGCTACTTTGTGAATTTTTATTATTATTACAAAACATACATTAACCACTTCAACCCTTTTTCAGCCATTTGAAAATAGCTCACAATGTGTCGCATTTTTATTTTTTATTTTTATTTTTATTATTTTATTTATCTTATAATTTAGTTTAATTGTATTATTATTGATTTTTAGACATTTTATACATTTGAAAACTTGTGAAATGGGACATTCTGCATGATGAGTACTTTCTACTTTTGGTAGAAGTACATTTTGATACCAATACTTTTGTACTTTTACTCAAGTCAATTTTGAATTCCGGACATTTACTTGTAACAGAGTACTTCTACATTGCAGTACTGATACTTTTACTTGAGTAAAAAATTGGAGTACTTTTCCACCACCGCTGTAGTCAACCGCATAGGGTTGTGCGGACATCCGAGCACATTAGTGCATTAGTTCTCAAAGGTTCTCATTGAGAGAGGCCGCGCTATGAGCTTCTAGATCTGCTATTTTTGAATAAAATCTTGGAAATGTGCACAAATCTTTGAATATATATATATATATATATATTTATATGTTTAACTCAAATCTTTGCTTCTGGAAGTCCCTGGCACAAAATATGAGAGGGGGTCCGCAGCCAAGTACATATCATTTTGGGCGTCCTTGACATGGAACAGTTTGAGAAGCACTGCTTTAGTGGATGTGAGCTTCCCTCCATCCAGGACATTATACTGTATGACGGATGTTGTGTCAGCAAAGCTGGCAGGCTCTGAGGCTCACAGGCTCTTATCAAATCCACACCAGAACCACAACAACTGATTCACATGCTGCATGCCACTTCTACCGATCCAGTTATTACACTGGCCCGGGGCGCAGTCCGCAGAAAGAGAAAAGAAAGAGACAAGAGAAAAACATAGGACAAGACAGAGAAGAGACTAGGACAACAAGAACTGAGTCCGAGGAGTCCTCTGAAAAGGTGGGTCTTAAACACGTTTTTAAAAGTCCCTATAGGGTCAGGGTGCAGTCACAAGAAGGCCACTGGTAGTAGGCTGCAGAATGGGTACTTCTCCCAAACAATCAGGTTTATGAACAAAGAGTCCAGGAGGAAGAACAATAACAAGCTTCGAAAGCGCTTCAATCCTCCCCCCCATCTGTCTATCTGCCTGTGCATAGAGGCAGCCTGCTACACACAACATCGCCCCCTCACACACCTACAGCACCTCATATTTAAACACATACCTTGCACACCGCACATGGCACCTTGCATATCACATCCTAAACGTACGCACGCACGCACGCAGGCACGCACACACGCACGCACACGCAGTATCGTCTCTGTTGGGTGGAAACCTCATACGTCCAAAACTGTTACTTTAATGTTAATGTAACTGTTAATTTACGAAGAAAACACAAAAAGTTAGAATATGGAGATAAGAGGTTTCTGCCCGACAGCAACGAATGAATTAGATATTAGCCTGCTGGGGAGGCTTCCCCCGATTCACAGAACTCCTCTCTCCGCCTCTCTCTCTCTCCCCCCATCTGTATGCATCATGTTCCATCAGTGCATGTATGGAGAGAATTCCATTATGCATGTTGTTACTAACTGGTTTCACAGGTTTCCATGGATCATGATTACATACAGATCGAGGGATTCTATGGACTATCTGGAGAGAGTGTTGATAGCACTGGGCATAAGGCATAGCGCAGCCTGCTTTTAAAGGCAATGGCATCTGGCACGCTGATTGGTTTTATTAATGTAACGCCCAAATCACATGCATAATGTAAGGGTTAGCGCAGGTGTTTTAGGGATAAGGCTGGTGTCGCAAGATAGCAACTCGGCCACATGAAAGCCCCTTGAGAGATGCTAAATCCCCAAATGGGTAACGTGACTTGGGCACAAGATAGGGCCCTCTGTCTCTCAACCCAATCAGTTAACGCAGATAGACGCTCACCTACATAGCCAGGTTCACCTGCACTGTAGCTCCCGGGTGCTGAGGCTGTGTACGCTAGCTACCTCTTCAACCTCTCCCTGAGGCTGGGGAGGATGCCTCAACTCTGGAAATCCTCCTGCATCGTCTCAGACCAGTACCCAAGAAGGGGTATCCGTCCCTCTGTCTTCAACGTCTACAGGCCAGTTGCTCTGACATCACATGTCATGAAGACCTTCGAGCGAAGTCTGGTGCTGCAACCCCTGCAACCACGGGTGACTGACTACCTAGACCCCGTCAGTTCACATACCAGGCGAACACATCGGTGTAGAAGACGCCATTATCTATCTGCTAAACAGGGCCTACACCCACCTTGACACCAAGGGCAACAGCGTAAGAATCATGTTCTTCGACTTCTCCAGTGCCTTCAACACCATCCAACTACAGTGCAATGGATATCTGAGAAGTTGGCGGTGATGCAGACCAGGGCTTGGTGGCCTGGATCTACCTCACAGGCAGAAAGCAATATGCAGGGTTGCCTGTCTGAGGTGCTGGTGAGTAGTAGGACCCTGGATGCCAAAGGGAGAACTACAAACAAACCTCCCCAAAAAGAGTGTGCAGCTGGTAAACAGATTTACTCCACTGCTGCAGGACCCTGCATGTCCGTCTGATGACAGAGATAACGTCTCATCTTCACCCAGCAGGGTAAGAACCTCAGAAATTAAAAGGCTACATGGAGAGCAAACGATTGTGCCTGAAATTCGGATTGTGGGTGACTCTGCTGTGAAAGATGTAAAAAGCATAAGAAATAAAAAGGCAAAGGTGTTATGCTTTCCCAAAAGCTCTCTGACATGAATGAGAGAATTCCGGATCTCGTCGCTGTACAGCCGACGGTGAAAACCCTGATCTTGCACATTGGTCAGGAATTCAGGAAAAAACACTGTAATAAAGCACACTGCTTTATTTAGTACACTCCGCTACATTACAATACATTGGGAAGGCCTATATCAAAAATAGCGTAAATAGCCAAGACAACATAAAAATGACAACTGCGTAGATAGTAAAGACATTATTTTGCGCTTGCCAATAGAACCCTCAGAGTTCAATTAATGCTGAGGTGATTCTTGTACGCTTTCCTCAAAACTATGGCTGGCGTAGTTTGAATATAGACCACCGCCTGCTCGGTACAAATCGAAGTAAGGACATGACATCACCCTGGCTCTCTCTCACTGTATTCACAAACTGAGGCATAAAAACAACCTTTAAGAATTTAAATACATTTAAAACAGCAGGGTACTCATTCACATGGACCTTGGAAACAAGCTTCGGATTTTTTGTGATAAATACATTTTGGAGCTTTCAATGGTTATACTGTGCTTTTAACTGTTGCCAAATTCTATTATCACTCTTCACTGCCAGACCTTTCAAAGTCCCCCAAAAAATCCAACACTAGGTAATGTGTTAATTTTATGGCAACTTCAAACCTGGCGTTGGGCATGTATGGACTGTAGGTGAGATTTTTTAAAGTGGTTATCATACATATTGTTGCATTATTGCATTGTGATTCCATAAAGGGAATGCATGCATTTAATTCAGTGCGACCAGAAGCAGGGATAAATCACATAATCCCCAACACCCATAAAAATGTATGACTGGGGGGGGGGGGGGGGGATCAAAAGACCAGATCAGAGACGGATGGATCCCCCATCTACCCCCAATACATCAAGCAAATAGCAAATCCTATACATTCATCAATCAATCAAGGCTCACATTTTCTCTGTCCCTCATGGGAAACTAACATTAATCTACAGTCACCAGAGGACTGGAGCGGGATACAAGTGAGAGCACCATTATTATTACACATTACTGTAAATCAATGTCTCTGCAATGACCCTATATCTTTGTCATTTCACCAATAGTTTTTTTCTTTTTGCACAGTGGAATAGGGCCACTGAACATGACAGGATGGGGGAAGGGAAACAGCCTAGCAAAACAGACAATGAAAATTAATTAATCCATTGAGAGCTGAGGCAGATTCTACAAATGCCTTTATAGAAAAGTTTTAAAGAATGTTAAAAAATGGCAGATGTACAAGCTTGCAGCGCGGCACGAAGTGACAGGCTGTGAGCTTGTGCATCGCAAAAATCGCAAAAATGACACAGATGCTTTCCATTAAAACCGGGAAATCATCCGTGTCATTTTAGATTTTAGAGTTGTTTATTCAAAAATAGCAGATCTACAAGCTTACAGCGTGTCACTTGAAACATCTTGAAAGTGAATAATGTTGAATGATTTTTTATATTTTTTAACACAAAATCTTCTCTTCTGGTGGGGTCCCTGGCACAAAACATTTTCAGATGGGGGGGTCCGTGGTCAAATATATATATATCAGGCCCGGCGCCATATATATATATACATATACATATACATATACATACACACACACACACACACACACACACACACATACACACATACACACATACATACATACATACATACATACATACATACATACATACATACATACATATATATATATATATATATATATATATATATATATTTTTTTTTTTTCCAAAATAAACTGAGGGGGCACAATTTGAAACTGAGGGTGCCAGGCCCCCTCAGGCACCCCCGTGGCGCCGGGCCTGATATATATCAATTTGGGGGTCCTCCTTGGCATGCAAACGTTTGAGAACTACTGATTTAGAAGGCATTTTGTAGAATCGGCCTCAGGTCTTAATGGGTTAATCTATTCTAGATGTCCATCTGCTGTTCTGTCCATATTCATTACGTGGCCATTGGCTGATTCTGTCATGGCCTGGCTATCTGCTTGCAGGCGCTCATTACTACTGTATCTCTAATGTCCCCTGAGCAGCAGCCTGCTGAAGGCTGTGAAACATTTGAGCTCATCACTTATGAATACCTTCCACACACACGACTATGGATGGTGTTTCATCGCTGCTACTGTAGTTAAGTAGGTCGGAGAGGCTTATTGCCGGTATAAGCCGAGAACGTGGGAGTCCTACAATGCGCTATAGACCCCTGGGAGATGGATTGCTGAAGTTGAGCGCCACACCTATACCATTAGTTCCCAGTACTTACCGCACGACTTGCCGCACCCAAGGCGTGCTACTCATACGCTGAGTTGGTGGTGCCCGGGATCGATCCCCCCAGGGGGATCCCCACGTGCTTTTGAGGGGGTCGCCAGATGACAGTAAAGTGACAATTTAAGGACTTTTAAGAACTTTTTAACACCTAAAAAACTATTGTCAAGAAAGAGGCAAACATTTTGTAAATAGGCGATCTACAATCTTTGTGAGCTTGTAGATCGGCTATTTTCACAATATTTAGCTGTGGAACCGAGTCAAACTAACTCAACTCCTAAGATTCCAAATGCTTGTCAGGGTGGGGGGTCCCCAGCTCAAATATGATTATTTTGGGGGGTCCCCAGTTATGATTGTTTTGGGAGGTCGCAGCCTGAAAATGAAGGTTGAGAACCACTGGACTGAGAGTGAAGATCCAAGGAATCCAGGAAAAACTCATGTTTTTCATTGTACGAGGTACGATTCAATCACTGGAGATCACGGCTGCAGTTTGCCTCCCAGTGCCTACAACATAGTGGATCTGACCTCTCCTTATAAAGGCCTTGTACAATCCATTACCAGAACAAACCAACATTCTGATGCCTGCATGGGCGGGGACAGGGGGGGGGGGACAGGGGGGGCTAGCAGGGTCTGAAGCCAACCCTGATGAAGGCTGATCAAATATTTCCAAGTGATATGATTACAAGCAATTAAAATCTAGCATTTTAAAAACAATCTAACATACAGTAGTTACAATGTTATAAGTTGGATGCTTAATCATTCACCCATTTAAACAAGTGCTATAACAGTCATTCAGAACTATACATTTGCAGATCTGGCTCTGTTAACTGAAGTCATGAGCATGTACATGCGGAAAGGATTTTTCGGGAGCGCTGGAATGTTTTCATAGAGAGAGAGGGGTCTGCATCTGATAGCATTTCAGGCGAGAAACGGGCCATGTATTTGCTCAATATTTAGGCCAATTCATTTCATATTGGCAACTGCAAGTTTCAGGACATACAGTAAGCTACAGTGTGACTACAATAATAAAATAAAATAAACCTTTAGAAACAAATTTGCCATCTGATTGTCCATCGCTCATTGTCAATTGGATCCAGTCGCTGTTTATTTTAAGGAGAGAGATAATGTTACATTACGCACTGGGAGGCAAAGGAGCCATGACGCATGCATTGAATGCAATGAGAGCCAGGTGGAAGCGTTTGAATAAACACTGTATAAACACTGTGTCAAATAATCGGTTAGGGAAATTAATAAAGCCATAATACACTTTCTTCTGTTCTCTGATCCCCTGTTTTTCGATGTGCTCACTGAACAACGTATAATTGTATTGAGATATCCAATATTTGTCTCATTGAACGGACTAACTGTAACTTTGTTGATTGGTGATACTGTCCAAACCAGGCTCTCTGAGAATGAGACCTCTGTTATCACTGAGATAACCTGTAGCCTATTACCTACTGTATGAAGGTTGAATAAAATATGTATAGAACTAAAATGTGAAATAAAAATATAAATGTGAAAATGTTATATAGTTTGAGGATAGATAGATTGATAAATGAATGACGAGAGGTCAATGAGGTAATTTTTTAATACCTGTGTCAGGTGAACAGGGCTTTAGAAATATCAATATCAATATCACAGAATAACCACTGACTTCAAAGCTACAGTATACAGTAGTTATAATTTAAAGTTAGTAGCTAAAGTTATTATTTTTAAAACTTGAATTGCACTGCAAAACCATTAGCGAATGGAGGTGTTTTTTGCATCATCGAGCAGTGAGCACCACAGCAATCATTATTATCTGAATGTCAAACACAGGCGTCATTTAACTAGAGGACGGAAAAAAGCTAAATGTGGAGAGTTTATTTGTATAGCACATTTCAACCACGAGGCGCATTAAGCATAAACACATCAAGACAGAGCATAATAAACATATTATAAACAAACATTTTAAAACAACCAATGAAAACGTAAAGAAGTAGAATAATAACAGAAAACTAAGAGCATAAAATTACAGTGCAGAAGAATGATAAAAAAGAAAGTTTTTTTTACCACTTACTTTAAGTAACCACTTGAAGGAGTAGTTCACCCCAAAAAATACTGAATTCATTAATTTTTTGTTTTTGTCGCATTCCTAAGCCAATAATTTATGACTAGGTCATCGGTGAGTAGGAGACTCAGTAGGAGACTCTTTGAGTAGGAGAGACTCTTTGAGTAGGAGAGACTCTTTGAGTAGGAGACTCTTTGAGTAGGAGACTCTTTGAGTAGGAGAGACTCTTTGAGTAGGAGAGACTCTTTGAATAGAAGAGACTCTTTGAGTCTCCAACTGGAGACTCTGCCGGTCATCAAATTATTGGCTTAGGAATGCCACAAAAAAAAACTTGTTTTGTGTTATCCTTTTAGCCTTAATTAACATTTCTGACTAATAAAGTATTCAATCAATCAATCAATCAAACAAACTGGTGCCTGATCAATTTAGCAATCGAAGCAATGGCTCCCCCACTTTTTATATAACTGTATATGGAGCATGATTACCCCCAGATCACCGACACACCCAGCCACCCCGGAATACATTTATATATCAACTTGCACACCACGTACCCCTCCCCCGTTTGTCTGTGCAACTACTGCTCGCGTTGCTCGTATTCCGACGTTTTCCTGCACTACTAATATGGATGAGGACATACAGAAGAAATACTCCTTTTCTATATGACGGCAAGTACAGAAAGTTCAAGTGCAAGTGCTCAATTTTGGAGGACAGGCAAAATTGAGCACTTGAACTTACTTGCCGTCATGATGATGATGATGATGAAAAATGGAAGTCTGGAGCTCTCTGTTGGAGCTGTTACCCCCGCGACCAGATTCCGGTAAGTGGTTCAAGTTAAAAATACCTCAGAATTGTACTTAAAGGGGAATACCACTCATTTTCAACATTGAACTATGTCTATGTCTAATACACCTTAGAGCTGTTGTGTGGAAATAAGAAAAAAGTCCCCCCCCCCCTCCTTTTATGTTGCCTAGAACTGGATAATTGATTGAGGTCATGTGATCAGTGATATACGTAGGGTGTACTTTTGGCTGAGGGGGCGGAGCCAAAAGTACTCCTACAATTCCAAGTGCTTGTCAGGGTGGGGGGTCCCCAGTTCAAATATGAGTATTTCGGGGGGTCACATCCTGAAAAGTTTGAGAACCACTGTGTTGCGGTGCGTCCCTCACATTGGAGTCGGTGCGGTGCGGTTGTGGCGACAACAGCTCCAATGAGTCTCTGTACTTTTGTACTTTATTTGAGTATTTCCAATTTCCAATACTTTTACTTCTACTCCACTACATCTCGGATCCAAATATTGTACTTTAACTCCATTACATTTATTTGAAAACTTCAATTACTAGTAGTTACTTTGTAGACTTTGATTATTATTACAAAACATACAGTAAAGACTTATATAACCCTATATACTTTTCGGCCATTTGAAAATAGCCGATCTACAAGCTCACAATGCGTCACGATGCGACGCATTGTGAGCTTGTAGATCTGCTATTTTCAAAAGATTTTAATACATTTTATACATTTGAAAACTTGTGAATTGGGACATTCAGCATAATTAGTACTTTCTACTTTTGGTACTTTAAGTCCATTTTGATACCATTACTTTTGTACTTTTACTCAAGTAAATTTTGAAATACGTACTTTCCCTTGTAACAGCGTAGCCTATTTCTACATTGCAGTATTGATACATTTACTTAAGCAAAAAAAATTTATACTTTTCCCACCACTGATATTCAGTCAACTGGACTCAAATCCATGCCATTATGTCTTGCTCTTCTGAACCGGCTGCAGGGCACGCCACACACAGAGCCTTAAGATGAATGACACCCTGGACAACTGCACCATGAACTCCTCCATCCCCTGTAAGATGAATGACACCCTGGAAAAGAGCACCATGAACTCCTCCATCCCCTCCAACACCGACGTGACGCTACTAACTGCTATCAACTCTATCAACATCGTCCTGGGTCTCCCCATCAACAGCTACGTTCTGTGGTTGCAGATTATCGTAGCCGGTGGGACGACAGCCTCAGAGTTCTTCGATCTCAACCTGACCGTATCTACGATCATCTCTACCCTGGCCTCTGTCTTTCACATCGCATGGCTCTTCACTCGCAACGTAGTTTTTTGCAAGGTTGTGGACTTTGCTTTTACAGTTTTCTTCTGGTTCTCCGTTCCAGCGTTCCGGTGCTGTATTTGTGTGGAGCGCTACGTAGCGGTGGTCCACCCTGTGGTGTTTCTCAGGTACAAAGCTCTTCAGTACAGGGTGGCCTGTTGCTGCGTTGTCTGGCTGACGGTGCTTGCGTTCAGCTCGGTTTATTTTTGGTCAAAAACTGTGTTGTGTTACATCTTACTGGGCTTTTACATTGTGTGCATCTTTGTGGTGTCTTTCTGATGCTTCTCGGTCCTCGGAGCACTGAAACAGCCTGGACCAGGAGAAGGACAGAGGGACAGAGGGGTGGGGAACGACATTAAGAGAAGGGCTTATTTGGGAATTGGGGACCTCCAGGAGGCCGGCATCACTGGACCTGAGGGAACGGGACGGAACATGTGGAGGTCCGAGAGTTCGTGCCAGGTTGTGGAGTGCTTTATAGGTGGTGAGTACAAGTGACTTGTAAAATCTGACCTTCACCGGGACGCCAATGGTGTTACTTTTTCATTCACTATGCCAATTCCTGTTTTTATCTCTTTTGTGGAGCTGCCATCTTCACTCACAAAGGACCCGAGGTATTTGAAGTCCTTCACTTCCTCCAGTCTTTGCCCATATTATTAGAGATGATATTTTTATCCTCATGACAATGAGAAAAAATTGTCAGTCAATGTACAGTATGAACAAGAAATGTTCAAGCAACTTATTTGTAAAGTACAAACATTTACACACACATTTATCAACACGCACAGGTGCATACAACAAAAACTAGGTACTAGGTGATTTGTTGACAGCAGGGGTGGTTGTACGTTTCCATAATTAATTACACATATTACAACATTAGTGATAAATGAAGGCCAATATGTAGGACTGGGTAAGGTTCTTTGAATTGGTCATTTCATAAATGTGTTTCCCTCCCTTTGGGGGTAAGCACATTACTCAGGTTGAAATCAATAGGTCGTTTAATTTCCTTCCCCAGAGCAAAGCAAGGGACTACTAACAAAGACAGCACATCGCTTTGTACAATGAAAGAATTGATGTGATTCCCCAGCCAGCACATAATTAGCTTACAGGTTGCAGTAAAATCCTGAGTTACGAGTGTACAAATGGAACCAAAAGGAGGACTGTGTTGCAGTGCATCTTGGAGCCCTTCAATATACTGGAAGAATTGTATAGTGTCGTTTGCAGTGGTTTTCCAAACTGTGGGTCATCATGAGCCAGTCACGTGATGACCACAATAAACTTCTTCTCAAAAGTGAGCATTGCTTAAAAATTCTCAACATTTTAAAGAAAGCTTTGTTTCCTTTCGTGAGAAGGGTGAAGTGGCGAGGTGTGTTGGTTTAGGCCGAATGTGTTGCAGGTGGATTCAACATTGACCAATCAAATGATCTCTTCTCATTACCTAATACTTACAGGGGTGGTACAAGAACAATGTAGACTTCATGTTGTGTTTAGTCATCCAAATGTCCAAAAGTAGACTTGCAAAAATGTAAACAACTGGAGCAGGGCATCGCAATCACTGGAGTCGATACTGAGCGGTGAGGAGGGGGGACTCATTGGAGGAATTCAACTCAATGGCTCTGGCCGTGGCCCAAATGAGCCAATTGATTGCCATGGCAACCCCAGCCTAACCTTGATTTGGTAAATTCCACACACCTTCCATTTGATTACTTAGTCAGTCCACTTTCCACGGTCAGTTTGCACTCTTCAGACATTCTCCACATATTCTCCACAGTCGTTTACCACTGCACAAGGACTTTCCAGAATCGCCGATCCCCCCGATATGCATATACATGGGCATGCCCATGTATGACCATATACTGGCCAGAATAATATTTCAAATATTATTACTCTTAATTAATCTAAATTATAAAAGGCAGAAGATTTCACTTATGTACGGCCCTCTGGAAAATAATGCTGCCCACCCCTATGATAGGGTGGGGTATGAATTCCCTAAGCTATTTGCATCGTTCCCAACTTGCATCATTCCCGTTGGGCACCGGTCTAGTACTGTTAACCAGAGGCGTCAATTGGGTATGGCAGGGTATTGCAGCTGCCATACCCTGGCTCCAGGAAAAAAAATAAAAATAATAATATATATATATATATTTATTTTTAATAAAAAATAAATCCATGAATGTCTCTGTCTATCTGCGTTGATTATTCTGTTATTAAATTTCAGTAAAATAACTACCAATGCAAAATGATTGCTTTCACAGGGTATTTCATTCTTCACAACTGCTTGTATCTCCCCTATTCTCCCCTATCTTGTCAAATGGTATGGTTCAACACAGGTGCAATGCATTATTGTTAATTAGCAAGCAGCAGAGGCGCGTTTTTTCAATAGCAGACAGGCTGTTTTATTTACTTGTGAACAGTGAGTTAAAATGAAAAGGAAGCAGACCTCTCTGCATGCATTTTTGGTAAAAAGACTGACACAGCAACCCCCGCAGCAGACAAGCCGTGCGGCCGAAAAAGGGGCCGCCCAAAAAGGGGCCCCCAAAAAAAATTACGGCCGCACGGCGAAAAGGGGCCGCGCGGCCCAGATAGTTAACCCTGCCATACCCTAGCTTTTACTGAACTGACGCCACTGCTGTGAACTTCGACTGAATGCAGCTTCTTGCACTGCACTGCAGTTTTCACAGTGTCATGGAAGAAAAGCCTCGGAAACATAATTTCTCCCAAGAGCACACTGATGTGGTTGTGTGGGAGGAGACGAGAACTAATCTACGGCACCTCAGACAGACCACCAAGGGCAGCCGACGGCAAATTATCTTGGGAGGGAATTACAAATGCTCTTAATGCATCTGACACTGCTGACTGAGAAGCATTTATCATGTTAACCCACGGGTGGATCTCATCAAAATGTGCAGAATGCAGACCCCGGCCGCTATACCAGTGGTTCTCAAAGATATAAATTATCTTTAAATTAAATTATACATTTTAGTGAATTGAGGTGGATTGTTTTATGTAAGTAATCTTTTCATTGTGATCTCAGAGCACTACTGTATTTGTTTCTAGTTTCGGCCCGTCGCTCACTTTATGGAAGTCAGTACGGCCCTCTGGAAAATAATGCTGCCCACCCCTATGATAGGGTGGGGTATGCATTCCCTAGGCTATTTGCATCGTTCCCAACTTGCATCGTTCCCGTTGGGCACCGGTCTAGTACTGTCAACTTTGACTGAATGCAGCTTCTTGCACTGCAGTTTTCACAGTGTCATGGAAGAAAAGCCTCGGAAACATAATTTCTCCCAAGAGCACACTGATGTGGTTGTGTGGGAGGAGATAGTCATCAAGAACTAATCTACGGCACCTCAGACAGGCAGCCGACGGCAAATTATCTTGGGAGGGAATTACAAATGCTCTTAATGCATCTGACACTGCAGACTGAGAAGAATTTATCATGTTAACCCACGGGTGGATCTCATCAAAATGTGCAGAATGCAGACCCCGGCCACTATACCAGTGGTTCTCAAAGTGGGACCTCCAGGGGTCCTCGAGGTAGTTCCAGGGAGTGCCCAGCAAAAGTAGTAACATAGTAACTTAGCATCACAATCATTTTAACCACTTCATCCATTTATATGTTGGCAATTCAAAAATAGCAGATATACAAGTCTCATAGGGCATCACTTTGTGCCGCGCTGCGAGCTTGTACATGAAAAGCAAAAGTCTGCTTACAGTCTGCTGGACTTTCCGTCCGTTATGTGTGCTGCTCCAGGCACGTGCACACATCATAGAGTTATATATAACAGAGAGGTAACCGGAAATCCTCACCCATTCACTTGTATGGAGTTGGTCACTCAGCACTTACTCAAGCCTGTGAGTCGAGCCCAAAATTGCATTTTAGGGAAGGCAACCTAAAAGTAACTAATACTTCACAGCCTTCCTAGAAATGTATTTGAGTAAAAGTAGTCTTGGAAATGTATTTGAGTAAAAGTAAAGTATAAAAAGAAATCTAATACTCAAGTAAAGTAGGCCTACAGATACTCAAAATCTGTACTTAAGTACTGTAGTACTCAAGTAAATTTACTCTGTTACTGTCCACCACTGCCTTTTACCCGTCTCTAAAAAGTGCCCTTCTCTCCAGACATTTACTATGGTGAAAAAATGCAAATGTCCCCTCTCCATGCCGTACCCGAACTCCCGAAGGCAGCATTCAAGAGAAATGCCCTTTCCTAGCATTGGATCAACACTATCATAGATGTATTTCATCAAGTCTGACATTATACGATACGTAAGCAAATGTCATCTATGATAGTCTTGATCCAAGGCTAGCCTTATCCCTAACTCTCCTCAACTTTCATGTTATATGTTGAAAGAATTGCCCTCTCTGTGTAGAAATCCATGCCGCATGCTGTATCTCCAGTAAAAAAACAATAAGTACCCTTTTAGGAATTTCAGCCCCTGCCCCTGTCGGAAACGCTAAGCAACTTAAAAAAAAACATGTTGATGATGTCCGGCAATGAGCCCAAAAGAACCTGGAATTATTGCATAATAATTCCATTACCTTTTCTGGATCAGGGCCCACTTCAAAATGAGGTTAGAAATCTCTGCTCTACAGGTTTGCTCTCAGCAGTAGTCCTCTGGTGGCATTGCTCGCAGGTGTGCTACTCAGGAAGAGAGAGAGAGAGAGAGAGAGAGAGAGAGAGAGAGAGAGAGAGAGAGAGAGAGAGAGACAGCATTCACACTAGAAGGAGGCCTAGCCAATAATTAAAACATTCACTCACACTGACAACATCAGGATTAGTTCTCCTTGTGTTTCTAGTATGCAGTTTTTAAAGTCGCAGTTAAATGGCATTATCGGTCATTGTATTTTTAAGTTTCAGTCTGAAACAGCCTCACAACCAATCAGAAGGTCCCATGATCTGGAATCACTGCAGCTGAGGGCAGTGTTGTGGCCTGCCACTCACTCAGCCCAAGGTGGGAGAGAGAGACGGCCAGTGGAAATCATGTTTGTTACTAAGTTGCTTATTTCTAACCTATAATGTTTCCAGATACATATTTTTGAGAATCAAACAGGTGAATGAAATCAAGATTCATTTATATTCATAAGAGTCTATCTATGTCATCACACAGTGACCAAGGATATGCTCGCCTCTAAAAGTGTGATCTAGCATCTATCAAATAAATACGCGACAAGAATGGATACAAGGAACAAGGAGTGCTACGGACTGAGGGTCATACCACAGTTTGTGAACCAATGGGGTGGGGGGCTCTTTGTGGAAAGAAGATTATCTTCAATTACTTGTCCTCTAGCTGAAATGCTGAATACAAAAACAAAAAATACAAATATAAATTGAAAGCACAGGCCTGAAAGACATGCTGTTGCTCATTTGTGTCACCCCAACCTTTTCAAACAAGTCTGATAATTCCAGAACTTGCATGCATTGTATTGTGAATGGTATAGACAGTGTTGCATTGGTGAATCTATCTCTGGTGGGACGCTATTTTAAAGACGTCACGCGCACGTCGCTTAGCACCTACACTACAGGTCACACAATGGACATTTGATATGCATCCAGGCTCATTCCTATGTTAATTCACCTGGTGTGACACCCGGCAGTGGCACCCGGCTTTATCGCGCAAACTAATGGATGTCTTCACTGTGTATATGTGTGCGTGCTTAAGCGTTTGTGGGGTGCATGTGTTATTCTTCTCTATTATTCAGGGGGATCCTACCCAATATTTCAGTGAGTATATATAGGCTAACCCTAACCCTTTTTTGTACTGTTTCTATTATTGGCTAGACAACACAATGGACTGCAAGTTGTGCAATTACTGGATGCAGACAATTAGTTTATTGTTACACTGCACAGTCTGCACTGTTGCAAATATCGAGCTGCTGAGCTCCTCTATACCATTCACAATACAATGCATGCAAGTTCTGGAATGATCAGACTACAAGTCACAAGGTTGGGGTGACACAAATGAGCAACTGCATGTCTTTGAGGCCTGCGCTATTGTTCTTTTCCTTGTATTCAGCTAGAGCACAAGTAATTGATCATCTTCTCCCCCCCCCCCCGGTTCACAAACTGTGGAATGACCCTCACTCCCTAGCACTCCTTATTCCTTGTATCCTTGTCGCCTATTTCTTTGATAGATGCTAGTTATAATATACATTATACTATGTATGTTGGTTACTTGCCATCTCCTCCGGGCCAAAACGCACGACAAATGCAACAAAAATGATTCAACTGTATTTCATAGAAATGTCCTCCCCCCTGACGGCTCCAAGCTATGACTTACCCAGCCCTGGGTAGGCCACAGGGCCAGGTGGAGATATGCACTCCACTGCACATTTCTTGTTAACGTTATTTCATTCTTTACTTTAGTTCATGTTATTACCCGCTTGCTGAAAGCTGGCGGGTCTATGCAGAGGCAGACCTATGACTCATCATTCGACAGATTCATTTGCATTCGACAGATTTGTTCGACAGATTTGCGTCATTGGCTGTCGTTTAAGCCAATGGGATACTTTCCCATACTCTGAACGGGCGGCCTTGTCCTCCCAAGCTATGGGACTATGCAGTCCTTCGAGCGCTAGCCGAATTTGGCTAATAGTTAGCTTGTATGATGTTACTAACTAACTTTTTTTAGCCAAGCGCGCTACTGTCCGCTCCCCATTAGTTATCGACGCAAGTCGCGTTATTACTCTCGTAATTTTCATGTATTGTACATCCCAAAACAAAATGTATTCACCATGTTATGGTGCTGTAATGACTTCCTATTTTCTCAACATAATACTGCCTTTCACGCGACCTGCCTTTTTACCCCCGGTCTCAGTAGCGGGGGGCGGGGCGGGTGCGGGGAGAGACCGGCGAGTTGAGTGAAACGAGTTGGGGCAAACGCAGTCCCCACAACATCATTTACTATTCTGTGCCTATCGGTACATAACTCGGACGGCGGTAATTAGTATACATGCCAACACTAGTACGAGTACTTTTCCCACCACTGTTGCTGTTTTTAGCATGACTGCCCTGTTTACAAATGAATGACTACACACTACAACCAAGGTTACTGTAGCAACATTTTTCATGTAAGGTATGACGCTAAAATCAGCTGCATTTTATCAGAAAAAAACAGATCTACAAGCTCACAACGCATCGCCGCCTTGTGAGCTTGTACATCTGCTATTTTTTATTATGACGTTTTATTGAATACTTCATTTACAAAAGACATTAATGAAACCAAATGGACCCATTTGGGTTTTTCTTTCATTTAAGCCAGTAGTGAAAAGGGCTAACTTGCAGTTATGCATTACAACTCAAGCCTAGCTGTTTCAAACAGTCAAATCAAAAGACACGTTGTGAGCTTCACTTTTATAAAGGGTTAGGGTTACATTGCAGTATTGATACTTTTCCTTAAGTAAAACATTACAGTACTTTTTCCACCACTGTTGATGTTTTTAACATGACTGCCCTTACGCTACCTGTATTCTATGGACTCACTTAGTTTATTGTGAAAATAGTTTATTTCTTTCATACATAAATGAATACTAACTGGTCACCACCGGTCTTTTGTCCAGGAACAATGCATACAACACTATCAACCAGTCCTCCTGGGTGTGTGTGTGTGTGTGTCTTGTCATTTTTGTTGTTCATACATTTCTAAGTGAAACACTGTAGTTTTGACTTGGGTAAGGGTAGGCTACATTATTAAGTAACTATATCAGCTGGTGAAAATAGCAGATCTGTCAGATTGTAGATCAATTATTTTCACTATCATTGATATTGTACACACCACACACACACACACACACACACACACACACACACACACACACACACACACACACACACACACACACACACACGCACACACACACACACACACACACACTTTATATTGGTAGCCAACCAATGAACCTCTGTGGAGTTATTTTTGTTGCATTCGAATGGCTGAGATTTTATTTTGATGACAACTTTTACATTTTGTGCTGCAGATTGGGGCAAAAACAGCCTGCCGCAAGCGGGTATATTATGACTTTGTCATTTCTTCTTTTTTTTTTTACATAAATGCTACAACGTGGTCGTGGTGTCAGTGTATCCATCGCGGGTCGATGCTCTTCGGTTGCATCTCTCCTCCTCCTCTCAGTGTGAGGTGGGCCGGTACAGCGGAAGATAACCCGCCTCCTACGCTCCTATTGGGTTGTACAAAGGCTGAGCAGTGTTGCCATGTAAATTTATTATAAGCGACTTTGGGCTTGTTTCTATAGACTTATACAGTCAATTGACCACAAATATCAAGATGATTATTTAGTTAGCATGTTGTTTAAAGTAGACAGATGCTAGGTTTGATCTTTTACCTGGCATCCTAGCTACTTTGTAGCACAGCACTTCATTGTTAAATGGATTACTTGCACCGTTTAACCTGTCGTTTGTTGACTATAGGCCAAGGGTTCCCAATTTTTTCAGGCCATGACCCCCCCCCAAATAATCTTACTTGAACTGGGGACCCCCCAAAATAATCATATTTGAACTGGGGACCCCCCAAAATAATCATATTTGAACTGGGGACCCCCCCAGCCTGACAAGCACTATAATTGTATAGGCATTACATTTCAGGCAGGTACACACTGCAGGATATTTGGTCCGATTATGCTGTCAGGGACCTTTTTTGGCGCTCGCCGACAAAACCTCCCGATCTGGCGCAGATCGGGCTGTGATCAGCGAGGTTTTGGTCGCTGTGTGTGAAAGGCTCTGCGAGAGGATGCGGCCACGATAATTACGCTCGGCGATGGCTTCCCGACCGTTTTCAAATATCTATCAGGTTAGATATTCGTCTCTGTCGCAAACTGGACATAAGACAATATCATACAGTATGAAAGGAGCTGAGACCACTTTGCGAGCAGATCTGCCCCACAGCCAATGAGAGCACTGTACGGGGTCATACCTATGTTCCCCGGACCTATGTTCCCCCACTAAGGTTATGGTTAGGGGGTTAGGTTTAGGTTAGGTCCTATATTCCCCGCTCTACGGTCCCCACATTACAGTCACCGTGGCTGTAGGGGAGTTTCGCTGGATCTCACCACAACAAACAGTCCCTACCGCAATATTAGTATATTACCGTCCATTAATTAAGTTAAACATTATAATACAAAATGAGAGAGTGAGCAAGCCTACTCGAGGGGGGGCTGTGTTTATAGGAGAGGAATTGCACAGATAGAGAGAAAGAGAGAGAGAGACTGAGAGAGAGAGCTAGTGTCTGTCTCTGTAGAGACAGACTCGGGAGACGTCGATTAAATTAATTGGAATAAAAACAAATGTATGTATTGGGTCTGACCCTGGATAGCATCCTAGTGAACTATCCTACAGTGTGTAATCCCTGGTCGGAGATCAATCTATAGTGTGAAAACCACAACGATATATGACAGCCAATTTCAAGAAATAAACTCCTGCAGTGTGTAATGCCTAACAATCAGATGACTCCCCGACCACTTTAAAAGTCCTACAGTGTGTACCTGCCCTTAGTTTGACTAGGTTCCACAGATAAATAAAATATTGTGAAAATATACGATCTACAAGCTCACAATTTGCCTCTTTCTTATGTAATATTTGACAATTTGGCCAATTTGGTATTAACACATTCGGTGCGAGAATTTTATAATAACAGATTACGTTCGGTGCCAGAAATCTCACCGTTGAGCTGCGCGGCGCTGTTTAAGCTGTAGACTCCAAGACGAGCAATCCATGTGAAACAAAGCATGCGTGCATTTTGCACGATGGTCCTGGCTAACGCCTGGAACGATAACATATTTCACACAGGTCACAATGGCGCAGCGATCGCGCATACAAAATGAGTCGTTTTCCCCAACGTAAAAAGTATCGGAGTTATAGGAGTTTTAGAGAAGGAGATAGAACGGAAGCGGATGGGGAGCCATGTTTTTTGGCACGGTGATCTATAAGGCCCTTCCTTCTCAGAATCACCGTGGGTGATTCCAGAGCTGCTGTGTGGAAAAAAACGAAAAAAACTAAAGAGACTGAAAACACGGTTCAGACCGTGTTCGGCACCGAAGCGCTACTCTGTGAAAACACGGTTCAGACCGTGTTTGGCTTGGCACCCGATGTGTTAAAAAGGTCTTAAAAGTAATTGTCACTCTAGAAATGTGCAGATACCCTGTATACACGTATACTGTTTGTTGGTTGGTTTATTGTTGAGTGAGGAAACAATGTTGCTCATTAAGCAAATCATTTGGGGGCCTCCTGGGTCCCGACCGCCAGTTTGGGAACCATGCCATCTACTCCAATCGTGCACCTTGAAAGTCGAGTGTCTGCTGCTACCGAGTGTCTGCTGCTTTGTGGTGTCAAAATGCTTAATGAGTAAATACTGTACATACTGGCACATTGTAATGTGCCCCAAAATCTCAGCTTTGCCCAAAATATAAGCTTTAATTTTTTTCTCCCTGTGTCACAGCTGTATAGCTTTTTTTTAAACATAAGGCTCACCTCACCTTATTTACTGCTCTTAAACCTTACACCTAAGGAGCTCTTAAGGCCATCAAGGGAAGGTGAATTTTCAGCATGTGTCTGTCAGATAATTAATTGTTTATCTACTTTGTTTAATTGTTTATCTACTTTGGACAATTAGCCTCTGGAGGCAATAGGAGATTTTGTGGGCTAACTTGCACTGAGTGCATGCTACGGTCTTCCCCACATTGTTTCAATGACATTTTACTTGTACTGTTACAATCAAGTCTAGGGGAATAAATATACCGGTCACATACCGGTTGGAAAGTGAGGTCTAGTCTTTATTGATCGTTTCTTTATTCTTTTCTTGTTAGTTTTGCATGATTTTACAATTAATTATTTTAAGACATGATTTTACACAGGGTTTTAAACGCTTGATTTTAAACCTCAATTAGAAAATATCATCTGGCGCTAAAAACAAAACAAATAAACTATCCTAAACCTAACCTTGCGCTTAAACCTCTATTAACCACCAAATGAACACAAATTACAAATAGATATCAATTTGACCAAATCCTGATCAAAAGTTGTTTCTGTACAATAAGCTGGCGCCAGCCTAGTACTACTATCTACACAACAGTGTTTGATCAAAGTATTGTGTCAAACTGCTTTAGCATTAGCAAACCAAAAAGTCAGCCTAAGGCTGCTCTGAGGACTCTTAACATTAGCAGGTTCAAACAATTCGAAAGGTGAACCCAAACCACCACTAATATACCTTAAGAAATTCTTACACAACAGTAAGCCTAAGCTTAATGAAGGTTGGCTAACTGAGTACAAGTAGGAATGGCAAATTATATCAACAGAACTAGACAAGAATATGACCGAGTGAAATGGAGGACATTTGTCAACTGCCTCTGCACCCTGGAGGAGCAAAGGGTTTAAGTCAAGTGAGTCAAGACAAGAATATGGCAGGGGACAGCACTACAACAAGCCTACTGCCAAAGTTGGCAAGTGTTTGGTGGTTTTAAGTAGGCAACCCCAACCAATCACTGGAAGGGCTGATGATTGGCATCCAGCACTCAGCAGATAAGCAGCACCTGGACCCACTCACTGACACGCACGCACGCACGCGCACACACACACACACACACACACACACACACACACACGCACACACACACACACACACCAGGGCGGAGAATTATTTGAATTGTGCAATGATGCATGATGGAATATGATTACTTTGATTATGGTAAGCTCACATTTCATTTCACACACACCATATGTAACTTTCACAAGCCCCCCCCCCCAAAAATATATATATAAAAAAAAAAAGTCAGGGCATTTGGGGGGGGCATTGCCCCCCCTTGCCTATGCCTAGATCCGGGCCTGCTCTACTGCCACACTAACACTGTTCCACACACTACTGACACATGTAACATGTACTGTAACTACACCAACAGAATATTAAAGTCACAGGCCCAATAAACAAATGTGGTGCATATACAACCAAATGACAGTCCATTTTATTGTGGTTCCTATGCAATCTTTGGCTTAAGTTTAACATTCAAATTTCAAGTCATGAGTTTCCATGACGAGATCCATAAAAAAAAGTATTTGCATAATTCTTTTCCCAGCGGGACACTGTGTTCCGCCAAATGAACATCAATTCAATCTCATCATGACAGTGCAGCAATGCATATTAATGAACCAAGGAGCTCTTGACATAGTGGCCAGCAGTCATTGGTTCAGACAAGGTGAAAGACACGTCACACTAAATCATGACTACCATGCAGTGATTCCCATTTAAAGACCTGTGGCCCATTCTAAAAATGTCTTCTAAATCTTATCACTTTTTCATATGTGTGTGTGTGTGTGTGTGTGTGTGTGTGTGTGTGTGTGTGTGTGTGTGTATGTATATACTGTATCCGCTTTGAGCTTGTATGTCTGCTATTCTTTTAATAGCAGATATACAAGCTCCAGCTATAGTTGTTTGTTTGTCAACATGAAGAGGTCCAAGCGTGTGTTTATTGACATTTATTTAATCAAAGGTATTGATTTATTTATTGAATACTTTATTAACAGTTTGCAAAAAGTACAGAGGTACAGTTATACAATAATGCTAAAAGGATAAAACAAAAACCCCTGAGGGCTTGTTTCCATTGTGGTCCTATGTATTCAATTCATCAAGACATATAAAGACATACAATACAATACTATACAAGAAATCATCAACACTAGGAGCAGTAAAAGTATATTTACAGAAAAACTGTGTGTGTGTGTGTGTGTGGGGGGGGGGTCATTCATTTTGGCAAGCTAGAAGACTAGTCTGGGTCCAGTTGCAAATTGCAGACAATAAGGCTAGGTTAGTCACAACCACTTAGAGAAAGGTGTTTTGCATAAACGGCATCAATATAATGTAGCCAGGCTGCTCATTATTATTGCAGATTGAGACCTACAGTACAGTACAATGTGCTGTACTACCAGCCATGGTTTACATTTACTACGCAAGTGCTGCGGGCTAAAGTGGAGACTGAAGAGGTGAGTCTTCAACTTACGGCGGAAATGGAATAGATTTTATTTTTCTTATTTTATATTTTTTTCCAAAAAGAAAGGTTGGGAGTAGTCTGGGAGGCTTCGGCTCAAAGCCTGGACAGCAGGGGCGCGGCCACTGATTTCTGATTCAAATCAACAGCCAATGAAGAAAAGGGGGCGGGATCCACATGCAGTGGGTCTTACATGTAAATAGGAGCGACGGGAAGCAATTTCCCCTTGAGAAATTGCGGCCGCCATTGTTGTGTACTGCTGTTTGCCTCTCGTCTGACTTTTTAGACGAGTAGACCGGTAAGAGGCGTGTCCGCTCAGATTCTGAGCGTAAGTTACATCCCGCCCAGAAATACCAGGGCTTTGGCCCAGAAGTTCCTCGCCGCTCCCGTTTGTATGCGAGGCGAAAAACTTCTGGGAACTCAGATTAGGTTGGGAGAAGTTGCCACCATCATAACTTGTATAGAAAAACTAGAGAAACTAGTAAAATAATTAAGAGAAGCTGGCTTACATATTCAAAGAAGAACAAGTCTGTTCTGCTTTTTCTGCAAGCTGTTCTCCCAGAAAGACTATAAACTAATCCGCACTGCACAGGACTAAATGACTGGAGGAATTGCCACCAATTATTCAAAAAGTTATTTATGAAATTATTGCTAAATATTAAAAAATATATGCCAGTCCAGAACATGCTTAGTATGCACATGTCATCAGTGGTGGAAAAAGTAGTCAAATGTTTAAGTAAAAGTATCAAAAAAAGTAAAAGTGTATAATACCTCAAAATTGCACTTACAGTGCAGTATTTCAGTAAATGTACTGCATGCCATCATGGAAGGATTTAAAGGTTTCAAGTTTTACCACACATTAAAAGTCTTTGTCATGGTCCTTCATATAAAAAGTTTTAACAAAAAATTCCACTCCATTGATCCATGACAGGTGTTTTTCTCTCACATTTCTAAAGCCTTTTCAACTGCAATGAAAAAATAAATCTTTGCCTGCGGGTGTCGCTGAGGGATTTGGCAGTCAATCATCGCCTCTGCGATCCGAAAGACCTGTTTTGTTTAATGACTACAGAGATACTGTGTACCGATTTGCGGGATTTTTGGACAAAATCTGTAGGAGTACTGTCAAAAAATATGTTTTGCACAAATCATCCACCTGGTGGCGCTATAAAAGGGCCATGTGAAATATTTGGGGCAGAGGTTCTGCTGTGGCATCCAGGGAGTGTGTGTGCACAGTTTCACTGCGAGCAAGCCAACGGTGCCGGAGATTAGCTGTCCACAGACAGAATGACGGACACACGGACGGACGGACGGACGGACGGACGGACGGACGGACGGACGGACAGACAGGGGGCAAAACATACTCTCTCGCCATGCCTTTCGGCCTGGCGGAGACAATGAATGTCATAGATTTTGAATAGTTTTACACCTAGAAGGTGACATTTACGGAGGCTGAAGTGATTCTTTATTCATTATACATTATTCTTTATTCGGATCCCCATTAGTTTCCGGTGTCGTGGTCACTAGTCTTCCTTGGGTCCACATAAAACATTACAACATAAAACATACAATATTCATACAAACAACAACGGCCACTCGTCAGTCTAAATCTAAGTTATATTAAAATGCCAATGATAATTAGATAATACAGGAACATACTGTAAGTTAAACATCATGTACAAAAACTCATTGATCATTCAAATTGTGTGGTCACTCTCATTAATATTTGTTTAATAGATGTTTTGAATAAGTATTTGCTCTTGATTTGTTTAATATTTGCAGATAATGAGTTCTATTGTTCTATTCAAATAGAAAAAATGGCAAAACAAATAGCAGATCAACAAGCTTGTGATTATGCTATTTTGGATACTTTTGTGTGACACTCTAGTATGATCAAGCAGGGAATTAATTACCGGAAAAAAACTCAAAAAGTTAAAATATGGGGATAAGAGGTTTCTGCCCGACACCAACAATTTGAAAGAGATTGGATATGAAAAGGATTGTATGGCTGCTCAATGGAAAAGTGAGTATATGAAGGCTGCTGCAGCATGCAGGATTGGATATGACCAACATGTACTACTGTACATTCACAGAGCAAGTTGAGCCGTGAAATGACAAATCTCTATGTCAATTTACGCAATTAGCTTATCGGAGGCAAGTGAAATAGCTTTCTCTCAAGCTTTCAAATGCAATCAGCCGCGTCCTTCCACGATGGATAGTTCCGAGATGACGTGCTAATAATGTACCTTGACCTCCAATTTGCACCCTCCTGGCACTCCGTATGTCACAGTCAGTGTCAATTGATGATGAACCAATACTGTGTAGTGAGTGAGTCACTGTGTTGGCCTCTAATTTGCACCTTCAGGCAGTCTGTATGTCACACTTAGTGCGAATTGATGATACAAATACAATACAGTAGTAGTGAGTCACTGTTGACACACACGCACTCACACACGCACCACACGCTCGTCAAAGAGACACTCTGATAATGTATTTCTGGCTAAAGGGGACTAAATGCTGGCACATCATAAAATGAAAGATCAAAAATGCATTTGAAATAGCAATTTCCTTTAACTGCCCTTTGCACCTGAGGATTGCTTTTTAGAAAATCTTCATGTATGCTGGAGGATTGCTGGGGAAAACAAATTTCCTGTTCCAGAGAAAGAGGGTCTCCTTCTCTAATAGCACCTGTTGTTGGCTACCGTCTGTCAATCAAAAGGTAGTGCTCCTGATAAATAGCCTCCACATCTAGAGAGGTCAGGTGATATCTGTTCCCCTTTTTCAACCTATGTTTATTTTATTTTGCACATATTGTACATACTATGTTGTTTATTGGCACTGTGCAGACTAAACCAAGCAGGTAGAATCAAATCAAATGCCACGCTCAAATAATAATAATAATAATAATAATGAATTGCATTTTTATAGCGCTTTTCCAAGTGCTCAAAGCGCTTTACAATGGTTCATTCATTCATACAGGTGGGGGACATTGGGAGGTGGAGCGGCGAACAGTCGAAGCCAGCGTCCCCACTTTTCCCACATTCACACACCAATGGTGGCAAGCGAGCGCCGACCAAATAATTGGAGGCAATGTAGGGTTCAGTGTCTTGCCCAGGGACACTTCGACATGTGGTCAGGAGGAGCCGGGATTCGAACCGCCGACCCAAGGATCATTGGACGACCTGCTCTACCTCCTGAGCCACAGCCGCCCATGATTTATCACAAACATGTGATAAACATCTGATGTTCACTGATGGTTTTGCTTTGTTGACACTGTGTGGAGATTTGTATTATTTAATTATCTTCAACCTAATATAGATTATCACACACAATTATAACCACAGGAGAGACGGGTTTATGTGTCATATTCATTTCTCTGTTTTAAGTTCGTCACCGCAGTGGAGTGGGGTTCGCAACTAATTGAATTAAAAACATTTTAATGAATATAAAAGGAGCATTTTTTTTTTTTTGGTTTGGTGATGAATGGAGTTTCTTTTAGGTACTCTGAGGGAGCACAGCACATCACAGCACATCAAGGGTGCAGGTCTTTGTTAGGCTGGATGGCCTACCCTGATTTTTACCTGGCATTCAGAACTGCCTCGTTTGTCTTCTCCTCCGAGTCACCAGCGCCCATACCCTACAGTAGGTGGGGTTGGCGAAAGGGCCTACTCTGTGTGGAGTTTGCATGTTCTCACCGTGTCTCCTAGGGTAGTTAATACCCTCACAAAAACATGTAGTAATCCTGGTCACTATACTGCCTCCCCCTGGTCAACCGGGGCGCCTGATGGAGGGGAAGGGAACAGAATAACGTGTTCCTTCCACGCGCTACGTCCAACCAGGGAAACTCCCCCCTGTCAGGTGACAAGAAGGTCAGTTGGCTCTCATGCATTGAAGGAGGCATGAGCTCGGCCCTGGGCTCCCGGCTGGTGGGGGGAATGTAGTGCCCAGGATCACTTAGCAAATTGGCACCGGGTGAAAAAAGGGTTACCAAATCCAGGGATAAAAAATATAAAAAAAAATAACTGCCTTGTTTGACCCATGTGGGTTCCTTTTTTCCTGACAAATTACTCATCGATGGAGTCTGATTCATTTCATTCATTCATTTCTTTTATAAAAAGTAATAGAGACAGAAAAAACAAATTTCCGTCAAACATAGGGCAGAGTGACATTTATAATGGGTATAAATCTATGGCAATAGAGCACCGAAGTCTGACGTAATTTACACATCCTACCTGGTTCTCGGTTTTCCACCCCCATTCTGAATTCCCATAGACGTCTTTAATATCGCGTCAAATAAGAACTGTGTTCCAAAAATAAACAAATCACCCCGGCGGTTTGACTCTTATGGATATGAAGCATCAACTGACGGTGAGAAAACGATAATGTTACTTCTGCCGAATTAGTAAAATTTTCGCCAGAAACAGACTGTATCAAATATAAGTGACTGACTATCATAAACGATACAGAGCCACCTCCCTGACAATATCGCCGAGACAGTTTGTTTATTTTTGGACCACAATTCTTATATGAGACGATTCTAAGATGACCCAATGTTATTCTCCATAGCGAAATTACTTTACGAACCTGGGGATGGACGAGTGACGTCAGGACTTCTGTACTCTATGTGGAAGAGAGCAAGTCCAAAGACTCCTGTAATCAAATTGATTATACTGTAAAGAGAAACTCAATGGGCTTCACAAGATCACTGGGGCGGCAGTGGCTCGAATCACAGACACAGTTCGATCCCCGGCTCCCCCTGGTTATGGTCGAAGTGTCCTTGAGCAAGACACTGAACCCCAAGCTATTTCCCGATGAGCAGGTGTGTGTGTGTGTGTGTGTGTGTGTGTGTGTGTGTGTGTGTGTGTGTGTGTGTGTGTGTGTGTGTGTGTGTGTGTGTGTGTGTGTGTTCAATGCAATGACCCCCATGTATTTGCAAATATAACAGCAAATACACTGGACGTCATTGTGATTGACAAGGTTTTGCTGTGCTTTTGATTCAAGTTTAGAGGAAGCTCTCCTTACTAAACAAGTAAAATACCAGCCATTAGTACAAGCCATTATACATCTAGGCTACAAGTGTCAGCTCATTGTTTTTATATTTGGCAGCTTGGGCCATGTCCTGGTGGTCAGGGGCTCGAGGATTATAGGGTTGTCCAAGTGTAAGGCAAAGCAGCTTGCAAAATATTGCCCAATCTCCTCCATAATGGGCAGTCGATCTATTTGGAGGAGAAGGTGCTTCCTGTACCCATTATTTTCATCCGGTGTTGGTAATATGGCAGACTGAAGTGTATGACCAATGTTGATTGTGAATAAGTTCATGCGCATTTGTTGTTGTCTCCGCCAGGCCGAAAGGCATGGCGAGAGTATGTTTTACCCCCTGTTCGTCCGTCTGTGTGTCTGTGTGTCCATCTGTCTGCGAGCAGCTAATCTCCGGCACCGTTGGCCCGGTCTCTACGAAACTGTGCACACACATACCCTGGATGCCAATTCAGAACCTCTGCCCCATTTTTGTACATGGGCCTGTTATAGCGCCACCAGGAGGCCGATTTGTGCGAAACCCATTTTTTTATATTACTCCTACAGATTTTATCCAAACATCACGCAAATAGTACACAGTATCTCTATAGTCATGTGATCAACACGGATCTGTCCGATTTTCCATATTTATTCCATCTTGATTGGCTATGGTTGGCTTGCAAAGTTTGCAGGATTGGTCCGTTTTGAACAAAATGCCTCAAATCATGAACGCAGCTTGCGATTTACGTGAAATTTCACACGCACATTCCCACTAGGCCGAGGAAGAAATGCCACCCTTTTCACATTGGCCTGTTATAGCGCCACCAGCAGGTCTAATTTAGCAAAACAAATTTTTGCCACAAAATGCCTCAAATAATGCATGCAGTGTCCGTTTGCCGTGAAAGGCCTAAGAAGAAATGGCACCCTTTTCACATTGGCCTATTATAGCGCCACCAGGAGCCCACAATAACGTGCCTGACCTGGCGGAGACCTGTGCTCCGAGGAGCATTTTTTCTAGTTTATATTCTGGCTTGTTTGGATTCAAGCACTGAGACACTTGTTTCGAGTGTGTGGGACATCAGAAGCAACTGAAAAATATGTGTGCCCTTGTAATATATTTTATAAATGTATCAAATAAAGTGTGTGTGTGTGTGTGTGTGTGTGTGTGTGTGTGTGTGTGTGTGTGTGTGTGTGTGTGTGTGTGTGTGTGTGTGTGTGTGTGTGTCAATTCTCCGTGGGTGGGTGTGCAGTTGGAATAGCCTACAGACCCTGACTATGAGGTTAATAGGCTTGCAGATTGCTGCAATGAGTCTGGACCTGGTCATGCATATCCAGCAGGTCTCAAGCAGAGCTATATCATCAACAACCTCTGAAGAAGAAGACTTTTAGCTTATACTCTGCACAATCCTGGCCATAAAAATGGACCAGTAAGGTTACATTTTTGATACTCAGGATTTTGTGGTGTACCCTTACACAATTATGACCACAGGAGATTTCTCCAGTTACTCAAGGACACCCCAGTGGGGTGGGGTTCAGTCAGCAGGACAACTCATGAATCAAATTTAAATATTTGCAATGAATATTAATGGAGCAATACATTTATTTTATTTGGTGATGAATGGTACTGCTTTTAGGTACTATGAGGGAGCACAGATGTCAGGAACGTGTGTTGGACCCATACGGCAAGAACTCAAAACTCACATCAAACCCAGGAGACAACGTAGATGCAGTTGCCAAAAACTTTACTTAGAAACTTACAATACACTTTACAGCTAACACAAACACCTACAAGTACATTCACAACAAAACAGTCCAAAACTATACTTTATCTGCAAAAAAGATGCAGTTGTCGGAAAAAGAGTGACGGCAACGGGTTTTGATCACGGGAGGTTGGGATCCACAGCCTAATGCTCAGTGAGGTGCAGATTTGGGGTTTTGGGCTGTATTAGAATGTGACTCCGTCCCCCTCCGTCCCCTATTTTCTCGTTTTTGCATTCAGCCAATCGCAAGGCAGGCAGGGCGGGGCTTAATAGAATCTAGTTACCATTAAATAATATGCGGAAGGCGTACACACGGCAGGTACAGAGGCCCTGCTGTTGTCATGCTGTGATAACAGTAATGAATTCAATTAGTTGAATTCAATTCAATTAGTATAAACTTAGATCAAAAACTAGAAAAGGGTGCTCCTCTGAGTGCAGGTCTTTGCCAGGCTGGGCGGCCTACCCATATCTGCGTCTGACTTGAGTTGCGATATTTAGAAGCAGCAGCAGCAGGGGCAGCAGCACAGACAGCAGTAAAGCAGAAGCAAACAGCAAGCAAGAAATGAATGAGGAATGCAAACCTCCCCGTTTAAATGGGGCACATGTGCCATGTGTGCGACACTCATCCCCTTTCTTTTTCTTTCATCTTTCTTCATTTTTCTGCCTTGTGAAGTAGAAAGGCTTTAAAAGTAGCTTTAAAAATTAGATTAGTTTTTAGTGACTGCAGAAGTTACATTAACTTCAGCTTTGATACCTTTAAACTGTCAACACTGACATGAATCAGCCATGCGGGCAAAGAACCAATGTTCCTTTGCAGACCTTTACACCAGCCTTTACACAAGGCTTCAGGCCTCCATCTCATGAAGTTCACACTGCCATTCAGAATGGCAGAACTCATCTAGACTAGAGAGTCTGATTCATAGCAATCTGTCATTTCTTATATGAAAGTATAGAGAGAGAAAAAAAATATTTTCTTCAAACATAGGGCCGAGTGGCATTTATAATGGGAATGAGAATAAATCTATGATATTGTAGAAGAGAACAAGTCCAAAGACTCCTTTAAAGGACGACTTCACCAATTTTCAACCTATCTTCATATAATTAGTCCTCACTATTGCTCATGATAAAATGGTAAAAAATAAAATAATGCGTCCAGTCTCAATGTTGGTAAACAAATAATTGGTCTATTTTATACTTTGCTGTATGTCAGTGTCACGCAGAAGTAGTGCAAATAGCTGATCTACAAGATCACAATGTGTCGCATCGCGACAGTTTGTGAGCTTGTAGCTCTGCTATTTTTTCTCATTTGGAAATGTTTTGAAAATTGAATATTTTCAACTATGACATCTCCAAATCAGGGAGGCCAGGTCGATAGTGGTTACGTCTCTCTGTGCGATTTATAAACATTTAACCAATGAAAAGATCTTTCCACTGTATATTTTGAGACAATGTTAAATAACGAATAAATAACAATGTTAAACTAACAGTTTTACATTAAAACTTGAGCTTTGACACTTTTAAAGGTCAACAATAACATGAAGCACGACATGTTCCTTTGTAGACCTTTTTGCACAGACCATTAAGGCTCCAGCTGCTCCATCTCATGAAGTTCACAGACAGATCTGCCTCATTTGCCCCGATGGCAGTTTTGTAAAATAAATGAGCTGACGAGAGATTCTGATCCATCCATTGCAACCTGTCATTTGATTTATTTAAAAAAATCGAAAACTGAAACGTATACATTTGTGTAGAACAGATTTCTGTCAAAAGCAGTGTTAGGGAGCATTTGTAATGGCTATAAAAATATAGGCCATTGTATACTGTAGCTTGTATGGCTCATTCCTTACAACCAGTGTGCATACCTATACCTAATAAAATGACACACTTATAACATAATCGCCTAATCGCAATAATTTGATGCACCAGCGGTCAGCTCTGAATGCTCTGTCTTTCAACCGCCTCCACGGCTTCAAGGTTAGCGTCATGGCTCCAGTGTTTTATCTTTGTCACAGCGTGACGGGCTGCAGATGTCCCACGGCCATTTGGCGGGCTCGTCGTTAAGGCTATAGGCTTATGGCCTGATTCATACGGTTGTGCAACCGTGTCGCACACAGAAAATAGCCGATCCACAAGCTCAGAATGCGTCGCGATGCGGCGCCTTCGTGGGCTTGTACATCGGCTATTTTCAGGGCTAATCTAGGGCTTAGAAGAGCCCACCAGAGCTGAGTTCGTAATCCTGCTGTGGGTGACAGCCTCCGGTGGCTCAGTGCTTCCTGTCCTCCACAGGACTGTTGGCAGCATACAGGGGTATAAGAGGCCTTGGGCATCGTCTTAGCTGCCTCTGTGGATGCACAGCAAAAATCTGGAGGGTTACAGGTAATCTATCTCTGAGACCGTAACAAAAACTGGACCCTTATGGGTACATTTTTTACATCCTGTGAGTGCTGGTCGATCCTTCGAATTCCCTCCAAAAAATCTGCTCTTGGCGTCACTTTTTTGGCTCTTTCTGCAGGTTTCAAAGTATTTGGATTGATTGATTGAATGATTGATTGAATCAATGTTTCACCCATGGGCCACGTTCATTATTTCTGGTTAAATAAATAACGACTGGAGAGCAGTATATTGTGTGCGGACGTTCCCTCTTTTTTTCATCTGAACGTTGCCTTTCTCCTCAGTAAGAAAGCAGCAAGCTGGGAGAAGAACATAACCAAGGCAGTGTCACAAGACCATATTACGGCCAGAAGATATGGCCGTCCTGTGGGTCATGGCTGATACAGAAGTAGGCAAGACATGATAGGAATAGAAAGCAGTAGAACACAATGATGTTCATGTTTTATAGCAAGCAGATGTCACTTCAAAACTGACATCATGTGTATGTGTGCCTACAGGAAAGCATCCAAAACACATCTATATGCTTACACATCTTATATACTGTATATCGTCTAAGTCGGGTAGAAACCAAAACTGTTATGGACTCGAATTCAAAAGCATCAAAAGTAGCAGATATACAAGCTCAAAACGCATGACTTTGCACCGTGTGTCAAGCTTGTGGATCTGCTACTTTTTTTTGCTTTTGTGTGGCGCTGTAGTATGAAGTAGGGCATTAATTTACGAAAAAAACACACAATAAGTTGTCGCTGCCGGAGTTTCTGGCCGGCAGCGACGATATAATATACATTATGATACAGACAGTGGGTGTGGGTCAAGCCTTGTGCACATTATAACTCATATACAACGCATTATAATGATCATATAAAGAACATGGCACTGGAAACCATTTTCCCTCAATGACCAGCAAAGGATACATTGAACAAAATGGAGAACTCATTAAATTATCCACAAGTTTCCTAATGTGTGTGTGGGCATCACTTCCTGTCGAGTTGATCCAATGAAATCCAATGAAATCCAATGATATCGACAGGAAGTGATGCCCACACACCCTAGGAAACTTGTGGATAAAGGAGGTATCTCACAGCAAGCATCTCCATGAGGCTTTTGACTATATGGACATGCTTTGTAAGGAGTATAAAGGACAGTGCGTGTGTGTGTGTGTGTGTGTGTGTGTGTGTGTGTGTGTGTGTGTGTGTGTGTGTGTGTGTGTGTGTGTGTGTGTGTGTGTGTGTGTGTGTGTGGGGGCCGGGGTTAGAGAGCATTACTAAAAGGGCTCCATTATTTATGGAAATGCTTTATCAAGGGAGACATAGGCATTCAAGTCATATATTCTCAATGCAGAATTAATTATAACTCATATATATAACACATTATAATGATCATATAAAGAACATGGCACTGGAAACCATTTGCCCTCAATGACCAGTAAAGGATACATTGAACAAAATGGAGAACACATTAAATTATACAGGAGGTATCTCACAGCAAGGTATCTCCATGAGGCTTTTGACTATATGGACATGCTTTGTAAGGAGTATAAAGGATGGTGCGTGTGTGTGTGTGTGTGTGTGTGTGTGTGTGTGTGTGTGTGTGTGTGTGTGTGTGTGTGTGTGTGTGTGTGTGTGTGTGTGTGTGTGTGTGTGTGTGTGTCGGGGTTAGAGAGCATTACTAAAAGGGCTCCATTATTTATGGAAATGCTTTATCAAGGGAGACATATATTCTCAATGCAGAATTAATTCTTAACATCACTATTCTATTTCTCTCTCTGTATGTATCACTGCTGTTGTTCCTCTGGTTCATCTGCCTCATTGGCTTCATAAAATTATAAAGCGACGCGTGCTGTTTTGGGGTATTATTAATATTAATTATGGGGTATTTGCTCAAGCACATCACCATGAATATGACAGATAAGTCCTCAATCATTCCATGTAGACGTGTTTTGCATTGAGAAACAAATGAGTTAGGTAGAGTTCACGCTAGTTGCCTTTAAAATAATAAGATATAAGGCTCCGCCTTTAATACTTTAAAAAATTCTATTAACATTTTCATCCAAAAAGCACTCTAGACAGTGTTTTTTCTTCATAAAAGGTGACGAGTGTGAACATATCCAGAGACTTCCATGGTCTGCTGATAGAGAGAGGATACAAGAAGAGTGGGCACCTCAATGTAAAATGTGCTATTTTGTCCAAAATGTTCAAATTTAAAATATTTGAAAAATGGTAATGTAAAGTAGGCTATATACATGATTTGAACATGCATGGTACATCATTAACAGACTTAAAATTACCCTTATGCCCAAAATTATTGGATATGCAGGTGCAATTTGTAGTAATTGTAGAAATATTAGAGCTTAATTGTGAAATGTTCAATCATGTTCTAATGTATAGGCTACTTTACATTACTTGAGACAGTTTTCCAAATATTATATTATATTTATATATAGATTCAGTTGGTTGGCAGACATTCAGGCGTTACTAATTTTCTTTGGGGTTAAGCGATATTTGTCTCCGCCAGGCCGAAAGGCATGGCGAGAGTATGTTTTGCCCCCTGTCCGTCCGTCCGTGTGTCCGTCTGTCCGTCTGTCCGTCCTTCTGTCTGCGGCCAGCTAATCTCCGCCACCGCTGGCCTGGTCGCTGTGAAACTGTGCACACACACTCGCTGGATGCCACAGCAGAACCTCTGCCAAACATTTTTAGCGGTGCCAGCCGCTCTACATTTGACCGTGTGTGTTTGCGTGTCCGTCCGAGCACGGATACTCTTCTAGTACCGCCTCAATACCAGCACCAACACATCAAATAGAGTAGTACCGTCTGAATGCCAGCGCCCACACATCAAATAGATTTGTACCGCCTGAATGACAGCACACACTCATCAAACAGAGTAGGCACCGCTTACTCACACTGGGTGTGATTTTTCAGATCAGCCTGTCATAGTGCCACCATGAGGCCGACTTTTGCTAAACACATTTTTGGATATTACTCCTACACATTTTGTCCAAACAACACGCGAATCGGTACACAGTATCTCTATAGTCATGTGATCAATGCGGATCTGTCCGATCTTCCATATTCCATCCTGATTGGCTAAGATTGGCTTCCAAGTTCCAAGTTTGCAGGATTGGTTCGTTTTGAATAAAATGCCTCAAATCATGAACACAGCATGCGATTTCCGTGAAATTTTGCACGCACAATCCCACTAGGCCGAGGAAGAAATGCCCCCCTTTTCACATTGGCCTGTTATAGCGCCACCAGCAGGTCTAATTTAGCAAACCACATTGTTGGAACAAAATGCCTCAAATCATGAATGCAGTGTCCGATTGCTGTGAAAAGCCTAAGAAGAAATGGCACCCTTTTCACATTGGCCTATTATAGCGCCAGCAGGAGGCCATAATAACCTACCTGACCTAGCGGAGACTTGTGCTCCAAGGCGCACTTTTTCTAGTTTTTCATATATTGACTCACCTAGGAGTGAGTTACCGCCCAACGATGAGTCCCTCACCCAGGAGAAAGAGCCTCTGACTGAAAAAGTTGTTCTCAGTATTAACCCCGGCTGATCAGAACACAGGTGTCGTCACTTGCTTGAGTAGACACAGCAGTCATCATTTCAGACTGATTGAGTATACTCAATCCATAGGTACCGGGGAATGTACCGCCCCTCAATCACTCTGCCAAGGGTCAGAGAGCTATACTGCAGGGCGGGCCCACAGTGACACTCCACAATGCATGCTAAAGCATAAAACTGTTCAACGTTTCATCCAGAATCCTAATTACGTTAGTGTTCTGCTTGTTGAGATCGTGGTGAATGTGATTGGATGGTATAATTGGTCTCTGGAAAATCACACACAGCACATTTCAAACCAGTTTGACAGTACAATGAACTATACAGAAATACTAAATATGTATATGTTTTTACGTTTCTGCTCGAGGCGTTTCTGCTCCATACCAGATAACACTGAAGAGAGGCCGTGATAAAAGGAGGGTAGACAGACAGACATGTGCATACACACATGCTGTGCATGAAACATGGAGCAATGCAGTTGTGTGGCATGTGCACTGGTGCAACTGGTGATGCCATTGCTGACATATCTACATTTTAGGTCTGGAAACCACCTGGGATTAAAGGACGTACTGTATATAATTGGTCCTCAATACTGCTCATTATAAGATCTCACAATGTATGTCTGCCCCTCTGTGTCTCAGTGGCTATGGATAGTTCAGAAACCTGCCTACCAATGACATCATCGATGTCGACGACAGCCTTTCTCTTCCTGGAAAGTTAACATAAATAGAAGCCATTGTTCTTGCATTAATAATATATATTTAAAAAGTTTGAAATCTTGTTTAAAATGACCAAACTTGGTGTAGAAGGAAAAGAAAAAGGAGTGGACCACGTATAGAGCTGTGGGGGATCCTGGGTCAACTAAGTATAGGGTTCAAGTAAGATCTTGTCATTCCACATGTAGCTCCTTGGAGCTACATGTGTTTTATGTTGTTTATCTGTGTGCAAGCTGCTTGAAACTAATTGCCCCCAGTGGGACTATTAAAGTTGATTTGTGTACATTTGTTTTCTGCATGGGCAGTAACATTTTCAAACACTGACACCAGGGAGCAGCAGCACAAAGCAATCAATGTCTACTAGTGAGCACTCATTTAAGTGCCCTGCCCAAGGGCACAGTGGCAGTACTTGCTGAGAGACGGGAGTGTGTTATCCCAGTGGTTCTCAACCTGTGGGGACTCGGGGCCCCCAACCTGATTTGCCCCCAACAGATGATTTGCTTAATGTGCAACATTGTTTTCTCACTCAACAACAAACCAAAATACAGTATAAGTTCAAATATGATTATTTTGGGGGGTTGCGACCTGAAAAGGTTGAGAACCACTGTGCTAGCCTACTCATCCACTCATTTTCTTCATACACATTTCCCCAGAAGACTCTTCTTGACTGCTGTCAATCCAATCAGAAACCTACTGCTCCAACCTTCATGCTGCACACATATATATATATATAAGAAAACCTTCAAAAAGAGGACCGCACACTCCTCAGGACTGATTTAGCTTTTTTATTTGTTGCACAACGCGTTTCGCTTCCGCTTCCTCAGGTCCTGCACCTGAGGAAGCGGAGTGCAGGCAAATCCAACAAAGATATTGGAGGAGAGAGAGAAAATTACTTTTAGAGACCGGAAGCTAAACAGAATGAATTTTAACTAGAGGTCAGGCCTGCAAATTCTTTTGGAATTCCATATCGGAATGGAGTTATGAAAAATATGACTAATGCATGACTCCAGAGATAATGAGTAACAATTTATGTGAGTTTTGGACAAAACAATGTAGGATTGGAGAAAGTAAAAAGTGTATTCTGAAGAAAAGTCTAGAAAGTCTCCAGTGGTACACAAATGACTGGGGCCTAAAGTATACAGTGGTGTAAAGTAACTAAGTACATTTACTCAAGTACTGTAGCCTACTTAAGTACAGTTTTGCTGTATTTTTGGGCGGTGAAACCGCCCCTATATGTGAGGTTTGGATATTTGCACCCCCCCAATCCTGCGCTGTGATTGGCCACCAGTGTACCCCCTAACCCTGCACCGTGATTGGCCAATCACAGTCTATTCAGGACTGTGATTGAAATTCTAAATAGGACTAGAATATATGCACTTAAAAAAAACACAATTATGGTTTTTTTTTAAAGTTAGGGGTGTACAATGGTTGGTCCACAATATTACTTTTCTTTAAGTGAACTTCCATCACTGTGATGACCACTGTGACCACACCGCCCACTTCACACTGGGTGTGATTTTTATTACTTTACTGGAGTATTTACAATTTGTTGTACCTTTATCTCTACTCCACTACATCTCAGAGTCAAATGTTGTACTTTTTTTAGAACTTGACTGCTGTACAATTTGTTGTCCCTTTACTTCTACTCCACTACATCTCAGAGTCTAATGTTGTACTTTTTTACTACACTACAATTATTTGAAAACTTTAGTTACTAGTTACTTTGTAGATCTTGATTATTATTTCAAAACATACATTAAAGGTAGGGTAAGTGATTTACTTTGGTTAAAATAAGTGATAAATAGCTCTATATTCTGATAGTACTCATTGCTATAGAGTGTTCGTTCAGTAAAAGGAGTCTCCCATGTTTCTCCAGCTCTTTATTAAACAGAAAATGCATTTTCAGTGCTCTCTCCTGATTGGCTTAAATGTTGTCACCTACCTGAAAATGTACTATATTCTGTTTATTAAAGAGCTGGAGAGACACCTGTGACCAAACTAACACTCTGTAGCAATTATTATCAAAATATAGTACTTTAACCTTTTTAACAAAAAAGAAGGGAAAAAAAATATATCACTTACCCTACCTTTAACCACTTCAGCCCTATATTCCGGCTATTTGAAAATAGACGATCTACAAGCTAAAGATGTTTTACATCCTATAATACAATTCGCATAACTGCGCTTGCGTGGAGTGCCTCTGCAGTTTGTTTGCAAGCAGTTTGTTTGTAATTTGCACGCAAAACTGCTTGCACGCAAAACTGCGCATGCCTGGACATTGTCTGTGCCGTTCATCCGTTTGTGAGGGATTATCTTTCACCGTGCGGGAGTTCAGTGTTGCCAGAGATCAGTGTTGCCAGAGATCAGTGTTGCCAGATTGTGCACGAGCAACAAGCAACCAGCTTCATGAAAAAACAGAGAGCTAATCATAGCCACTTGCTGCTTCTCCCTTCCTTCATCATACACCACATTCCGCAGACAAAAGGCAGACCTGGCAACGCAGGCTACGCCAATCATGTTCGCGAGATCTACAAGCTATGGGGCAGAGACGCTATGTGCCATACACCGTATCTTAGCAACAACCTAAGCGCTAACTCTCATTGGTCGTGTCATGCTTAGGCCAGTTTCCAGACAGCAGCATCAAGTACTCGCTCACATAGCTCGCTGCCGCCATTACAGTCAGACGCACTGACGCAGCAACGGCTGGGCTCCGTGATTGTTCTGCGAGCCCAGCTGGACAGCACAATCACCGTCATTTCTCTAATAAATCGCCCTGTCATTCATATTGTCAAGACTTTGAGGTCACTGCAGCCTCCTACTAATGTAACGCATGTTTATGTCCACTACTGTGATAGCGATCATTGTATTTCAATGATTAGTGCCCAGGGGTGCCTAACATGAGCCGTTAGCATGTGGCTAACGCTAACACACTTTCAACGTTCACATGCAGCTAACGCTAACGTTGTCATGGCTGAAGTGGCAGTGCAATCACTTTGTCATCAATGAATGTTAGTGTGGTGAATGTTAATATTCCTGCTCAGTTAGTCCATTGTAGATGGTGCGCCCACATAAGCCCAAAATCGCTTATACGACAAACAGACCTGCCAACCATCATCGTACACAGCATTAGCTGCTAACGTGGCCTGCAACTTCAAGGACTGCTGGTTGTTAATGCAGCCTGCTAATATAGTGGGGTTCCGTGTCAATGTAAAAAATAATTTTCATTTACGATTCATGTAAAAGTTTCGTTTTCACTACTAATTTGAAGGTAAGGGTCTATAGAACAATTCTGGTCGAAGATTTTTTCACCCAGATAAAAAATTGGCCTCTAGGGGGCGCCGGCAGTTGCTAGCCCTAGCAAAATATGTTAACTATTGTAACTTTTGATTGGATTATCCGATCTGAACATATGAGATATGTATGGATACAGGATCAGGAGTAGCATTTGGTACTTCAAGCATGTTACCCATTTCATTTTCCAGTATTGGCGCATATCGAAAAAAATAGATAGTAGGGGACCGAGTATGGGTAATTTGTTGTTTTAATTTCAAATTTATGTGAAAGTTTCGTTTTCACTACTTAATTGAAGTTAAGGGTCTATAGAACATTTCTGGTTCGAGTGTCAAGCACTCAGATAAAGAAAATGGCCTCTAGGGGCTGTCAGCGGTTCCCAACCCCACACCAGCCATAGAACAATATTGGAACTGTTATGACTTTTGATTGGATTATTCAATATGAACATAATGAGGTATCTATGGATTCAGGATCAGGAGTAGCAACTGGTACTTCACACATATTTCCCAAAGAAACAATATTTCTTCTGCTATCTGCACATTTCCACAAGAATAGTCAGAAGAGGTCTATGCGCTAACGTATGTGTCGGAATAGCATTAATTTCCATTTTTGTCTCCACTACCCATATATCTACTTGAATAACTAACATTACAGTGTCTTGCTATGTAAATTATTATCATTATTATTATTAGTATTACTTTCCATTTTAAGATAAATCATTCCAGAACAGCATGTTAAATGTCTTTCAATATGTAGGCAGGATTTCTATTAATTTATGGCATACATGTTTTTTGGGGTATTAAGTGGTGCTGAATCCAAATCTGCTGTATGCCCAGCTCAAAATTGACCATTTAAAGATGGCGGCCACCACTATGCTGAAATATATTACGTATTTGGAGAATCCAATTCCATATTCTGATTTGAGATCAAATGTGAGGAATGTGTTTAAAACGTATATTGGGGAAATTGTCATTTATAGGGGATATTACAAACAATTTGAAACAAATTAGGCCTAAGGGAACCTGTGACAGCTGGAAGTCCAAGGAGTCCTGGGTTGTCCCCCTTCTCCCCTTTACAGTTTTGATACGCTCCAGATTCGAGGGCTGAGCAGGGCCATTGGGGGTATAAGTTAGATGGGCTCATCAGTGGGGATACAGTGAAGAGGCATGGCCCCTTATGGGCCTGGAGAGGGTGTGGAGATCAGTGCAGAACTGTCAGAACATACAGTGTCTACTGGGTGTCTAGGAACGGGTAGAGGCGGAGTGTAGCAGGGATAGGGTTAACCGTTGCTTGTTGCTTTTTATCTGGAGCTTTTTAACAGCTAAAGGGGAAAAGGTGAACAGTCCATGATGCCCTGTGCTCCATTCTCCTCCATATGATCCTAGTGTGTTCCACAGAATGGAAGCGCCATGAAGGACGGCCGCATTCGTACGCGCTCCGTAACATCGCAACGTTTTTCCATCTTTTTAGTATTTTTTAGCCTTCTCCTTTTTCCCTACACCGTCGCGTGTCTAAGGAGTTATGACAGACAAGCACTTATGGACATCAGCACAGCGATTACACACAGAATTCCGGACTTTTTTGCCGAAAACCTTCCACTCGGCTGGGAGGGGGGAGGGGTTCCCTTTGTTCCGGCTGGAACAAAAAGTTACCCGAGGCGACGGAAAAGACCGTGGCGACGAGGGACAAGAGCAGGTCTCCTCGTAAGGACAACAAAACGTGGATATAAACCTGCACTGCCTTCAATCCTGCTAGCGAACGTTAGATCTCTGTGTGAATCAAGAACAGTGACCACTATGGACGACTTACTGGCGCGCGTTAGATACAACGCCGAGACGAGGAGCACTTGTATTGTTGTGCTAACAGAGACGTGGCTAACGGAGTTAGCATCTGATTCTTCCATCACTCCTCCTGGCTTCGCCGCGTATAGGAAGGACAGAGACCCTGTACTGAGCGGTAAGCAACGTGGGGGGGGAGTTTGTGCCTTGATCAACAACAACTGGTGCAAAGATGTTAAAATCCTAGATAGTCACTGCTCACCAGACCTTGAACTTTTAATCATAGCCTGCCGTCCTTTCTACCTACCACGCGACTTCAGCATTGTGATTGTAGCCGTTGTTTACATTCATCCTGGAGCTAATAAGGACACAGCTATGAGGGAATTACACCAGGCGATCAGTGCACAAGAAAATCGCCACCCGGACTGCGCAGTCATCTGCCTAGGCGACTTCAACCGGACAGACTTAAAAAAGGTCTTTCCCAAATTCCACCAGCATGTCGCCTGCAGTACCCGTGGTGACAATATTCTTGACCACTGCTACACGCCCTTCAAGGATGGATACAAAGCCCTCCGACGCCCACCGCTAGGAAGCTCTGACCACGACGCCATCCAGCTGCTACCTGCCTACAAACAGAGGCTAAAAAGGGAGCCGGTCGTTGAGAAGGAAATCCGAATCTGGTCTGAGGACACAGACGCTATGCTACAATCCTGCTTCTACCAGACTGACTGGGGGATGTTTAAGAACGCCGCTGGGAATAACATCAACGAACTCTCAGACTCAGTCACTGGCTTTATCAGTAAGTGCATAGATGACATAGTCCCAAAAAAGACAGTTCGGATCTATCCCAATCAGAAACCATGGATGGACAGCGGAGTACGTGCACATCTGCATGAACGGGATGCTGGTTTCAAATCTGGCGACGTGGAAACGCGCAACACGACGCGCGCGGCCCTAAACAGCGCCATCAGGAAGGCGAAAAAGGCCTACACAAAAAAGATGCAAGACAAACTCAGCAATGGCGACATCAGGAGCACATGGCAGGCGGTACACACCTTGACAGACTGCAAAACAAGAACCAGAAGCGAGGTGAACCCGCCTGCCTGCCTCCCCAACGAACTGAACACTTTCTACGGCCGGTTTGAGATCAGCTCCAACCGCGGCAGCCAAGCGGGGCCATCAGCAGCACCAGCAGAGGTGAACCCTCTAACCATCTCGGAGAGAGAAGTGCGTACAGCCTTCACACGGGTCAACATCCACAAGGCAGCCGGACCTGATGGGATTCCAGGCCGGGTCCTTAAGACATGTGCAGACCAGCTGGCGGGTGTCTTCGCTGACATCTTTAACCTCTCCCTCTCCCTGGCTGTGGTCCCTGCAGGGTTCAAAATGTCAACCATTGTGCCCATTCCCAAAAAGGCCAAAGTGACATGCCTGAACGACTGGAGACCTGTTGCTCTCACCCCGATCGTCAGCAAGTGTTTCGAGAAACTGGTGAGGGAATACATCAGCTCCACGCTACCTGCCTCGCTGGATCCGTGGCAGTATGCATACCGCAAAAACAGATCCACCGACGACGCTATTGCCATGGCTCTCCACACCGTCCTCTCGCACATGGACAACAAGCTGCTGAAGGACAAATATGTACGTATGCTGTTCGTGGACTACAGCTCAGCATTCAACACCATTGTCCCAGCAATACTTGACAAAAAGCTCAGAGACCTAGGGCTACACCCAAGCATGTGCGACTGGATACAGGACTTCTTGTCCAACCGACATCAGGTGGTGAGAATGGGCAGCATCACATCCGACCCCCTGACCCTCAACACCGGAGCACCCCAGGGATGCGTGCTGAGCCCTCTCCTCTACTCCCTGTACACGTATGACTGCATAGCCACACATGTCTCCAACACCATCATAAAGTACGCGGACGACACGACAGTGATAGGCCGAATCGTCAACAACGACGAGTCTGACTACAGAGAGGAGATCAAATCACTAGCACGCTGGTGCCGAGAGAACAACCTCTCTCTTAACGTCGACAAGACCAAAGAACTGATCGTGGACTTCAGGAGGCCGCGGAGAGACCATGCGCCCATCCTCATCGACGGTGCTGCAGTGGAAAGGGTCAGCGAGTTCAAGTTCCTCGGAGTACACATCGAGGAGGACCTCAAATGGGAGACGCACTCCACACACGTGAGGAAAAAGGCTCAGCAGCGACTGTACTGGCTCCGCCGCCTGAAGAAGCTCGGAGTAGGACGTCGCATCCTCAGGCTGTACTACAACAGTTCTGTCGAAGGCATCCTAACAGGCTGTGTCACGGCCTGGTACGGGAACTGCACTGCCCGAGAAAAGATCAGCCTACAACGAGTAGTGCGATCGGCAGAGCGGATAATGGGAATCGAGCTCCCAGCGCTCCAGGATCTGTACAAAAAGCGGTGCGTGGTCAAAGCCAAGCGCATCATCAAGGACAAGCACCACCCAAGTCACAGACTGTTCAACCCCCTACAACGACCGCGACCGGGCAAGGGGCTCTACCGCAGTATCAAGAGTTCCACCACCAGATACTGGTGTAGTTTCAATCCGGCTGCTGTCAGAATGCTGAATGGGGCATAAGCCTGAATGAGGCATAGGCCTTGTTCAGCAGCCTGACAACAGGCAGCGCAGACTTTTCTGGCTCTTCCTGAACACACCTGTGGATTATACCAGGGACAATGACTTGGACTTTAGCCCCCCCTCGGACACACCTGTGGACTACACCAGGTACAAATGACTTTTTGTTGCACTCCCTCATGGAGCTACCTGCGGATTATACTAGGGTCGGTCCACTCTAGGTGGACACGCACTGACCTTTTGCACCTTAATCCCTTGTATAACGCACTGACTTTTTTTGGTCTTTTTTATTGTGCTCCTTTTCCTCTAAGCACCTTAACGTCCATTGTCTATCATGTACAGTATAAGTATAACATGCACAGTATACAATACATTGCTGCTATGCTCAGGCACCTTAGTTTAGTTTAGTTTTTTTTTAGTTTTTATTATCTCAGGTAATTTGTAAATATGTAGATAACTTGTCTGGCCTTCTGTTGCTCTCTTGTTTTGATCTCCTTCCCACTTACCCCCCACCTCTTCTTCTCCCCCCCCCCTCTTCTTTCTATGGAAACTAACGTTGCGATGGGAACGATGTACAAAAAAGAATTTCACCCACTTTTTTACCTTGTAAACCTGTGATGTGACAATAAAACTGATTCTGATTCTGATTCTTCTGATTCTGTGTAACCAACCTCCAGGCCCACAAGGGGCCATGTCCCTGCTGCTATCGGACAGACAAGCATTGCTTTCTGTATTCACCTGTTACAGCCCATGCCATAATGATAAGTCACTGATGACCACTGGTAATATTACTTAGAAACAACCAGACTCTCCTGTGAGCCAGTCTGACATAGGGATATCCTTGTCTGCCTGACACCACTGGGGACTGACCTGCATCGCTACCTATGTCTGCCCACGACCATCTTGGGCATAGGAAGAGCCAGCAGATCTGCATGGAGGTCCACTTGGGATGAACGTTTCCAGTGATCCAGACAGACATGGGGACACCCCTGTCGGCCGTACGCATAGCCATGCACCACATGGAGTTCTTGGAATCACCATCACCAGCAACCGACTCACATATCAACACTCTCTCTAACCGGCTATGAGCACTCCTCCTGGGCTCACAAGTGCCCCACTTTACAGCATTATTTCTTTAGCAGCTGTTATGAGATGGGAAAGGGAATCAGCCGATGGAGTGCTTTCTTGGTCCCCATAACTTTGATCTTCCATGCTCCAAGTGCCCAGGGATCTATCCAGTGACCCCCATACTCCCCTTTACCCGAGGGGCATCCTAGGCTCACTAAACTTATAAACCAGACCCCCTATTACCTCCAAACCCACCACCCACTCCATACCCCCCTCTACCCACCTGAGGGGCTCCATAGCCCTGTTACACTCATCCAGACAGTGGGTTCTGATAGCTTTGCACCAACCTTCACACCCTGGCCCATAATAGGCCATGTCCCTTCACTGTATCCCCACTGAGTAGCCCATCTTCCCTATACACCTGATGGCCCAGCTCAATCCCCAGGTCGGGAGCTTTTCAAATCCATATATTGTAAGTACTTATTGTACAGCAGATATGTCATAAAGTCATGGGATAAAGTTGGTTGGTAAAACTATTCACCAATAAATGACAATTTACCCAATATAAGCACTTTCCTCACATTTGATCTCTAATCAGAATATGTTATTGTATTACCCATATGAAAACCCAATAAAGCAAAATGAAATCCAGTTTATACCTGGTTTAGTCAAAAGTATATGTTGTTTTAAATATATTTCAGCATATGTCATCAATGCTACCTAATTAGCCCGTTGAAGAGTTTCATTTTAGTGTATTTTGTGGGTTTTTGTGACACAATGTAACGTAATGGCAGCGACGCGTTGCTGCACAATCAGAGGGCATCATGGGAAATGTAGTAATTTCTGCTAATTTTGGTTCTACTGTGTTAAGCTTGTGCATTACTGCTGCTTAAGGCCCTGCATGCTACCAAATGAGGTGGTCACCCTAGCACTGTTTGTGACCACCGAAACGGGCCTTAGGTGGGCCCCACCTAGAAAATTCTATGTGGGGCCGAGGTGGAAAATTCTATGTGGGGCCGAGGTGGGTCTTAACTGGGATGCCCATGTGGGCTATAAGTGGGTTCTACATGGGCCCTAGGTGTAGTCCAACCAACGAGAGTGCAGTGGCCATCATTCCAAATGTTGTGACGTCAGGGCCCTCAATACTGCACATTGGGGGAGGAGGAGGGGCACAAGCGCACAGATCGCTGAACCAATGGTAGCCCACGGATGTTTTCTCTGGAGATTTAAAATCCGCCCCTCTATGCCACATATCAGACGCGCTACAGGGTCTTTAGCCATGTGGCTACGCCACTGATATGCGCTGCCAAGTGGGCGCGGGCGCTACGTGGGCACGGGCGCTAGAGGTTCGAAGTTCTAGTTATATACATTTGAGAACTTGTGAAATGGGACATTCTGCATAATGGGTACTTTGAGTATATTTTGATGCCACTATTGTTGTACTTTTACTCAAGTAAATTTTTAATTCCAGACTTTTCCTTGCGTAAAGAATGTGAATGTTTTTCCACCACTGCACACAACACATCCAGGCCCATGCAGAGAGAGATATTGCTGATTTATATTGCAGACACATTGCTGAGACTGTTATTGACCATATTTTACATTTTTGTGTTTTTTCTTCAATTAACGACGCCCTACTTGATCATACAGTGTCACACAAAAAAAAACATCAAAAGTAGCAGATCTACAAGCCCGAAATGTTGCACGAAGCGACGTGTTTCGGTCTTGTAGATCTTGCTACTATTGCTACTTTTGAATTTGAACGCCTAACCATTTTGGACATAGGGCCCTATTTTCGCCAGTGCCCTACCTATTATCCCTAAACTCCTTTGCTATTTGTCATTTTTTTTAAATTTCAAATATTTCAAATAGCCAATCTACGAGCTCACAACGTGTCGATGTAGTTCGGCTAGTTGAACTATTTGAAAATGTTTTTAAAAATAGTGGAGAAAAAAATGGCAAAGAAGTTAAGGGATCATGGGTAAGGCACTGGCGAAATAGGGCCCATAATGGGGGAGACGCTATCACAGTAATATTATTTCCAATTACATTTTCAATTGACTTTCTGGTTCCTACATGGGGGAAACCATCATCTACAGTAAAGAGTCTTTAACAGGGGGTCCCCTAGGAGGTCCTCAGAGTTGGGGCTGCCATAGGTGAGTGGTTAGTGAGCCTGCCTGGGGAGCCAGAGGCCTGTGGTTGTCCTAGGATCGAATTCCAGGCACGGCCAGTGATGTGTGTCACTGAGCAAGACTCTTAGAATAGCTGCTCACTGCTCCTAGTAGTTATAGGATGGGTAAATGCAGAGGACACATTTCATGTGACAAAAATCACCCCAAGGAGTGGAGACTAAATTATTATTAGAGTAACTATGGGGGTGAAATCTTTGTGTGATAGGAACAATCACACATTAACACTGATCCCCAGCGTCCTTATTCTAGGCGGAAAATTTACTGAAAATTGCAGATCTACAAGCTTCACACGTGTCACACTGCAACGTGTTGTCAGCTTGTAGATCGGCTATTTTATCGGATTTGGTATAGAGTGGAAAAACAGCCGATCACAGCCAAGGGTCAAGTTGACTAAGTACTGAGAGTCCAATGGAAACAAGACCTTTTTGTGTTATCCTTTTAGCTTTAATGTCTTACTGTACCACATGCTGTTTTACATTTCTGACTAATAAATGATTCAATCAATCAATGAATGTAATTCAAATGTAGGCCTATTGTCAGGAGTCCTCTCTAGACCTGCCCTTGTGTTCACTCCCCCTAGCTAATTGTCTACTCCTCATAGGTTGCTACTCACCTGCTGTGTGTTTCTGTGATTAGTTTGAGGGTATATATTTCAGTGTGCTTCAACATTATCATTTGTCAGTTTGTCGTAGTAACGCCTGTCTTCTGTTCCAGCCTGAACCACTGCCCTTTTCCTGTTTGCTCCTGGACTAAGAAGTTGACCGTGTTTTTGGATTTACTCTTTGCCTTGCCCTTGCCTGCCTTGTTTTGTTTTTTGATGATATACCTCTGGTATTGTCTTTTGTTCTGTCTAATTGGAATTTACAGTAAAGACTGAGTTAACTTCATTCTGCCTCTTGCCTGCTGTTTTCTGCATTTGAGTCCTCCTGAATATTCTGACAGTACAAACTGACCAAGAATGGACTCAGCGGAATTTGACCAGGTGAAGACCGCTCTTGCTAATCAGGGTGCTTTGCTGGGAAATCAGCAACAGAACCTTTCGTCGGTTGCTGAACATTTGGGAAAGATAACTGACACTGTGGCGACGCTGTCACAGCAGGTCCAGAGGCTTGTTGTTCAGCCTCCTCAACCCCAAGCCGATGCAGCTGCACCACCAGCTCCTGTCCAGCCAGTTCAACCAGCTAGGGAGCCTAGGCTCCCAAATCCTGAGACCTACTCCGGGGAACCCGGTTCCTGTCGGTCTTTTCTTTCTCAATGTTCTCTGATTTTTCAACTGCAACCATCTTCATTCCCTAATGACCGCTCCAAGATTGCCTACGTCATCACCCTGCTGGCTGGAAGAGCTAGAGAGTGGGGGACCGCTATATGGGAGGCTGATTCTGCTGTGTGCCACATTATGGACGATTTTTTCAAGGAAATGAAAAAGGTTTTCGACCGGTCAGTCACAGGCCGGGAAGCAGCAAGGGAGCTGCTCCACATGCGGCAGGGTAATAAGACTGTTTCTGATTTTGCCATTGATTTTCGCACTTTGGCTGCTACGTGTGGCTGGAACCATGATGCCTTATATGATGCCTTTCTAGACGGTCTCTCTGAGAGTTTAAAGGATGAGCTGGCATCTCGGGAGCTACCCGCCACCTTTGATGAACTTGTGGATTTGGCCATCCGCCTTGATAACCGGCTGCGACTCCGCTGGAGGGAGAAGGGGGGTAGTCGTCCTCCTCAGCAGCGCCTTCCTATCCTTCCCCCTCCCCAATCTGCAGCAGTCCGGACACCTTCTACTGTCACCACAGATGCCACGGAGCCCATGCAGGTGGACCGGGCCAGCCTGTCTTTGTCTACAGAGGAACGCAGGAGGAGGATTGAATCGAGAGCTTGCCTATACTGCGGCGGGGCTGGCCATTTCAAAGCTTCCTGTCCAGTAAAAGGGAGAGCTCATCAGTAGAGCGAGGGTTACTGGTGAGTGTTACATACAAGAGCCCTCCTTTGACCAGGTCCACAATGCATGCCACTCTTAGTTATGTTAACCAACAACTGCCTATTTCAGTTCTGATTGATTCAGGGGCAGATGAGAGTTTTATTGATTCTTCTCTGGCAGAACAGCTTAATCTGCAGACTTTTCCAGTGCAGCCCGTCCTCAGGGCCAATGCCCTTGATGGGCGCCTCCTGGCCACTGTAACCCACATTTCTGCCCCAGTAGGCCTGTTAGTCTCAGGCAATCACAGAGAGGAGATAGCTTTACACCTAATTTCCTCACCTCATGTCCAGGTTGTTTTAGGCCGACCCTGGCTTAAACGGCATAACCCCCATATTGACTGGACCAAGGATGTAATATTAGGCTGGAGTCCGTTTTGTCTCTCCCATTGTCTCAGAGATGCTCAGTGTTCTGTTTCCCCAGTGCCTCCACTGCAGGAGGAATTCCCAGACCTATCAGAGGTGCCACCAGAGTATTTGGATTTGAAACCAGTCTTCAGTAAATCTCGAGCCACTTCACTACCCCCTCACAGACCTTACGATTGTGCCATTGAATTGTTGTCGGGTACAGTACCTCCTCGTGGGAAGCTATATTCACTGGCCCGTCCAGAGATGGCTGCCATGGACCAGTATATCAGTAACTCCCTGGCTGCTGGCATTATCCGCCCCTCTTCATCCCCAGCAGGAGCGGGGTTCTTCTTCGTGGGGAAGAAAGACAAGACATTGCGCCCTTGCATCGACTACAGAGGTTTGAATGACATTACTGTTAAGAACAGGTACCCTATTCCTCTTTTAGCCTCTGCTTTTGAAGTACTGCATGGTGCCACAGTATTCACTAAGTTGGACTTACGCAATGCGTACCATTTGGTCCGTATTAAAGAGGGAGACGAATGGAAGACAGCTTTTAACACACCACGAGGACACTATGAATATTTGGTGATGCCTTTTGGGCTTACAAATGCCCCCGGTGTGTTTCAAGGCATGGTCAACGATGTTTTGAGAGACATGATCAATAAGTTTGTTTTTGTGTATCTCGATGATATTCTGATTTTTTCCCCTTCTCTTGAGGAACACTCTAAGCATGTCCGACAGGTCCTGCAACGCCTTTTGGAGAATCAACTCTATGTGAAAGCTGAGAAATGTGAATTTCATCGCCAGACTGTCTCCTTTCTGGGGTTCATCATTAAGGATGGGAGTATGCAGATGGACGACGCCAAGGTCAAGGCAGTGATGGAGTGGCCCACTCCTACGTCCAAGAAGGATGTGCAACGGTTCCTAGGTTTTGCTAATTTCTATCGCCGGTTCATAAGGAACTATAGCACCCTTTCCGCCCCCCTGTCTGCACTCACCTCTATCAAGGTTCCGTTTGACTGGTCGCCAGCTGTAGAGCAGTCCTTCAAGGAACTGAAGAGGCGTTTTACTTCAGCTCCCATCCTGGTTCGGCCAGATTCTACACTTCAGTTCATAGTTGAGGTTGATGCCTCAGAGGTTGGTGTTGGAGCTATTCTTTCTCAGCGTTCTCCTGTTGATAACAAGTTGCATCCTTGTGCCTTCTTTTCTTACCGTTTGGATTCCGCTGAACGCAATTATGACATTGGCAATAGAGAACTGCTGGCAGTTAAGATGGCACTTGAGGAATGGAGACATTGGTTGGAGGGTGCTCTAGTGCCATTTTTAGTCTGGACAGATCATAAGAATCTCGAATACCTGCGCTCTGCTAAACGCCTTAACTCCCGGCAAGCACGTTGGGCTCTGTTCTTTTCCAGATTTTCCTTCACCCTCTCTTATCGACCAGGAAGCAAGAACGGGAAGCCTGATGCACTCTCCCGTCAGTTTCCCACTCCAGATCGCCCTGTACATCCGGACACCATATTGCCTAGAGACTGTGTGGTGGGGGTTCTTCGTCTGGACATTGAGAACACTGTTAAGTCTGCTTTGCAACGGGACCCTGGGCCAGGTAATTGTCCTCCTGATAAACTTTTTGTGCCAGTTTCTGCCCGGTCTCAGGTTCTACAGTGGGGTCACTCATCACCGCTTGCCTGTCATCCTGGGGTGCGACGTACCCTCTATCTGGTCCAGCAGCGCTTCTGGTGGCCCTCGATGACGAAGGACGTAAAGCAGTTTGTGGCTGCCTGTATTACCTGTGCTCAGAACAAGACGTCCACTCAACCTCCGTCTGGCCTTCTGCAGCCACTTCCTGTTCCGTCTAGACCCTGGGCTCACATAGCCATGGATTTTATTACAGGGCTCCCGCCCTCACGAGGTAACACAGTCATCCTCACAGTGGTAGACAGGTTCTCAAAAGCTGCTCATTTCATTCCATTGCCCAAGCTTCCCTCTGCTAAAGACACTGCTCAACTCATGATAGACCATGTGTTTAGGTTGCATGGGCTACCTGTGGCCATAGTTTCAGACAGGGGTCCACAGTTCACTTCCCGGTTCTGGAGGGCTTTCTGTAAATCAGTGGGAGCCTCTGTATGTTTATCTTCAGGCTTTCACCCTCAGACGAATGGCCTAACCGAGAGAACTAATCAGGACATTGAAACTATGTTACGCTGTCTTTCCTCTCACAACCAGGCCTCGTGGGCTGAATATCTATCGTGGGCTGAATATGCTCATAACTCTCTACCTGTTGCCTCCACTGGTTTGTCCCCATTTCACTGCTGTCTCGGCTATCAGCCCCCTCTGTTTCCCTCCCAGGAGGAGGAAGCTAATGTGCCCGCTGCCCAGCAGTTCATCCGCCGCTGTCGCAAAGTGTGGCGGGCCGCCCGGTCCTCCTTGCTGCGGTCATCTACCAGGGTCAAGCACTATGCCGATCGTCGTCGTCGCCCAGCTCCTTCCTACCATCGGGGCCAGAGACTGTGGTTGTCATCCAGGGACTTGCCACTACAGGTGGAATCACACAAGCTGGCTCCTCGTTTTGTGGGACCTTTCCCTATCTCTAAGGTCATCAGCCCTTCAGCAGTCCGTCTCAAACTCCCTCGCCCCCTTCGTCGGATTCATCCATCTTTCCATGTCTCTAGAGTCAAACCTGTCAACCAAGGCCCGTACTCCCCGCCCTCCAATCCCCCCCCTCCGCCCAGGTTGGTGGACGGCTCTGAGGTGTACACGGTGCGTCGGCTGCTCAAGGTTCGTCAACGTGGCCGTGGGCGCCAATACTTGGTGGACTGGCAAGGCTATGGTCCTGAGGAGAGGAGTTGGGTCCCTGCTCGGGACATTTTGGACCCGGTCCTTATTCAAGACTTTCATCGTCGTCATCCTGAGGCACCCTCTAGGACGCCTAGGGGCGTCCGTGAGGGGAGGGGTACTGTCAGGAGTCCTCTCTAGACCTGCCCTTGTGTTCACTCCCCCTAGCTAATTGTCTACTCCTCATAGGTTGCTGCTCACCTGCTGTGTGTTTCTGTGATTAGTTTGAGGGTATATATTTCAGTGTGCTTCAACATTATCATTTGTCAGTTTGTCGTAGTAACGCCTGTCTTCTGTTCCAGCCTGAACCACTGCCCTTTTCCTGTTTGCTCCTGGACTAAGAAGTTGACCGTGTTTTTGGATTTACTCTTTGCCTTGCCCTTGCCTGCCTTGTTTTGTTTTTTGATGATATACCTCTGGTATTGTCTTTTGTTCTGTCTAATTGGAATTTACAGTAAAGACTGAGTTAACTTCATTCTGCCTCTTGCCTGCTGTTTTCTGCATTTGAGTCCTCCTGAATATTCTGACACCTATGGTCACATATGCCACATAATTGCATTAATTGCGTTGTGCTCCTCCGAGCTCAGCATTGTTGTTGAACACGCATGTCTGCCCTTCCTCCCTTTCCTGTCTCTCTCCGCTGTTATCTGACTTTAAGCAGAAACGCCTGAAGCTTATCAGTAAAACAAAACAAAAATATATATATTTATGTTGCATACAATTCATTCACATTGTACTGTCAAAATGGTTTGAATTGTGCTGCGCATGGATTTGCAGTGACCAATTATACCATCAAATTACGTTTTCCACTATCTTAACAACCAGAACACGGAGGCAAACTGGATTCTGATTGAAACTAAAGTTATTCTCTCAGTTCACAATAAATCTGAAAGACTTCCATTTCTGTCTATTTATGGGTCCCTTAACTGGAGACCACAGAGAGAGCCTGAATGCGATGTCGGTCGATAATCATCTTCTAACAACGTTGAACGGTTGCTAGCATGCATCCCAGGGGGAGATAATTGGATAATTAAATAAAACAGTCTGGTAGATGTTTAACTTAAGCTCTACAGGACTGCTGCTGCATATTGATAACGGCCAATCCGTCGGACCTTTAACACTTGCATAATTTTTCTACATGCTCCTATGCAAATCATTCCCTCATTTTTTTCCCTGCTCATGAGTGATTTAAATGGGAGGAACATATGGGGTACATACTGTAATGTGTGATTCATGTATGAACCAGATTATTTCTCCTTCGCTTCTTTTCCCCTGACAGTGAGGAGCTTCACCGGGAGTGCATAAGGCGTGTGGCGGAGGGCATAACAACACACCGTCCTTCCCAGTACTTCTCCCTGCAGTGGTGGAAGAAGTACTCAGATATTTTACTTAAGTAAAAGTAGCAATACCACAATATAAAAATACTCTGTTACAAGTTAAACGCTTGGTGCATGAACAACTTTATGGGTACATCAGTGACTACAAACTACTGTATACTTTTTAGTCAGGTTTTAGGAAGTCCCACTCAACTGACTCTTGTCTTCTCTACCTAACAGATTTGATCAGATCTGAAATGGAAGCTGGCAAGCTAAGTGGAATGATCCTAATTGATCTCCAAAAAAAGCCTTTGACACAGTACCCCACGGCTTACTTTTTTAACAAAACTCAGCCCTAGGACTAAGCTCTTCCAGCTTAAATTGGTTCATGGTCAGACAAGCGATCATAACGGATATACATTTTCTGTGACCAGTTGAAAATGTATAAAAAACTAAAACTGCTGACAGTGGGCAAACACAGCCAGAAATAAGTCTGGCAGATTGAGTGCCATTGACGTGTTTCACGTGTTTTACCGCAATGGGGCAACGTGCCAATGACATGTTTGACGTGTTTGTTTTTTTTTATGTAAAAAAACGTTCAGAACCCAAGATATCATCATTTGAAGATTTGCTGCTCCATTCACTTCTTGTTTAACTTATTACTGAAAAAGGCTGTATCTCGGCTCCTGAGCACTTTTTTTTACTATTTATTTTTCAATGTTATGTTATTTTCAAAAGGCAGACAAATAATGTCAACAAGGTCCAATGACCTCGTTGACATTAAGTGAAACCACACAGTGCAACCCTCAGTGATTAGCACCCATCAGGGGATTGATTATACTGGAGATAAATATTCTGTGACTACTTGAAAAAGGTATAAGAAAATTAAAAAATTGCTGGCACAGTTCGCAATTATTTTTTTACTGAATGAGTTAACACATTCATTGCCAGGTATGAATTAATTAATACATCCGCCACTGCCACGGTTCTACCTTATTTTGACGATCCACAGAATAGTTTTTTCAACGAGGATGTAAACAAATGATGTCTCGGTGGAAAGACAAGTCTCTGTTCTTTCCACCGGGAAAAAAAAATTGCGATCGTCCGTTCTGTAGTTATCGGCAGTTGAATATAGCTCGTTTTCACCAAAAACACAATCTGGGAAAATAAATCTGAGATATGTATCTTTTATAAATCTGATCACATTGTAGCGGACAGGGTGAAAATGTTTTAGATTACATAAGTTCCGGGTGTATCCTTCTCTCGAAGTCAAGGCATCATTCATAGGTTGGTGAAGAGCACCCTCTGGCGTAATCACAAAAAAACACCAGATGACGTAATGTTACGTCATTGGCGGTCAAGCGCTGGATCTGAGATGACGTAATATTACGTCCATGGCAGTCAATGTGTTAACAAGCACCATTCAATCCTCATGCAGAGATTCAGGTGTCACAGCAGCAATGGCAGACAGTAAGAATAAAACACAGGACAGGAGTTATGCTACTGCTAAGAGCAAGTGTCAAGAGCCAAGTCATTTATTTGAATCAGCTGTGTGGAGGGAGATCTTGTAGGGTAAGTAGGCAGAAAGGGTCATAACCCTTTCTGATTTCTGTCAGGTAGTGCTCCCACATTATTATTGACGCGGCTCACAAATGAATTGAATGACAGGAAGGGATGCCCATAATTCATGCAAGGCCTCATGGGCCACTGGAAAGGGATAGGTTAGGTTTGTGGATAGGTTTTAAGTGGTTAAACCTCCCGATCAGCTCACAGACACAGACGCCCCGATAATGATCAAATATGTTTGATATGGAATGTTCGTGCGACCACAATAGCTCATGTCGAGTCTACAAGATTATCCTTATGTGCATGATGCAAACTGAATTCACAACATGTTCGAATTTAACAGCTCCTCTAGTGTGAGCTCAGCTTTATGCACATGATTAGCAATAAACAGCGTGCGTCACTTGATCGTTTTCTGAAGCCAATGAAGCACGTAAACCTGATGAATTGCATTATTGCAATGACAGAAATGTATTTGTGTGTAGACAAAATCACAGAAATAAATGAATGGATAACGTATCCAGACAGTACCGACACAGCAATCAAATACAGTTTATGAACCTTGCTATCATGTCATGTTTTGTATATCAAGTAGCAGCTCAATAAACAACACAGTGACCAATTGGCAATTAGAACTGTTTCTGGGGGTTGATATTATACAGCTCCCTCACATGTATGTTGCCGAGCTCCATGGAGCTGACTGATTTGTTTGCGCCTGATGCCATGACGAGGTTAAACAATACATTCCATATTTGGGCATAGCTGCAATGGGAACTCCTTATCTGGTTATGGCTGAGTCATAAAGAGAGAGAGAGAGAGAGAGAGAGGGGGCGGAGTAGGGGTGTCGGAAAAAATCGATTCGAATACGAATCGCGATTCTACTGTTGGACGATTCAGAATCGATTCTCTTTTTTTTTTAAATCAATTTTCCCAAAAAAAATAAATCGTTTTGAATCGAGAATCGTCTGAATCTGAAACTAGAAAAAGTGCTCCTCGGAGCACAGGTCTCCGCCAGGTCAGGTAAGTTATTGTGGCCTCCTGGTGGCGCTATAATAGGCCAATGTGAAAAGGGTGGCATTTCTTCCTCGGCCTAGTGGGAATGTGCGTGCAAATTGTCACGGAAATCGCACGCCGTGTTCATGATTTCAGACATTTTGTTCAAAACGGACCAATCCTGCAAACTTTGGAAGTCAACCTTAGTCAATCAGGATGGAATATGAAATATCGGACAGATGCGTCTTGATCACATGACTATAGAGATACTGTGTACCGATTTGCGTGATGTTTGGATAAAATCTGAAGGATTAATATCCAAAAATGTATTTGACATAAGTCGGCCTCCTGGTGGCGCTGTAAAAAGCAGATGTGAAAAATGCAGTGCAGATGTTTTTCCTTGGCCTCTAGGGAGTAGGCGTGTAAAGTTTCACGCAGATCGGTGCAGTTATAGTTAAAAATGCAAATCGGCCTGTTATAGCGCCACCATGAGGCTGATGTGAAAAGTTTTAAGTGCCATTTCTTCCTCGGCCTAGTGGGAATGTGCGTGTGCAATTTTATGGAAATGGCAAGCTGCGTTCATGATTTGAGGCAGTTTGTTCAAAACGGACCAATCCTGCAAACTTTGGATGGTAACCTTAGCCAATGAGGATGGAATATGGGAAATCGGACAGATCAGGGTTGATCACATGACTATAGAGATACTGTGTACCGATTTGCATGAGGTTTGGTTAAAAACTGTAGGAGTAATGGGAAAAAATGGGTTTTGCACAAATCGGCCTCCTGGTGGCGCTATAACAGGCCCATGTGAAAATGTTGAGGCAGAGGTTCTGAATTGGCATCCAGGGAGTGTGTGTGAACAGTTTCGCAGCGACCGGGCCAACGGTGCCGGAGATTTGGTGCTAACACACAGACAGGACACACGGACACACGGACGGACGGACGGACACACGGACGGACGGACAGGGGCGAAAACATACTCT